>NC_140961.1:139930271-140125271 GCF_056783735.1 Eptatretus burgeri
AACTTTGGTGGAAATTGGCCCAGCAGTTTTTTCCCATAATTTTTGGATGTACACACAGACATATGGAGAACTGCCTTGTGGGGACAGGAGGGGGGAGTGGTTCTAAGACTTGACCCTGGGTACCCACAACACATTTGCAAAATTTGGTGGAGATTGGCCCAGCCATTATTTTCTCAGATTTTCAGACCTACACAAACATACAGGCAGAGAATTTCCTTGTGGGGATGGAGGTTTTGTTGGTTTAGGGCTAGGAGGTTAAAACCTTGTCTGGATTCTGAAATACTTGTACCCAAAATTTGGGTCCTCGAGTTGCTATGGTTTGGCCGTGAAAGAATAACATACAAATGTACAAACAAACACAGAAACTTGAAAGTCACTTGGGCTCTCAGTGATTTGGATTGCCCTGATCATGTGCTGCATTGATTAATTATCAATAGTCCGTTAAAGTACAGATTGGGTTTGGGAAGTTTAGCTCCCCACACCAAATGTGGGTTTTGTCTCCATCACTTAACAGAGGGAAGAACCCGTCACTTAACCGGCTCAGACTTTCCACCGAAGTTTGCAGAGTCGTTCATGACCCAATTATAGACATTTTAACATTTTTTTTCACCAAAACTCAACAAATGCTTGCCTGATCATAACCAACTTGGTTTCTCCAAAATCAAGAGCAAGCCTTATTTAAACTTAATTTAGATCATACCCCTCCGAGTTGAAGGTCAAGGTCTTACAACCCTTGGTGTATTAATCCACCATTTAGGGTTTTCTCATTATTTTCTGCCAATGTCTGAGCTGTATCTTGATGCCGGTTCGGATCTGAATAAAAACAGTTTATTTTTTTGTCATCGCTCAATTTTGCTATTGCAGAATCTCAAAGACAGAATCACTCGCTTGGCTTTCCAAGATGTTCTTGCATCATCACAGTGTACCTGCACTCAATTTGTGCACATGATTTTTGTTTCTTGTCCTTGACTTACATTTTTCGGATTGTGACCTAATTAACAAAACACATTTTTGATCATAACTTGAATAATCTTCCTCTGATTTTCATGATGTTGAGTAGTTTGGATAAGTTGTGGATGGGGACACATTTTTTTTATTTTGCACTCTATCCCTAAATGCCGAAGGTCAAGGTCATATGGTGGTCCGAAAAACATATGGCCATCATTGGATCACAGGCCAAGATTAATGCCTCCCCCTCCCACCCCTCCGGTCAGGGGAAGCTTACCCCTGGCAAAATTGCTTTGTGATCGCAGATATCTATTTCTTTGTGATGTGCTGAAAATTCGAAATATCCTGCAAATAATTGAATGCAGTGGCTCACAAGAGGACCGCTGCTTGCGATGATTTGATTTCAGATTCATTGCTTTTTTTTCTTTGCAGCGTGGTGTAAAATCGTGTGGTGGAACCATTATTGCCAAAAACTGGATTCTGACAGCAGCACATTGTCTGCAGGAAGATCAAACGAAGGGAAATATTACCAATGACAAAGTCCATATATATGTCGGTCAGTCTGCATTATACAAACGTCAGCTTTCATTGTACATATTGACTGTTTTCTTTATTGCTGTATTTGGGGTTTTGGGGGTTTACTAAAGCAACTCTAAAGACAATTTGTTGATTTAAATGTGAAGCTATACATGTTTTCTTAAACAAACCTGCCGTACCCCTGCATTCCAGTTCTCAGAAATTTGGTTTATTCCACTAATTGTACTTTCTTTATTCCCAGAAGTCACACAGTCATTCATAAAACTAAATAAATAGCATAACTTCACTTGACAGAGTAGTTCCATAATTTAATTGTATCATCAGAGAAGGTAAATATTACAGAATGGATCGGTGAAAAACAACGGTGCCTTCACTAGATATGATATTGTTGTGGTTGACGAAATTTGCAAACCACCATTCAGGTCCCTTAGGTGAGATATCTCTGTAAGTATATGTGTAGTTAGGCCCAAACCCGTTGTTTAGAGGGAATAAATGTCATTTATGCGGGCTGCGACCCTTTTAGATAGCCGTTTTTCTTTTACTATCTTTATTTTGGACTAGCCGCCATTACTACCACCACCAACCACGTCTCAACAGCCATCACACAACAACCACCAGCCGCAACGCCGCTTCACAACTACAACAACGCCAACAGCCACGACCTTTACCGTCACATCTCGCCCTCGCAACCATCGCATCACCGTCATTCCCACGCCGCTTGTGGGCACCGATACTGGACTCGTGCGGGGCGCGCACCGAGCAGGGGTGTGGAGGCGCCGGCCTTTCCGAAGAAAACGGATCAAGGACGACTCACGCCCACTTCTGTTCCGTCCTATCGGCGAGCGTGGGGCGATTTGGCCCCGCCTCCAGGTGCGTTGGAGTAATATCGCTATATGCAAATTCATGGATCAAAAAGCATTCACGCCCACTTTTCCTCGGTCCAATGGGGAGCCAGTTAGAGGTGAAGGGTCGGAGGTAAAGGGTCGAAGGTGAAGGAGCGAGGCCACGGGGCATATAAGGGCTGCGCTCGCCAAACAGAGCAGTATGGAGGGGAGAGAGTGAAGAGTTCGGAGCCAGTGAAGAGTTGGGACGAGTCAAGAGAGGAGACGGAGAGGGCGGTTGGACGGAGCTGTGGAGAGGTGGCGGCGGCGAAGACGGTCGAGGGGGTGCTCGTGTCGGAGTCGGGGAGCTGCGGAGGGAGAGGCCGGCGGCGCGACCGAGGTCGTGGTGGAGACGCTCGTCGCGGGACCCGAGACAGGGAGATATCCACCCCCCCCGGAGCATCAACAACCCCCTCCTGTTTCCCCCCGCGCTGAGATAGTGCGAGAAGGGGGCCCCGTTCCCACCCCCTACCAGACACTGTCCGCGAGGCCCGCGGAGTCGGGGCGCCACCGCCATCTTGCGGCTCATCACCAGACGGGTAGGCCCGACGCGGTCTCGGCCCCAGGCCCGCCTACCCCCCTCATCCTTGAGGGTGGTCCTTTTCTTTTGCTTTGAGTATATGTGTTGTCGGCGCCGTCTGTGAAGTAAAACTGTATAAGTGTTGCCGTGTGCTCGGTAGTCGGTTAGATCTGCATTGTTGCATTTGCTTTTTGTGTAATATTGTGTTTCTTCTTCTTTTACATTTGCTTTTGGTGTGATTGTATATGTGTGCTTTCCGTTCATCGCGAAATAAATGTGCTTCATGTTGAACTGTTTTCCCATTTCGCTTCGTCTTTTCCTTTATTGAATCTCCATCTTACTTCACGTAAAGGGTTGGTCGTGGGCTAAAACGCCTGATAATTAATCGAACCGTCGAGGCCGACGATAACACCGCTCGGTTATCCCGATAGTACGGAACGGGTCGCTTAAAGTGGCCCGTGTCCGAAGTCGACCTGCGGCGAGGTGCGATCGCCTGGTCTACCCTCCGTGTGGGTACTTCGGTAGGTCAAATTTGGCGAGCAACCCTATCCCACGCGGGGGGCCGATTGGCACGATCGTGGTGAGGCCGAAAGGTCCACCCGTGACTAGTTCCCGGCGTTAGTCCAAAGGGTCACGACTGGATTGTCCGTCCGGTGGACGACGTGCCGCGATTCGAGTTACGTGGCTGTTCGCACGCCGGCGGGTGCGAATCCGCAACACTGGTGTCAGGTCGTGCGATATAAACTCATCGCCCTCCTCACGGCACTGGTATCGGAGAACGGGAAAACGGGCTCTCCTGTCTCCAGCTAAATTCACGGGAATCGGTCCAGGGGTGAGAGGAGCGACCCCCGATTCCCTCCAAATTACGAGCGATTCAAATTAACCCTTTGCGAGAACTAAGATGGCGTCTCAAGGCGAGCGGGAGCCGGGGTATTAGAAATGTATATGTGTAGTAATGTAGGATCCATGGTCCAGGATGGAATCCCCGTGCAGGAACATGAACTCCCCCAACTGAGCCCAGAGCCCAAAATAGGTGCGGCAGCGGCCGCGGTGTATGACACCTCCCCTCCCCCTCTCCACCAAAACCCCCCTGATCCTTGCCGAATCGGCTCACCCAAGCGCACCCGACATGGCCCAGCTATTCACCATGCTGGCAAAGATGAATGCGGATGCGCAACAAATGAATGCGGAAATGAAAACGAAAATGGATGCAAACACAAATGAAATGAAAAACGAAATAAAAAGCATGAACGAAAAGATGGAAACAAACATGAAGGAAGAAACGAAAAAGCTGCGGGGTGAGACGCAGAACATGGGCCGAAGCCTGCAGGCGGGCATGAAGGCAGTGACCAGGGAGCTAAAAATGGCGACTCCACGTGTGGGAGCGAACGAGCTGGAAGGGGGTGCAACGGCTGTCGGGCCCGCGGTGGAGGCGGGTGACAAAATAATTCGGGGGGCGTGTTGGGCGAGGGTCGTGACAGAAAAAGTGACGGTAACCGAGAGGGACAAACTAATTGGGGTGACGGAGACGTGCACGAGGGAGATAAGGGAAGAGACGGAAATGATAGTTGAGACAAGGGAGGTAAAGGGTGAAGAGGTGACTGAGTTGGCAGAGACACGGGAGATGGGAACGATAGAGGGAAGACTACACGATGAAGACGGGGTTAGTGACGCACGCACACACACACGGAGGTAGTGGAGGATAATGGGGGTGAGCTCGCGGACTGGGTGGAGGCCCGGTGCGAGCAGCTGGATGGCCTCCTCCAGGAACGAGGGGAGGGAGTATGCCCCCTTGAAGCGAGTCACGACCAGGTGAGTTCGGTCGTGCTTTGCGAGGTTGAGGGGACGAGTGCTGCGAACGGTTGCACGGAGAGCTTGGGGGGTATAGAGGCCCCGGAGATTCTTGTGGGGACACGAATCCCCAGTGTGGTTGTCCCTGTGTGTGTGGTGCAAGGTGTGAGTGCGTCCCCGTGTGTGGAAGTGGCTCCGTGTGTGAGTGGTGTGGTGGCGATTGTGCCGGAGTACGTGCTTCCCAGCACGCCGTGTGTAAAAGGGGCACCGCAAGTGGAAGAGGCCGTGTGTGTGAGTGAAACGGCCAGTATGAGTGAGGGACCACGGTTGAGTGCCCCCGCGTGTGTGAGTGAGGCACGGTGTATGAGTGAGGCACCGCGGATGAGTGCCCCCGCGTGTGTGAGTGAGGAACGGTGGATGAGTGAGGCACCGCGGGTGAGTGCCCCCGCGTGTGTGAGTGAGGCACGGTGTGTGGATGAGGCACCGCGGGTGAGTGCCCCCGCGTGTGTGAGTGGTGTGGTTTGTGTGATGGAAATGGCACGAGTGAGTGGAAGGCCGCGAGTGAGGGGAGCCACGTGTGCAAGGGTAATGGCATGCGTGAGTGAACGGCCGAGTGCAAGGGAGACCGTGTGTGTGAGAGAGCGGTATGTAAGGGAGATGTCGGTGGGCATGTGTGAACATGCAGCCGCGTCTCCCGGGGTGAATGTAATGGAATGGAGTGTGAGCGTTGTAACACGCAGGTGTGCGTGGGTCGAATGGCGACGACGGCGACATGTGAGGAAAGGAAGCCGGGTAGCGGCTGTAGTTGTTTCGGGGACCATGCCGGGTTCACCCAGCAGTGAGCACGAGGTCCGTGCTGTGCAACGCATGAGGCCCCCACGTGCTCGCTTGCGAGAGTGAAGTCCCGGTCCGGAAACGCACGCGGTGGATTTGCCGATCCCGCGGACGGACAAAGTTTAGGCAGGATTACGGATTTGGACCGGACGGGTTCTCCACGCGATCGTGTGTGTTAAGCTCCAACGGGCAAAGCACATGTGTTCGCGTGGGGAACCCCTTGAGACGTGGGGCTTGTATTTTTTTATGCGCACGGTGACGCCATGGCTGCACGTGGGGTTGGAATCCGGCAGGAGGGGTATCCCTGCCGGATAGTACCGTCCAAGGAGGGATGAGGAACACGTGCAGCTGCATGACGTCACGGGCAGGTGCAAAGTGCGCGAGCTGTGAGTTGCCGCGCTGGTGCTGCGCATGTAAAAAAAAAAAAAGAAAAAAAGCAAGCCTCACTTTCGGGTGCACAGGATTCCCGGGCAAGGCGTGGAAGCCTCCCTTGCCAGGGCACAGGATGGAAACTAGTTAGGGGGAAGGGTTAGCTTAGCTAGACCGACTTCATGGGGCAGGGGTAAGTCCTCATGGAGTCCGTGGAATGGATTAGTTAGAGGGATTGTAGCCAGATTTAGGTTGGGAAATAAAATGATTAATGAGATTATTTGGAGACAGTGACAGACTTGTGGATGTG
This sequence comes from Eptatretus burgeri, assembly GCF_056783735.1. NCBI lineage: Eukaryota > Metazoa > Chordata > Myxini > Myxiniformes > Myxinidae > Eptatretus > Eptatretus burgeri. Next base: position 139,936,462 of record NC_140961.1, read on the forward strand.
TAGTGGGGACGTAGCTTAGCTACGTAGGTTAAATGGAGCGTGCTGTAGTTTAAGGAACGACGTGGGAGCACGAGTTAGTTAGGGGAGGTAGTTAGAAGGATGGCAGAGTTCAGCGGTGTGTGTGTTGAAAAGTTGTGAGGTGAGTACATGATGAGTGAGTGAGGCCAGCGGGTCTGTGTGAGTGGAGCGAATGGGGACTGCATGGTGCGATGAGTGATTGGGGGGAGGAGTGACTCCCGCCCAAGGGACCCCGGGGTCAGTATAAAGTGAGTTAGGGGGTTAGTCAAATTGAAAAATGGAGGTTGTTTTGTTGTTGGTGGGAGTGTAGGCTCGAAACCCATTTGGAGGGGTGCAGGAGCCCTGTTGACGGGCTTGGGAGCGTGGCTGCGAAAGGTGAGTATCGCTGAGTGGGTACCCCGGGCACCAGGCTAGTCGGCCGTAGTAGGCCAAGGGCCCATGGGGGGCCGGGATAGCGTAGTGGGCACGGGTGCGCCTGCTTGGTGCGGGGGCCCGGGGCGCCATTAGCCGCGTGGGCAGTGTTGTGGGCACGGGTGACCCTCGGAAAGGGGCCTGGGAAGCCAGCCTGCCACGTGTGCGTTTCAGGGGAGGTGCCATGGGGGGCACTCCCCGGTGTTTAGGGAGCTGGTAGGCTCGGAGGCAGTGTAGTGCCCGGGGGTGCCATAGCGGGAGATTCGGCAGAGGGTCGTGCCTGCCAAAGGGAGCCACGTGTCCCAGCCATGAGACCGTGTGAGGGCACGGAGACAAAATTGGTGGGCGAGGCCCGAAATTGTGAGGACACCAACACAGGCGACGGGAATCTGGGTTTATAGAACCAATAGTTTAATCGAGAGGCGCTTGTTGAAAGCCCCGGGGTAGTTTAACAGTTAAATGGTTAGGGTAGATTAGGAAGTGTACCCCTCCGCACCATCCATCCCCTCGCTCTCGTTGTGGGCTGCTGGACCCACTTTGGTTATAGATCGCTGAACTCTGGGGAGGCCATCCTGAGGCTTCGTTGGGCCTCGGCACAGGACGCCAGCTCTCCCTTGTTCCCCTCCAGGAAGGGAACGTAGGGGTTGGGAGTAGGCTAGGTGACAGAATAGGTTAGCCGAACAAGGGCAGTACAGGGGGTTTGGGGACGATTTATAGTGGGGAAGTAAAAAAAAAAAAATAATAATAATAATAATAAAAAAATAAGTTGGGGCTAAATTGGGGTTTGACAAATTAAGGGAGTGGGTATAGACAATGACAGGCGAAGGCGATAGGTTGGGAGGGAGACCGTAGGGTAGGTCCGAGCCCGCCTTCCGAGTGGCCAGCACCACCGCACTCCCTCCACCAACCTCCACTGAACGGCAAAAGCTGGCCAGCTTCATCTGCTGGCTGCGTTGCTGCAAGGCAAAGGCCGGCCCACTTCATCGGCAGCTGTTGTTTTGCTGCAAGGCCTGTGCCGGCTGGATCATCTGCAGCTGCTGTGCTGCAAGGCCTGTGCCGGCTGGATCGTCTGCAGCTGCTGTGCTGCAAGGCCTGTGCCGGCCGGATCGTCTGCAGCTGTTTTCTGCAAGGCCTGTGCCGGCCAGTTCGTCTGCCGGCTGTGTTTGCCTGCAGCGGCCTTCTTCTGCAGACTGTGGTTGCCTGCTCACCTTTGCCATGCCATGCCCACTGCCCCTGTTCACCAGCCCCGTTCAATTTTTGCTTTGCCCCCCCCCCCTGTTCATTGCCATGTGCGCCAGGATCAGAAAGCAACAGTTTGCAAGCTGCAAGAACTGCCCTGTTGGCAGCTACAACACGGGCCTGCAGTGGCGGCCCGTGCACCGTGTTTGCGTGCATCCATTCATCCATCCATTCGTTGTGCTCATTGCGTGTGCCACTTGAGCTGGCACGGAGACTGCGTTTGTGCAGCCCATGCACCGTTGTGGTTCACTGCGTTCATTTTCAAAAGGGAAGGCCTTGGACTGCGAGTGAGCAGCCGGCCACCTTCCCCATCACCTGCATTGTTTGAGCCAGAGACTGCATGCGAGCAGCCTGGCTCCCTGCTAACTGCTTTCTTTTTGCAGAGTTCATTGATCCTGGGCCATGGTTTAGTGTAAAATTTGTAAGTTAAGGTTAAGATGTACTGTACATATTAGTGCGCCCCCGGCATGTCTGTCCTAGCGCCGGCAATTTTATTTAAGTCGTCTGTGTGAGTGAGTTTGTTTAAGTAGTTACTCAGCCCTCAGGTTATTTATTTTGGGGACACGAATACCATGAATGTCGCACTCAGGGATCCGTAGGTAAAATGTACTAGGGGAAAACTACACATGATGGCACACGAAAATTTGACGACTCGGGACGAGTCTGTAAAAAGGGGAGGGGGTAGTGTTGTGGTTGACGAAATTCGCAAACCACCATTCAGGTCCCTTAGGTGAGATATCTCTGTAAGTATATGTGTAGTTAGGCCCAAACCCGTTGTTTAGAGGGAATAAATGTCATTTATGCGGGCTGCGACCCTTTTCGATAGCCGTTTTTCTTTTATTATCTTTATTTGGACCAGCCGCCATTACTACCACCACCAACCACGTCTCAACAGCCATCACACAACAACCACCAGCCGCAACTCCGCTTCACAACAACAACAACAACCCCAACAGCCACGACCTTTACCGTCACATCTCGCCCTCGCAACCATCGCATCACCGTCATTCCCACGCCGCTTGTGGGCACCGATACTGGACTCGTGCGGGGCGTGCACCGAGCAGGGGTGCGGAGGCGCCGGCCTTTCCGAAGAAAACAGATCAAGGACGACTCACGCCCACTTCTGTTCCGTCCTTTCGGCGAGCGTGGGGCAATTTGGCCCCGCCTCCAGGTGCGTTGGAGTAATATCGCTATATGCAAATTCATGGATCAAAAAGCATTCACGCCCACTTTTCCTCGGTCCAATGGTGAGCCAGTTAGAGGTGAAGGGTCGTAGGTAAAGGGTCGAAGGTGAAGGAGCGAGGCCACGGGGCATATAAGGGGCCGCGCTCGCCAAACAGAGCAGTACGGAGGGGAGAGAGTGAAGAGTTCGGAGCCAGTGAAGAGTTGGGACGAGTCAAGAGAGGAGACGGAGAGGGCGGTTGGACGGAGCTGTGGAGAGGTGGCGGCGGCGAAGACGGTCGAGGGGGTGCTCGTGTCGGAGTCGGGGAGCTGCGGAGGGAGAGGCCGGCGGCGCGACCGAGGTCGTGGTGGAGACGCTCGTCGCGGGACCCGAGACAGGGAGATATCCACTCCCCCCCCCAGCATCAACAACCCCCTCCTGTTTCCCCCGCGCTGAGATAGTGCGAGAAGGGGGCCCCGTTCCCACCCCCTACCAGACACTGTCCGCGAGGCCCGCGGAGTCGGGGCGCCACCGCCATCTTGCGGCTCATCACCAGACGGGTAGGCCCGACGCGGTCTCGGCCCCAGGCCCGCCTACCCCCCTCATCCTTGAGGGTGGTCCTTTTCTTTTGCTTTGAGTATATGTGTTGTCGGCGCCGTCTGTGAAGTAAAACTGTATAAGTGTTGCCGTGTGCTCGGTAGTCGGTTAGATCTGCATTGTTGCATTTGCTTTTTGTGTAATATTGTGTTTCTTCTTCTTTTACATTTGCTTTTGGTGTAATTGTATATGTGTGCTTTCCGTTCATCGCGAAATAAATGTGCTTCATGTTGAACTGTTTTCCCGTTTCGCTTCGTCTTTTCCTTTATTGAATCTCCATCTTACTTCACGTAAAGGGTTGGTCGTGGGCTAAAACGCCCGATAATTAATCGAACCGTCGAGGCCGACGATAACACCGCTCGGTTATCCCGATAGTACGGAACGGGTCGCTTAAAGTGGCCCGTGTCCGAAGTCGACCTGCGGCGAGGTGCGATCGCCCGGTCTACCCTCGGTGTGGGTACTTAGGTAGGTCGAATTTGGCGAGCAACCCTATCCCACGCGGGGGGGCCGATTGGCACGATCGTGTTGAGGCCGAAAGGTCCACCCGTGACTAGTTCCCGGCGTTAGTCCGAGAGGGTCACGACTGGATTGTCCGTCCGGTGGGCGACGTGCCGCGATTCGAGTTACGTGGCCGTTCGCACGCCGGCGGGCGCGAATCCGCAACAATATTATCACTGCCCAAGCCATCAACGAGACTTCACAAACAAGAATCAAATATCAACCCTTTTTTCCTTCCTCACCCCACCCTCTTGATGCTTCCCCCTCACCCCAACCCCTAAATGGTTCCTCCTAACCTCACCCTCTCAATCCTTCCCCCGCACCCCTTCTTACACCCAGACTTTCCACTGCACCGCACACACACACAAACCTTCCTCCGCACCCCATACACACAAACCTTCCTCCGCACCCCACATACTCCAGCCTTCTCCCTCAGCCCACGACACTAAAGCTTCACCTTTCCCCTGCAAAGCCCCCCATCCTCCACCCTCCCAACACCTCCTCCACCCTAACTCTAACTGTGTGGACCTCAAATATCTAAGGTTTCCACTCTAACCTGACATCTCTCAATCCAGTCCGCATCATCTGGTCAACAGAATCCTTCCTCCCACAGGATGTCCCTGACTCCTTTGTGTCTCACCCCAGTTATTGTCTCCTCCGATTTGGTTGGCCTGAACCACACCCTGGTAGAGGAGTTACACTTTACATCAATAACTCAATTTCTCACTCCCCATGAACTGATTTTACACCTCCCATTCCACAGGGGTACCTCTGGCTGTGATTTTTTTTCCTCTGATTCCATTTCTTGTTCATCTGTGTGTTGTACCATCCTCCTAACAGTAATGACACCATCTACTGTACATCTCTCTCAGAAAACATGGACAAACTTTTAAACAATTATCCCAACTCTCTCTTCCTCATATGTGGCAATTTCCATTGTTACCATGCAAATTTGCTGGGTGTTGGTACCCCTCTCACCAGCCGTGGCACTTCAGCAAAGAACTTCCGTTACTCTGTGGAACCGACTCAATCTGGGAACTTTCCAATCCGGATTTCTCCTAATGGCAAATCCTCCCTTTTGGACTTGGTGATGACTAACTTCCCTGCAAATGTCTCTTGCTCTTCCTTTGTTCTGATTAGGTCATCTGGTCACGTGCTTGTGAAAGTCAACATCTCTCTGGCTATTATCAGAGAGCTGCTTCAATGGCGGTGAGTCCGGCAGTTCACTCAGGAGGCAGATTGATGGGGACTGTAAGCACCCATCTCTCTTCATTATTGGTCTCTTAAATCCACTGTCCTTGATATTAACTCAGCCTAAGAATTCTTACACAGAACTCTGCTTTCTCTCATGCACAGATTCATCCCATCTCCTCTTCTATTATCCTACCGCTCTTCCTGCCCATAGTACCCTGAATCATGTGGTGAGGCAGTTGCTCTGAAACAACTTGCCTTCTCTTCCTGGAAGGCAAATCTGACCACAGGCATTCTCAGTGCATTCCCAAAAGTCCACAGCAAGTGTGTGTTCAAGGAAACAGCAATGTTTCCCTTTTTCCAAGAGTATTTTGACCTACATATTGATAAAAGGAATATCTTACCATGAAGAAAGGTCTTGTTCGCTGCATAGAAACAGGGTGACCTGGTTGATAATGCTGCAACTTTTGCCATGATTGTGTCATTCTCTCCCTCCCACCCAAAGTGGACACGTATTGCAGTTTTGAGTTATTTTGCCTAATGCTTATCAGCTAATCCTGTAGTTGAGTTGCCAAATGTCTCACCCTCCCATTCTTTGGAATGTCAAATTGTATATAAGAAGAATTGCTCAGGCTTCTGTTTCAGTGAAGTCCATTCAATGTTTCAGTGAATCATTCAATGTTCTTCCTCCGTATATACGAAATTAAAGATTCTCCTTTGGTATGCTGATCCAACTTGTGGAAATTGAGTTATTTTCCACCACACGTCCTTCCCTGTCATACCCAACTACTCCTGAACTCTGTGTCTTTTGCACCTAAGAAGGTGAAGTTAGTTCTTTCAACTCCTCAATTGGACTGGACGGCATCAACTCACATGTCCGAAAATCCTGCTCTGCTGCTCGTTCACCTCCTCTCACTGCCATTTTCACCCTATGATTTGCCCAAGGTCATCTTCCATCTGCTTGGAAATCAGCCAACATCACTGTATGACATAAAAAGTGTAAAAACTGACCCCTTAACTCCAGACCAATCGGCTTACTTCCATTCATAAGCAAGGTCGTGGAATCCATCATTGCAGTTGATATTGAATCCTTCGTTTTCTCCAACAACCTCATCTCAGATCACCAATTTGGTTTCAGACCAAGTCATTCCACCTTGGACATGCTGCTTCCACTCATCCAATAATGGATGGAAGCCCTCATTGTCAGACGTGAGATCAGGGCCGTCTCTCTGGACATGTCTCGTGCTTTTGATGTAGTCTGGCATCCTGCGTTACTCACCAAACTAACTATCTACCTATGGCGTCCAAGGTCAACTCCACACATGGCCTACTGACTTAAAGTACCTCCCCTCTCGTAACCAACCTGGAGCTCTCAACAGAATCCTTTCATCTCCTCTCCTTGTCCAGGTAGGAGTCCTACAAGGTGGCAGTGTTCTGGTCCCAGTCCGATTCATGATCTTCATAAATGATCACTCCGACTCTCTGGAAAATCCCCTTGATCTATTTGCTGATGGCTGATGGCTGCACCCTGTGCCGTGACATCGCTCATCCTTCAGAGAGACAGGCTGCAGCCTCTTCCCTCTGTTCAGACCTTGACAAAATCACAAGGTGGTCAAACACTTAGAATATGTCTTTCAATCCTGACAAATTTCACACTCACACTATCTCTCTCTGAAAGGACTGTCTTGGCAACCCCCTCTGTCCCTGCCCATCTACTATCTCAACAACCCTTTTGAGGATATTCAGTCAAAGTTAGCATCCAAAGCCAGCAGCCGACTGGGCATCCTCCATCATACAAAGTCCTTCCTTGGCACACCGGTACTTGTATCCACCTACAAGGCCTTCATCCACAGCTTGATGGAGTGCTGTTCTCTCCACTGGGTTGACTCACCCACCACACATCTTGCTCAAACGAAGGCCTTCAAGATTATTAGAATTTCCCGCGATGAAGCTGAGTCTCTGGGTCTATCACTTCGGCATCATAAATAGGTCGGTGGTTTTTGTCTTGTGCCACCTCCTTTCAGATCTTGTATCCTCTGCTCTTGATGTGCTTTGTACCCCCTCCCCCCACCAGGTTTCTGCAGGGCACACACAGTCTACCATCAATCCCCTTCTGGTGAAACTACGTAAATCCAGGATCACTGCTTACCTCCACTCATTTGTTCTTCTCTTTTCCTGCCCGTGTAATCAACTTCCACATTCTTTTCAATCTCATATTATTCCCTTCATTGAGGTCATTAAGCCAACTGTTCACCACCATCTCAGATCATCACCAATCCATAACAATGATGTTTTCTACCCTCATTAACCCCCTCTTCTTACCGCACCACAATCCCTCATCCTTCCAAATATCCAGTTTTCCCTCCTGAAAGTTTCCTTCTGTATCCATCTTGTTCACCCCATGCATCCTCTCCTGGTCCCATTCCTCCCCACAGCCATTGTTTGTCAAAGTCTGCACCTCTCTTGGCTTTCAACTCTCTCTCAACTATTATTTTGGCCTGTTGTGTCCTGAACCGTTGAGTATACTAGTATTTGCTCTTCCACGAGCCTCAACTATGTATAAAAAACCCCAAAATATACAACAAAAAACCTGTTTCTGATTTCCTTTCTGTGGCAGATCGACAAGAGGTTTGCCTTGCTGTTGTTGTGGGTCGATTTTTGAAATGTGCACACATTGGTCGGACAGCTGCCCGACCCCACCCACATCTGTCGCTTGACTCCGCCCACCATAGCACCCAGACAAAATTATATGGCCGCCATCTTGTTTTTTTTGTGTGCCTAACACATTAAGCCTGTGTGGGCCTCTCCTGATTATACACTGTCGGGCTTTGTTGCGTCAGATTTCCATTGGCTCTGTTTAGGTCGAGTGTTAATCACGATGAGGGCACCCGAAAAGTCTAATCATATGTCGAATGAAAATTATTCGTATAAGGTTTAATCAAGCCTGTACGCATCACCCTAAAAAATGTAACGTTATTTTTGAACGGCTCCATTTTGGGGTTAAACAATCCGTGACCGTGGGTCGAATCACCTTGTTCTGATATAACCATTCTGATATAACTGTGACAAATCAGTGCTTTAAATGCGTGTTTCCCAATCGGCCCGTTACCGGATTTTAAAAGCAATTCACTTGCTCTTACTGGCGAAGTCCTGTACCTCAAATGACCACATCCATGATGTTATAAATGAGAGAGAGAGAAAGAGAGAGAGAGAGAGAGAGAGAGAGAGAGAGAGAGAGAGAGAGAGAGAGAGAGAGAGAGAGAGAGAGAGAGAGAGAGAGAGAGAGGCGAGAGAGGCGAGAGAGGCGAGAGAGGCGAGAGAGGCGAGAGAGGCGAGAGAGGCGAGAGAGGCGAGAGAGAGAGAGAGAGAGAGAGAGAGAGAGAGAGAGAGAGAGAGAGAGAGAGAGAGAGAGAGAGAGAGAGAGAGAGAGAGAGAGAGAGAGGCGAGAGAGAGAGGCGAGTGAGAGAGAGAGGCGAGAGAGAGAGAGAGAGAGAGAGAGAGAGAGAGAGAGAGAGAGAGAGAGAGAGAGAGAGAGAGAGAGAGAGAGAGAGAGAGAGAGAGAGAGAGAGAGAGAGGAGAGAGAGAGAGAGGAGAGAGGCAAGAGAGAGAGAGAGAGAGAGAGGCGAGAGAGAGAGAGGCGAGAGAGAGAGAGAGAGAGAGGCGAGAGAGAGAGGCGAGAGAGAGAGGCGAGAGAGAGAGAGGCGAGAGAGAGAGAGAGGCGAGAGAGAGAGAGAGAGAGAGAGAGAGAGAGAGAGAGAGAGAGAGGCGAGAGAGAGAGAGAGAGGCGAGAGAGAGAGAGGCGAGAGAGAGAGAGAGAGAGAGAGAGGTGAGAGAGAGAGGCGAGAGAGAGAGAGAGAGAGGTGAGAGAGAGAGAGGCGAGAGAGAGAGAGGCGAGAGAGAGAGAGAGAGAGAGAGAGAGAGAGAGAGAGAGAGAGGCGAGAGAGAGAGAGAGAGAGAGAGAGAGAGAGAGAGAGAGAGAGAGAGAGAGAGAGAGAGAGAGAGAGAGAGAGAGAGAGAGAGAGAGAGAGAGAGAGAGAGAGAGAGAGAGAGAGAGAGAGAGAGAGAGAGAGAGAGAGAGAGAGAGAGAGAGAGAGAGAGAGAGAGAGAGAGAGAGAACGAGAGAACGAGAGAACGAGAGAACGAGAGAACGAGAGAACGAGAGAACGAGAGAACGAGAGAACGAGAGAACGAGAGAACGAACGAGAGAACGAACGAGAGAACGAACGAGAGAACGAACGAGAGAACGAACGAGAGAACGAACGAGAGAACGAACGAGAGAACACACACACACGACAAAACTGAGTAAACCGATATGAAGTAAATCCCCTGTTTGGAATCACAATTAATTTTATCTATCCAATCTTATTCATTCACATGGGAACACAGGATACACTGTACATGGCGTAAGGTTAATGAGACAGATTAGAGAATGTAATGATTTTTTTATTTTATTCTCAGACCCAGCTTTCACCACATATACATGAGGGACATGAGCAAGGATGAGGGAGTTGAGTGGACAGAGGAGGCGATAAATATGTATTTTGTGTCGCAGGTTGTCAACAAAGTGTGGCCATTCTTGCATTCCATTAATCACTTGCTCCTCTCTTTAGGCCCAAGCCACATTTGCCACGGCGGCCGTGGGGTCTCCAAAATCTACGTGGGGCCACTAGCAATTATACGGCGGCCGCAGTATTTCCACGGTCACACAATGTTGCAGTCACATATGTTTTTATTTTTCGGTTAGCCACACGGCATATTTATAAATTGTGGAGACCGAAAACGTGGAGGTGCCGTACGGTCTTTGATTTGATGTCGCACGGTGACCTTAGGGCGTTCCTGCGGCGGCCATAGAATTTTCAAGGTAGACGCAAGGTTCCCGCAAGGCGACCGCAGGGGGACCACAGGGGGCCCTAAGGCCAACGTGCAGCCAGACAGACGGTAACGAGTGGGTTTTTAAAAATTTTTTTACCAGTTCTTTTGTTTCGGCTTGTCGAATTGCTACGGCAAATGTAGAAATGAAAAAAGTTATAACTCCGCGTTATAATTCCACGGCGACCTTACGGCCTGTAAAATATAGCTATACGGCATAGGGCCACCCTGAGCCTACCTCAGAAACTCTGCGGCCGCCGCACGTTTCTGTCAATTCAGAGGGCGTATGGCCGCCGTATCCTCGCCGTAGAGCAAATGTGACTTCGGCCTTAGACTAGACTTTTTCCAATATCAGTTTCAGCACCTCCTGCTGTCACAATTCCTTCCCTTAAGTCCCTTGCTTGCTGAAATGCATCTTCCACAATGAATGAAAAACATTTTCTAAAACCCATAATATATTTATAATCAGCGATAATTATAATGAGGAACTATTCCTGCCATACTAACCCCAAAAACACACAGATAGTGCCCAATATAAAAATGTTTAAATCATTATCTTTCAAACACTAACATGGCAACCTTTTAGAGTGCAACCATTAGCTTTTCAACATGACACACATCTCTCTTTAAAATTTCCACAAATACACAGCAACAAAATATTGTAAATCAATAAGAACTCTTCACAAAGAAAAATAAAACAAGAAAGAAAACCTCATAATTTTAGTGAACAAGTAATTAAGATCCACAACAGTTAGTAAGGTGCCATCGTCTTTTATTACAACCATTTTTGTTCAATCTGCACTTCAAAGTTACAGTCCTCCCTCTCTCTACCCCCGACCCCCTGCCACACCCTGTTAGTTCAGCGACTGACACATAAAAACTTTGTAACAAGTTATCCTATCCTACTATCTATAATAATAAGTGTGTGTGTGTGTGTGTGTGTGTGTGTGTGTGTGTGTGTGTGTGTGTGTGTGTGTGTGTGTGTGTGTGTGTGTGTGTGTGTGTGTGTGTGTGTGTGTGTGTGTGTGTGTGTGTGTGTGTGTGTGTGTGTGCGCGCGCACGCGCGTGTCCTCCATAATTCCAAAACCATGAAACCTATCAGCCTGAAACTTTGCATGCATACCAAAGGAGTTCCGCAGGAGTGCATGAGTGAAAATTGGGTGTTTGGGCTGATTAAAACACCCCTTTTGAAGATGATTAACAGCTTTATTTAATTATATCCTTTATCAGGCACATCCTCAGCCACCTCACTGTCCCTCGAGATGCATTATCGGTTACCTCACTGGGGTCCTAGTTCGCCACTTTTTTCTGGCCTGCTCTTGCATTGCCTTGACTTGCAACAGGCCACAACGATTTCTTAACAATAGTTTTTTTTTTTTTTCTCGCTTTCCTCACTCATATTATCAAACAATCAAATACAACCCGTCGCTTCACTGATGGGAATATTAAGGCGGGGGAGTAGGAAGGAGAGGAGAGAGAGACTAGTGAGGGGAGGGAGAGGAGGGAGGGAGATTGAGGCAGGGTGAGGATCGAGGAAGAAGGGGGGGAGTGAGGAAGGGTGCGGAAAGGGAAGGTTGTGTGAGGGGAGGGCAAGGGAAGGCAACATGATGCGAGGGCAGGGGAGGGCAAGGGAAGGCAGTCCGTCTGGACATAACCGCTGTCCTGACATGTCCGGAGATAACTACCATCCGGACGACAGGTTTACTAAAGGGGTGGGGGACAAAAAGAGGAGGGGGGGGCGACAGAGAGGTGGAGGAGCGAGACAGCAAGGGGGGCAAGGAAGCAGGGGAGGGGGGAGCGAAGAGGGGTGGGGGAGCGAGGAGGGGTGTGGGAGCAAGGACGAGCAAAAAGCAGTAAACAATCGGTAAATAAAGCATATATCAAACTAGAAGGGCACTCGGTAGAGCGCATACCTCTGCCACATAATGCCTGATCGATGAGAACATATCGGGCCCAATACCTTTTTGAAACATCATGCTATTTAACATTTTTTGGCCCCATCTCTCAATGGTGAAGAATCACTTTCAAAATTAAATAATTCTCATATCCCGAGCCGGATTCGAATCTTTACCAAAATCAAATCATTTCGTCATAGTCACATACCCAACCTGTCCACCAAGTTTCATCCAGATCCGTCCACAACTTTTTGAGACATCTTCCAGAAAGACACAGACAGACAGACAGAGAGGGTGAAAGCATAACCTCCTTCAGCTTCGGTGGCGGAGGTCTTCAGTATTGCATAAAGCATTAAAATTAATTACTTTTTAATAAGTGTGTCATGAATGGGGTTGGATATCGTACATATTTCTTGTGGCAGGCTGTCCAGTTGAGGTTGAAGGCTCAGGCGATGAAATGGAGGCTGATTCGCTTGGGATTTTTTTTGAAGAACTTCATAATGGGGACTTGATTGGCTGCCTTCATTTTCTATTCGTCGACCTCCTTGTAACATTTCAGGACATTCTCCATCTCACTTTTCACCTTGGAACTTCTCATGCAGTCGGGATCATGCTCATTACGAAATGACTCCTTCAGAATGACAGAGCACGAACGACTCGCTCAGAATGACGGAGCACGAACGACTCGCTCAGAATGACAGAGCACGAATGACTCGCTCATAATGATGGAGCACGAACGACTCGCTCAGAATGACAGAGCACGAACGACTTGCTCAGAATGACGGAGCACGAACCACTCGCTCAGAATGATGGAGCAGGTACAACTCACTCAGAATGACGGAGCACGAACGACTCGCTCAGAATGACGGAGCACGAACGACTCGCTCAGAATGACAGAGCACGAACGACTCGCTCAGAATGATGGAGCACGAATGACTCGCTCAGAATGACGGAGCACGAACGACTTGCTCAGAATGGCGGAGCACGAACGACTCGCTCAGAATGACGGGGCACGAACGACTCGCTCAGAATGTCAGAGCACGAACGACTCGCTCAGAACGACGGAGCACAAACGACTCACTCAGAATGATGGAGCACGAACGACTCGCTCAGAATCACAGAGTGCCAAAGACTCGTTCAGAATGACGGAGCATGAACGACTCGCTCAGAATGTCAGAGCACGAACGACTCGCTCAGAATGATGGAGCACAAACGACTCGCTCAGAATAATGGAGCACGAACGACTCGCTCAGAATGACGGAGCACGAACGACTCGCTCAGAATGACGGAGCACGAATGACTCGCTCAGAATGCCGGAGCACGAACAACTCGCTCAGAATGATGGAGCACGAAAGACTCGCTTCGAATGACGGAGCACGAACGACTCGCTCAGAATGCCGGAGCATGAAAGACTCGCTCAGAATGACTGAGCACGAATGACTCCCTCAGAATGATGGAGCATGAACGACTCGCTCAGAACGACGGAGCACAAACGACTCACTCAGAATGATGGAGCACGAACGACTCGCTCAGAATGACGGAGCACGAACGACTCGCTCAGAATGATGGAGCACGAATGACTCGCTCAGAATGACGGAGCACGAACGACTCGCTCAGAATGACGGAACACGAAAGACTCGCTTCGAATGACTGAGCACGAACGACTCGCTCAGAATGCCGGAGCATGAAAGACTCGCTCAGAATGACTGAGCACGAACGACTCCCTCAGAATGATGGAGCACGAACGACTCGCTCAGAATGCCGGAGCATGAACAACTCGCTCGGAATGATGAAGCAGGTACAACTCACTCAGAATGACGTGGCGCGGCAAAAGCATCTGCAGTGAGTGAACAATTTGCTCAGAATGACGTAGCTTGGCTGTTGTCATTGTTATTGAATGTAATCCACGCTGTAGCGAAAACACGTCATCAGAGCACGCTCTACCTTGTAGCAGCTGCTGACTGTACATCACGATCAGGACACAAACTGTACTGCCGTCGACTGTAGGGTGCTTGGCCAGTGGCTTAAGCACTCAAGCAAGCACTCCAATTAAATGGTTGAGAAGGACGGCTGTCTTGGCAAGTGACAGCCATGTCCAAACTGTGTCGAATTTGACAAATCAACACTTTTTTTTCGGAGTCGGAACTGCTGATGCTTTCAAATCTGGGGCTTACATTTTGTAATAATCCTTAGCTTAAGAGATTCTCTTGGTTATTCATATGCGCAAATGAAATAAAGCCACAAACCCTGGTGTTTCCAGGCATTTATAGGCATTGCAATATACCCAGTGATTTGTTGCTATGATGAACAGGCATTTGATAGTATGAGTGAGGAAAGTGATAACAAAAAAAACTTTATCGTGAAGAAATCGTTATGGCCTGTTCCAAGTCAAAGCATGGTTGAGCTGGCCAAAAAGTACATGGTGGCTTCAGACCCCAGCGAGGTTACTCAGGAAACTATTCAAGACCCCAGACAGCGAGGTGGCCGAGGATCGTGAAGAATATTATTAAATAATTCTGTTAATTATCTTCAAAAGGGGTGTTTTAATTAACCCAAACACCCAATTTTTACTCTGGCACTTCCATCGAATTTTCTTGGTATGCATGCGAAATTTCAGGCTGATAGGTTTTATGGTTTTGGAGTTATGGAGGAGACATACACACTGACACACACATTGCCTTTTATTGGTATAGAAGATGGCATTGTCTGGCTAACCAATGTGGATTCACCCGAATAAATTGTTTTTCAGGTGCATCTGATAAAGACAAAGGAACAGAAATAAAAAACGTGGTGGAAATTATTATCCACCCAAAATTTAAATTTAAATCCAATATTCGCAAGGAGCAGCCATCTAATCGGAGAAGGAGACAAAAGTCATTTAACTATGATATTGCTCTCATCAAGGTGATGCCGATGAACTTTGAGTTGAGAATAAGGTAAGTGTATTTGAGTTACAATAACAAACCCATTATTAGCTCGGTGGTCCCATTTTGTCCCTGACCACGATTGCAGACCTATATTTTTTGATCAGCACATTTGATTTTTAAAAATTCAGAAAAGTTTTAAATACATGCAATTTCTGAATCGGTTGGCCTGCTTGCTGTTCTTATCCTAACTGATTGGTCATGATGCTTGAAACCCATGTTTCAAATTGCACATATTACATTTATATATTTACTTGTTCCTTATCTGCCATGTCCTCATTCCATATTAATGTACGCTGATGTTTACTTGTATGTATTTGTCCTACTTGTGATTTAGATGTTAAAAAGTTTTTTTTTTCACATGGAAAGAACTTTTGACAATTTGATAAATACAATATTGGAGTTCTTAAGTTGTGGGTTAATACCACTTTATTGAAATCTGGATATATTATCTCATTTGCATGAACTTGTTTAGCTATAAATTTATCATTATCGTCCATAAGATGAATAATCTGAATATTTTACTCAGATGAAATATTTTTATTGGATGAAACCCCAGGTTCGAATCCCACTCCTGACAGCAAAGTGTTGCGGACGTGGGGTCGGGGGTGAGAAGACCATGAGGGAGGGGGAGGCTACCTCGGGTTCCCAGCAGATTCTCCGGAATCGCAGGCCGTCGCACACGAATAACTTCTTGACGCGGCGGGTCACATTGACCGTGAATGCTAATAACTTGACCACGTGACATAGGGTCCTCCGTCTAAATAAATACCGTTTACCTAATGGGCACATGATCTAATTACCGGGGGACACGCCCTCGGCATGCCCTCGGCATGCCTTGTGCAAACCGGATCACCTTACCTGATCAGATGCAGCCGAAAGTAACTGCCCAAGAATGTACCATCTGGAAAACAGATCGTTGGGGGATCACATCCCAGCTAGGCTCGGATATGAACTGTGTTGGACCAATGAAGGAAAAGATGACGAGATGGGAACATTTCTATACAATGCATATTTTTACAATAAAGCGAGGAAAGGTATGTGGCACAGTAATTTGGGTTTATTATTATGTACAGCAGGGATAGCAAGGAATTTGTGGGGTGCGACAAAAGGCAAGCAATTTACAAAAGCAGACACGGAGCAGACGTATTCCATTATCACTTCTACGATGTTAACTTATGCCACGACAGGCGCCATCACATACACACATACACAAACCCGAGGAAGATTAGATAGCCCAGGAAGAAAGAGAACGGATGGGGATAAAACGGCCTCGGAATAACTGGTGCAGTCGGCCGACCAACACAACCCAGTACGCTTTGGGGGAGGTGAAGGGAGACTACTGGTGCCTAAGGTGTGGGAGTGGAGGTGTGGTGTAGTGCAATATGGAGGGTGTGGTGTCATGCCAGAGGAAACTATGATTGCGAATCATATACTGTATATATATATATATATATATATATATATATATATATATATATATATATATATATATATATATATATATATATATATATATATATATATATATATATATATATATATTGTTACGGATTCGCGCCCGCCGGCGTGCTGACGGCCACGTAACTCGAATCGCGGCACGTCGCCCACCGGACGGACAATCCAGTCGTGACCCTCTCGGACTAACGCCGGGAACCAGTCACGGGTGGACCTTTCGGTCTCACCGCGATCGAGCCAAACAGCCCCCACGTGGGATAGGGTTGCTCGCCAAATTCGACCTACCTAAGTACCCACACGGAGGGTAGACCGGGCGATCGCACCTCGCCGCAGGTCGACTTCGGACACGGGCCACTTAAGCGACCCGTTCCGTACTATCGGGATAACTGAGCGGTGTTATTCGTCGACCTCTACGGTTCGATTAATTATCGGGCGTATTCAGCCCACTACCAACCCTTTACGTGAAGCAAGATGAGGATTCAATGAAAGAAATGACGAAGCGAAGCGGGAAACAGTTCAACACAAAGCACATTTATTCGCGCTGAACGGAAAGCACACATATTCAATTCCACCAAAAGCACATAGAAAAGAAAAACACAATGCAATTTACACAAAAAGCAAATGCGACAATGCAGATCTAATACCGATTACGCGAGCACACGGCAACACTTATACAATTTTACTTCACAGACGGCGCCGACAACACATACCCAAAACCAAGGAAAGAATACCCTCAAGGATGAGGCGGGCCTGAGGCCGAGACCGGGTCGGGCCTACCCGTCTGGTGATGAGACGCGGAGCGGCGATGGTGCCTCAACTCCGCGGGCCTCGCGGGCAGTGTCTGGTAGGGGGTGGGAAAGGGGGCCCCCTTGGTCGCACTATCTCAGCGCGGGGGGAAACAGGAGGGGGTTGCTGATGCTCGGGGTATCGAGGATTTTTATTGCCCCGCGACGAGCGTCTCCACCTCGGCCAGGTCGCGCTGTCGGCCTCCCTGGGGTGCAGCTCCCTGCACGACGCGAGCACCCCCTCGTCTGCCCTCGCCGCCTCTCCACAGCTCCGTCCCCTCCGCTCCGACTCCAACGCACACGACGACCAGCTCCTTCTTGCCAACTCCACCGCCTGTGAAGTCTTAACTCTCTGTTCCCTCTCGACTCTACTACTCGACTGACGAACGCGGTTTCTTTTATCAGCCCCGTGGCTTCGCCCTCTCATCTTTGACCCCCTCCCTTCGACCTTTCACCTCGCTCCCCATTGGCCCGAGAAAAAGTGGGCGTGAATGCTTTTTGATCCATAAATTTGCATATATCGATCGCCCTCCAACGCCCTGGGGGCGGGGCCAAATCGCCCCTTGCTCACCGATTGGACGGAACAAAAGTGGGCGTGTGTCGTTTTTGATCCGTTTTTGAAGCAGAAAATCCGTGGTTTTGTACACGCTGTTCGGCGCGCGCCCTGCACGAGTCCAACACCGGTACCCACAAGCGGCGCAAGAACGGTGGCGATGCGACGGTTGCGAGGTGTGACGGGAAGGTCGTGGCGGTTGTGGTGAAGCGGCGTTGTGGTTGGTGGTTGATGTTGTGACTGGTGGTGGTAATCATGGCGATTGGTCCAAAATAAAGATAGCAAAAGAAAAACGGCTATCCTGAAGAGTCGCAGCACGCATAAATGACATGTATTCCCACTAGACAACGGGTTTGGGCCAAACTACACATGTACTTACCGAGATACCTCACCTCAGGGACCTGAATGGTGGTTTGCGAATTTGGTAACCACAACAACATATATATATATATATATATATATATATATATATATATATATATATATATATATATATATATATATTTTTTTTTTTTTGTTACGGTTGTGGAAATTCACAGAACACCATTCAGGTTCCCCAGAGATCAGTTATTCTGGTAAGTGTGTGTTCCAGGTTAGAATTCCCCACCGATGTTTAACGGGATTTGTTCGTATACCGGGATGTGCATCTTTGAGGCAGTTATTCTTTTCTATCTTTATTTTAAAACAAACGAACTTCTCACCATCATCTCCACAACCACGCCATCCCCACCACAACGCTACGGAGTCAACAACCATGGCATCTCCACAAACAACAATAACAACAACAACGACAACCCATGGCCGTGTTTTGACGGTGATCTCAAACACAGCCGCGTTTGGCGGCAAGAACGGATCAGAAAGGCCTTACCCTCTGAAGAAGCTGGCCAATCAGTAGTGAGGGGGGTGGAGCCAGCGAGGGTGAAGGGTCGAAGGTGAAAAGGGGGTGGGGCCAAACTTCGGGTGAAAAGTGGGGGAAGCGGGCGCCCCAGGGCCCGATAAAAGGCTGTGCTGGAACGCCGTGAAATGAGTTGTTGGAGTCGGGAGATGGGAGTCAGTTGGCTGAGTCGAGAGACAGATACCACGGGTCATTGGAGATGGGAGAAGTCGCCAGCCGGAGACGGAGCAAGCTACGTAACGGTCCGAGCAGACGGCACTGAGTCGGTCGAGCGACGCTGAGGAGTGAACGGGTTCTGAAAAAGCATCAACTCTAAAAGAGCAAGGCCCGTTCGCTCCTCTGAAGCGTCGTCAGCCAGGCCCAATCGACCAGGCCGCGGGGAAGGCCAAGCGACCAAGGACGGCCGCCAGCCAAGCTGCTCGGGCCGCTCAAGCGACTGGCGCGTTTGGCGACGCCCCCAGTGAACAGAGACAGATACCGAGGGCCCCCACGCACAAAGACCCATCGAGTCGCCACAAGGGCAACGAGGTAACCTGCCCGGCCTCTCGGAGTCCCTTCGGTCATCCTGGTTCTGAGAACTATTCAAGGCTTATGAGCCGTATCTTTCTTTTTTGGGGTTTTGCATGAAAGTCTGTGGCGCCTTGTCTGTGCAAGTAGAATTGTTGTAAGTGCCTGTATGTACATTGCATAATAGAACTCGGCTGTAGGCTTTTGCTCATGTCTTGTCCCTATTCCCCCATTAACTGCATACGTGCTGTGTAAAATAAATACCCCCCATTGTTGAATGTCACCTGCTCGTTGCGTCCTTTCCTGCCATTGACTGCCATAATTGCGTTCGGGATATTAGCTGGCTTTTAAAGACGATAAAAGTAGATCTGGTCCGACGGGATCTGGCGAATTAAAACCGCTCGGTATTCGCATACGGAACGAGCCGCTTAAGCGGCTCGTTTTCATGCAGGCTCGTCGAGGTATAAACTCCCGATATTTCTGTCGGCACAAATAGTTAGGTAGATCGACAATTCGGCGATTGACCCTGTAGCGCGTGGGCAGAAGAGTTGGCTGGTTTATGGTGTTTAAAACACGCGTAGCTGGGTTTTGGCATTGATCCGGAAGCTACGACTAGATTGCTCCTTCGGTGGGCACGCGCGGCCGCAATTGGGCTAAGGCGGTCGTCCGCACGCCGAACGGGCGGAAATCTACAACAATATATATATATATATATATATATATATGCCTGGTGTGTTGGCGCAGTGGTTAGGGCAGTGGCTTGGGATCCAAAAGGTCCTGAGTTCAAGCCCCGTTGGGCCACTGAATTAATACACCAGGGGGTTGACTCAGCCTGTCATCCTTCTGAGGTCGGCGAAATGAGTACCAGTGTACTGGGCCAGTGTATACCCCGGTTAAAATAGGTGTACCATATCCCGGTGTCATAAGAGGCGACCAGGGTTGTGTCAGGAAGGGCATCCGGCATAAAACATGTGCCAAATCACTATGCGGATCATACGGATGATCCGCTGTGGCGACCCCTCACGGGAGCAGCCGAAAGAAGAAGAAGAAGATATATATATATATATATATATATATATATATATATATATATATATATATATATATATATATATATATATATATATATATATATATATATATATAATGCAAGAAAATGTTTTCTTGAAACAAGAAAAGCATGAGAACATTTTTCTTGCTGCAAGAAAAATTTTCTCATGGTTTTCTTGTTTTAAGAAAACTTATTGTAAGAAAATATTTTCTTAATAAGAAAACTATTTTGGCAGTGGACACAATGCCTTTCATCCCAAACTTGGCACACTTGTGTGCCTTATTCAAAATACTGTGAATGCTTTGTGCAGTTAGGATGTCCTCATAAAAGAGTTGAAAATGTTTCAATTACCACGTCACAAACTTTCATCATCGAAAACAAAACGTGCAGGTTTACCTTGAACTACCATCCAATATCATTTAAAACATCATGAGCTCACCTTAAAACACTGTCCTGGATGAAAAATTTATCTTGAAATATAAGATTTCTATTCCAGATTATCAGATTTCCAATCAGATTAGAATATCAGAGATTCTCATTGACATTGAAAATTTGCCGAACCAAGCTGGCACACGTCGAATACGTTATGGGTAAGTTTGTATCCGTTAAGAGCACGCTGGCATACGTCGTAGTACGCTGGCATACGTCTTTGTATGCCGAGGTGTTAGACAAATTTTCCATGCTTGAAATTTTTCGATGTATGCCAGCGTATGACTCACATGTTCCGCATAATGCTGGCCATAAGTTGTAGGCACGTTACGCGATCGTTTGCACACGTCGACACACGTTACTTGTAAGTTACTCATAAGTTGAAACACGTCGAGGTAATGGTTAGCATACCCAAAACTTATTTGTAACCTATGGGTAACATGTTGTAGGCACGTTACGCGATCGTTGACACACGTCGACACACGTTACTTGTACATTACTCATAAGTCGAAACACATCAAGGTAATGGTTAGCGTCGGTGTTCCAGACTCCCTGGTTTTTTTTTTTGGTTTTTTTTTTTCTTCGGTATGACGGTCATGTTAACACTTCGATTTCTAGTGCGGTTATAATATAATATAATTAATAGGCTGCCGCTCAACGATTTACATCATAAGCACACTAGAAATTGAAGTGTCAACTTCACCGTCATACCGAAGAAAAAAAAAAAAACAGGGAGTCTGGAACACTGACGCTAACCATTACATTGACGTGTTTCGACTTATGAGTAACGTATGTCGACGTGTGTCAACGATCGCGTAGCGTGCCTACAACTTATCCCAGCATATGCGGAATGTGTGTCATACGTCGAGTACGTCGAGAAATTTTCAACATGCCGAAAATTTCTCGACGTACTCGGCGTATGACGACGTATGCCAGTGTACTATGACGTATGCCATTGTACTACGACGTATGCCAGCGTGCTATTAACGTATACAAAACTTACCCATAACGTATTCGACGTGTGCCAGCTTGGTTCGGCAAATTTTTCATACGTCGGCATACGCTGGCTAAAACGTCAAGGTGTGACAGCGGCTTCACACTTCGATGTCTCGTGCGGTTATGATTTGAATCGTCGAGCCGCAGCCTATGAATAGCCTACGCCACGTGATCGTTGGCGATACGCTGCCACGCTATGCATAAGTTAGACTGTCGTTGGGCATAGGTTGTGAACGCCGACAACACGCTCAGCATTCGTTGGTATAAGTTATCTATATGTGATTAAAACGTTCTGTGTATGTTACTAATACATTATGCATACGTCCAACACTCATTATTCGCCCAAAACGTTTTTTAAAAACATCAATAGTTCAGCGTACGCCAGCGTTTTACATACATTTTGAGACCTTGCCATATGCTGGCTAAAACGTCAAGGTGTGACAGGGCCTTTACCTACAATTCTTTTCAACATATATGTGAGTGACTTGCCTTGTACCACCTTCAGAAAGTTTGCCTACGCAGATAATCTTGCCCCTGCTACCCAACCAATCAACCTTGAAGATCTCAGCGGTACCCTGTCCCAGGGCTTCAAGTTAATGGAGCAATACTTCATCTCCTGGTGCCACCACCCAACCCCTACTAAGACTACAGTTACTGCTTTCCTTCTTAGCAACCGACTGGCTAACAGCAAACTCCAAGTTTCCTTTTGTGGCAAACCAGTCAAGAACAAGCCATTCCCCAAGTACTTTGGAATCACACTTGATGGCGGCCTCACATTTCGCGAACACCTAAAATGGATCAAAGAAAAGATGAAGATCAGGGTAAACATCATCTGGAAACGAGCATCACCAACTGGGGATTAAGTGCACGCAGTCTTCACACTGCTAGCCTTTCTCTCATGTACTCTGCAGCCGAATACTGTTCTCCTGTTTGGGCAGAGAGCAGCCACACAAAACACATGGACACTGTCCTGAAAACATTGATGCAGATAATCAGTGGAACACTGAAATCAACACTCATGTCGTGGCTCCCAGTCCTGTGTAACATCCCATCACCTGATGTGTGCTGGAAGTGTCACCGACAGAAATTTGAGGAACGATTTATGGCAATACACCGAACATCAGACAGTGCTGTGACTTGGTTATCCCACCTTGACTTAGATCTGTGAGCTGTAATTTGTCAAACACAAAGATAACATCGAATCAGATTTCCGTCAGAAGTCATTTTAAATGATGGTAGATTTTTATAAGGGTTTTGTCAGTGAGCTGAAATGTGATTATACCCACAGGTCAGTTTGCTTGCCGTGCACAGCTGCGACGAGGGACATCCTTCGACTTGAGAACACCAAGTCCTTATCCTGGGAAGAACAATGTGAAGAGCACTGTATGTATATTTACATGAAACAGCTTGCACACACAGGGGGAATTTATGGCCAGGAAACCAAATATTTATTATCTATCATAGATACAAGTCTTTTTTTTTTTAATGTCTCTATTGACTAAGTCACCGGAGCCATTATGTTTTCGGATTGTCTGTCCGTCCGTCCATCCATCCGTCTGTTCGTCCATGATAAGTTTTTGTTACCACAATAACTTAAGAATGGCTGAAGGGATCTAAGTCAAACTTGGTACAAGTATGTATGATGATGCAAAGATTAACTGATTAGATTATGGGACCAAGAGGTCATAGGTCAGAAGTCAAGTCAGCTAAAAATGTGATATTTGAGAACAGCTGAAGGGATTTAAATCAAACTTGGTACAAGAATGTACAATGATGTGATAATGTGGGTGAAGGCATATCGGACAACTTCGAGGCGTGCCTTTCTATTTTTTTTTTAGGTTCTTTCATACTACAGTGAAAAAAAGAGATCATTGTTCATGTTAATCGTTCGTTTTCCACGTGGTTGTTTCCTTCCCTGCATTTCCCACCTCTATCCTGATTTTATAATTACCTCCCTTTCTTTATGTCTTCTCTTACCTCAACCAGATAAATCAATTAAAAATGAAAATCGAACAATTGAAAATCCATGAAAAAAGAAACCGGTCCTCATGAAAAAAAAAGTCATCCTTTTATTGCTTTCATCTCTATTCTGTCATAGATGTGACTGGCAGTGTTTCTTCTCACGCAAGTTATGGTGAATCGTTTTTGCTATTTCATCTCTTCCTTCTTTACAATACCTCTCCACTTGGCGAGTATGATAAATAGGACCAGTCATACCGATCAAGAAGGCATGTGCAATGGAAACTTCAGGAAGCATTCAATAACCCTACGTTTCACTGGAACAATGATGTTTCTGATTAACATTCCAGATTTGGTACCTTGAGATGGTAATAGTCTTCAAGCTTGCATAAATGTATATGCACAGGACCATTCTTTCCTATCAACCCCCACGTCCCCTCCTGTCAACTCTACTATTATGTCCCCTGACACTCACACAGCCACTGTGATGTCAGTTTTACAAATGCCTTGTTTTTTGTATACAGTGCCAATGTTCATGAAGGAGCTAGAACACAATGGATCAGGTCAGGTCAGGTCACGGATGGAAGCATTCACTGGAGCAGCATGTCACTGTGTCCACTTTCTGCCGGTACTCGAGGGGCCATCCCCCAGACAGATACCTGGCCCATCCCCACCTCCTTGAGATGCCGATCAACCTGCTGCAACCACGAGGAACGTGGTCAGCCCATTGGCCTCCTCCACTCACGAGGCTCACTCACTGAGAGAATCTGGTGAGCAGGATTAGCGTCAGGAAAACGAGTCACGTGCCCACACAGCCGCAGCTAACACTCACGGACTCTGCAGGTAACAAATCTCATTTGAGTCTCTCTCAGCAACCACTCATTGGACACAAAGTCTGACCAGTGGGAGCCAAGGATTCTCCGAAGAGACCTGGTTCCAAAGGAATTAAGTCGCCGTCTCAGATCCCTGGTCAGAGTCCAAGTTTCACATCCGTAGAGCAAGACTGTAAGCACCAAGGACCTGAAGTCTCGGACTTTCGTCCTCCCGCACAGGTACCGGCAGCGCCACACCCCATGATCCAGTGAGTCCATGATTCCCCAGGCTCGACCCAGATGTCTTTTGATCTCTGGCTCACGGCCAGCAGAGACATGAATATCACTGCCATGGTAAGTGAATCTCTCCGTGACCTCAACTTCCTCGTCACAAACATGCACAAACAAGATAGCGGCATCCAATATGCCATTGGAAGCCTGGATATTCGTTTTGACTCAAGAAACCCGTAATCCCAGTGTCTCCGACTCATCATTCAGCACCTCGAGGGCCCCCAAAAGGATATCCAGTCTCCGCAAAGATGACTGCATCATCTGCGAAATCAAGGTCAGAGATCTTGACATTCCCAAATGATGCACCGCAGCTTGATCTCTCCGACATCCTCCCCAGAATCCAGTCCATACAAGTGCTGAAAAGTGTGGAGGCCAGTACACACCTCTGATGAACTCCAGTAACAACTGGAAATAAGTCAGAAATTGTATCACCACATCTCACAGCACTCTCAGTGCCAGCGTATAGTTCAGACATCAGAATGGATCAGGACGTAACAAAATAAAAGGAAAAGTATAAAGAAAGGGGGGGGGGGAGGACCACGCAAATAGCGTGGATGAAAGACAAAATGGAGGGAGACGGAAAAATCCGGATGTGGAGAAGAATGAGGACAAGGGGAGCACACAGGGGATGAACAAGATGGAGACTGCTGCAAACTCTCAATCACAGAAGTGGAAAGAAAAACTGGAAACACTGAATGAGGTGGGCTTGGTGAGGGTGAATGGGGGTCGATAAAATCATAGTTGTGGATGACCTGAGGTGGTGATGAACAGCTGCTTGAAGCCCTGGAAAGAAGAATAAGATTGAAGAGACTGAGGAAGTTGGTTCTCAAATCTCTGATGGGCCGGTGAGGAATCTCTGGGGGAGAAAAATGGAGGAAGGGGGTGCTTCCAAGTACTTCCGGTATTCGGTATCACCTCTGGTTCTGAGTACTTGTAATTTGGTATTGATCGGTAAGGTCCTTATTTTCACTCTTGGGGATCCCCAGGGGAGGAGAGTATATGGAGGGGGTACCGGGTGAGGATGATTGGGCGCTCTCGTCAAGAAGTGTTAGAACTTCTCGAGTGTCGGCCATGAAGAGGGGCAGGCCGGGTGATGGAAGCCGTGAAGAGTCGGAGGTGCGGGAAGGGGTTAAGGATAAAGAGGAGTCGGGGGATAAATTCCCAATTATAATTTCGGCTGTGGAAGGGTCCAAGTCGTTAATTTTCAATAACCCTATAAAATTGGCTACCGTAATTGGAAAAGAATTTGGTGACTTACATTGTGCAAGGAAACTTCGATCAGGTGACCTTCTGATCCAGTGCAAATCGGGTGGCCCAGCGGGAAAAGATTCTGAGAGTCTCTCTTTTTGGGGATATTCGAATATCTGCTTACATCCCCAGGTCTTTAAGGGAGTGCCGGGGGGTAATTTATGGGATTGACCTGGACATTGATATGGAGGTTATCAAGAGGCATTTGGCTGACATGGGAGTCGGTGATGTTCGTCGTCTTGCGTCGGTGAGGGATGGTGTGAAGGTCGATACCACATGTGTGGTGTTGTCCTTCTCCATCCCGGTCCTTCCCCCTAAAGTGTTCCTGGGCTACCAAGCCTTTCCTGTTCGGGAGTACAGTATATCCCTCCCCATTTAAGATGTTACAAATGCCAAAGATTCGGTGATACTGCAACATCCTGTCGGGGTAAACAGCGTTGCAGCAAGTGTAATGGGGATCATGAGTATGAGAGTTGTACGTGCGTTAAGATGTGCTGTGCCAATTGCGGTGGGGAGCACAGTGCAGCCTACAGAGGCTGTCTGGAATTTCAAAGAGCGGCCCAGATTCAGCAAGTGAAAACCACTGGGAAGTTATCGTATGCGGAGGCGGTGCTCAAGGTCCCCAAAGTTGTGTTGCCAGTCAAAGAAACGAATAGGATTACTAAAACTCCAGCTCCGGTTAAGATACAAACAGTTTCGGTTGGTTGTCAGACGGAGACAATAGATCAGGATTGCCAAACTGAGGATTCAAGTGCCATGGTGGTTTTGAACATTTCTAAATTGGGGTTCATTGGATTTATTACTGAGGTGGTAAATTGCACAGCTGTTGTACAAAGGAGATCGGAGAAGATTAGCATTATTGCTTCAGCAGCCTGTAAACATCTGGGATGGGATGGTATTTCTACCAAGGATATTAATAAGATATTTAACAAGACGGACAATAAAAAAGAGAGAGAGAAACCAGTCCTGATGCCAAACAGTCTCAGGACCCAATGTGATTTATGTTAATAATCCAATGGAATGCTAAAAGTCTCGTGGCGCACGGGTCCGAATTTACAAAATACGTCTCTGATTTGTTAACTAAACCGGATAGTATTTGTTTTCACGAAACATGGCTCAAGGAGCATAATCGATTTCATATGCCGGGGTATACCCTTATTCGTAGGGATAGGTCTCGAGGTAAAGGGGGTGGGTGTGGCATTATGGTGAAATTTGGTGTTCCCTTCACGGAAACGGAAGACATTACGGAGCTGGAGTGTATTCTTATCAAGGTCCATGGCTCAAGGGGGAGGATTACAATTATAAACTTCTATAATCCTTGCCAACCATTGATGCACAAGAGTCTTCAGGAGGTTTTTAGAAGGTGTGAGTGGGTGGTACTTGTCTATGGCGATTTCAACAGCCATAATATTCTCTGGGGCTCCAAAGACACTGATAGGAACGGCGATATTATTGAGGATTTGATCGATGAATTCGATATGGTGATATTAAATGACAGACAGGGAACATGTATAAATCCATCCACAGGGAAGATGTCCCCTCTGGATCTCACTCTTATTTCTTCAATAGAAGCTGCGAGATGCGATTGGGAAGTCCATGATGACAACCGAGGGAGTGATCACTTTCCTGTGATCACAAATCTCCAATGTGAAAGGGGTTCTGTGGACTCACTCGGTCCGGCTTCTTGGAACTTTTCTAAGGCGAATTGGGGTCAGTTTTCAGATCGATGTGTCAGGGAAGTGAAGGAAGAGATTGGTGTTCACAACATAGATAGCATCAATAACAATATTGTTCAAATTATGTATAACATTGCTTGGGAAACAATCCCAACCTCAATTCCTTCAGGGGGACGGAAAATTAAGGTCCCCTGGTGGAATGAGGATTGCAAATTGGCAATCCAGGGAACATGGGCAGCTCTAAAGAGACTTAGGAAAACCCTCAGGTTGGAGGACGTTATAGAGTCTAAGAGGAAAAGGGCGATAGCCCAAAGAACTATAAAACGGGCCAAGTCTGCCTCTTGGAAATCATTTTGTTCATCAGTTAATCCGGATACCCCTCTCAAAACTATATGGGGAAGAGTCAAAAGTATACAGGGAGTAAATGTGCCAAAGGCACAAATTTATTACGTTGTCTCTCTGGAACAGAGTGGGGAGCACATCGTGACAGTCTTCTCATGATATACAAAGCTAAAATTCGTTCCCACCTGGATTACGGATGCCTGGCTTTCGGTGATATGGCCAAGAGCAACCGAAAAAAAACTTCCCTGGACACTCGAACCCCCTCGTCTCCGCATGGATCTCTGGGGAAAAATGGATTCAGTTAATCCTGTGGTAGAGCGCAACCTGGCTATCGAGTTTATAAATACAAGTTGGAGTCAATCCTTGCATATATATGCGGATGGGTCTAAAGAACCCTCTCTAGGAAGGACAGCGGCAGCGATATGTATCCCCAATGTCCGTGTGGTCAGGGCTTTTTGGTTAACCGATCATCTTTCAGTTTTCTCGACGGAACTATTTGTAATCGTCCGAGCTATGGAATGGATAATCGAGTTCAATCCTCTTAGTGCAGTTATCCTCTCAGACTCACTTTCGGCATTACAGGTGCTGGAATCCTTATATTACAGGGTGGCTGCAGGTATGACTTGGCCCTAGAAGCTTGGCATTTGCATAACATCATGAACTGGAGGGGTCTGGTGGTGGATTTGTGCTGGATCCCTGGTCATGTGGGCATCGGGGGGAATGAGGCCAGTGACTTTGCGGCAAAACATGCCCTCAGAATGGACAATGTCACCCAAATCCCCTTGGGACCTTCAGAAATCATTAGTCTGGTCAAGGACCGTATTGTGGGAAAATGGCAATGTCAGTGGGACTCCTGTACGAAGGGGAGATTTTTTCACAAGGTGCAGTCGGAGGTGGTTCCGCTGGTTAAGCTCCCCAGGCTCTCCCGGAGGGACCAGGTCGTGCTTTGTAGAATAAGACTCGGGCACTGTCGCTTAAATGCATACCTCCATAGAATTGGATGTCACCCAACGGGGTTCTGTGATGTGTGCAGAAAACCTGAAGATTTAAATCACTTTTTCTAAATTGCCCTCTGTATGGGGAATCGAGGCAGCGTCTCGTACGGTGTATAAGCGTTATGGGGATAACGGTGTTGGACCTGCAGGTGATGCTGCGGCGGATGAACTGGAAGCACCCTCAACTCTGTAAGGCGGTATTAAAATTCCTGAACGAATGTGGGAGACCAATTTAAAATGTATCTGCCTTTGAAGGGCTCTGGCTGTAGGCGAGTTTGATCAGATTCTGGTGCGTGGTGTGGATAGAGCCTCCTGGCTCTGACAGTGCCGTTAAACCCTCAACAACAACAACAACAACAACAACAACAACAAAAAGTTGGTTCCACAGGTGGGAAAATAACAGGAATGAATCAGTTGAGGTGAGCAGTGAGTCTGGATTTTTGGAGTTTCACCAGAAAGGTGTTGTTGGCAGACCGCATGCACCTTGCAGAAACCTGGGGGACCTGAATCTCAGAAATTGCAGAAGGTGCAAATCCAGAAGGGAGTTTAGGGGTTTTGGTTCGGCTTTATCCACATGTCGTTGATTCCACAGCTGCTCCTTCAGAAGGGCATCTGGTAAGGAAAGAGTATTGATTACAGGGGATTTTAACTTGCCAGGGATAGATTGGATCCAGCAACAGGGAAAGGGCAGAGCTGAAGATTTCCTCGATCTAGTCCAGGGTTGTTTTTTAATCCAGTTTGGAGATAAGCCCACGAGGGGGAGTGCAGTATTAGACCTCCTTTTAAATATCGAGCGCAATATGGTGGAGGAGGTTTAGGTCGGGGAGCGTTTAGGATCAAGTGACCATAATATAGTGTGTGCAATATATTTTTTTAAGAGTTATGGAGTTCAGCATAGCAGAGTAAGGCTATTAGGTTTCAGGATAAAGAGGATTTTCCACAGTCAGTGAGATCATTGATGAATATTAGGAAGAGGATGGGGGTCGAAAACTCTGTCTCTTCCCTCCAGGTCTTCAAAACAGCTGTTCACTACCATCTCATATATTCCCCCATCCAAAACCATAATATTTTCTACCCCTGTTAATCCACCCTATTCCCACCCCCTTCAAATTACCTGCTTTCCTTCCTGAAAGCCCCTGTCGTGTCCATCTTGTTTACCCCATGTATCCTACCCCATCCCTCCATTCCACAGATCTCCTAATGAAACTCTGCTCCCGACTCTGTGTATTAGCTTTGTTATGCGAGCCTCGGAAATGTATACAAAAAAATTAAAAATTAAAAACACTGCTCACTGCTCTCTATTCTTTATCTTCCGTCTGCTATGCAGCATAAGGCCCGAGCCAAAGCTCTCCACACTTTCCTACCTTGGGCTAGATGGTGTGCATCTTCCTCTATGAATCCCACCTTCCATTCGATCCTTCTCCACTGTTTGCTACTATCTAGTCTACTCACTGGCCTTCCAGTGTTCATCCTGATTTGATGCTGTCTAGTTTATGGCCATGCCATGACTCGTTTATATTCCTGCCATAACATGAAGAGCTGCAAAATACTGAAGGAGTCGCTTTGCCGATGGCAGGAATAATGACATTTTAGAAGTGATTGCATGCCTGAGTAGAGGTGAGCGATGCTATTCTGAACAAGGGTTAACCCTCCGCTGATTGTCAGGATTTTAACCTAATTTAGATCCCCAGGGATTTTTGCCAATGTCAATAAAATGAGCAACTTCTGGGAGGCGGATTATGCAGCAGGCATGTACAATCATAAGTAGTAAGGATCTACTACAAATGGAGGTAGGTGTGTGTGTGTGTGTGTGTGTGTGTGTGTGTGTGTGTGTGTGTGTGTGTGTGTGTGTGTGTGTGTGTGTGTGTGTGTGTGTGTGTGTGTGTGTGTGTGTGTCCATGTGAGTGTGTGTGTCCATGTGAGGGGTACTTTTTGTGTCGATGGATTACTTGCGTATATTCATGAATTATCCATCCATCCATCTATTGGGACCATACTCTGTACAGAGCATCGGTGCTGCCGAAGCAGTCTCCTGGGATATTTGGCGCAATCCTGGACAGGTTGCCACTCTGGCACAGGATACTCAAATGACTCAATCATCCTAGCAAGCTGGTACTCATTTTGCTGACCTCAGAAGGATGACAGGCTGAATCAACCCAACCTGGTATTAATTCAACAGCAAAGCAGGATTTGAACTCAGGACCCTAGGACCCCAAGGAGGAGGAGGAGGAGATTGGGACCATACTCTGTGCAGAGCGTTGGTGCTGCTTAATCAGTCTCCTTGGCTATTGGGCACAATCCTGGAAGGGTCGCCACTCCGACACAGTATACCAGCATGCTGGCACTCATTTTACCGACCTCGGAAGGATGACAGGCCGAGTTCG
This sequence comes from Eptatretus burgeri, assembly GCF_056783735.1. NCBI lineage: Eukaryota > Metazoa > Chordata > Myxini > Myxiniformes > Myxinidae > Eptatretus > Eptatretus burgeri. The sequence continues at coordinate 139,967,647 of NC_140961.1, forward strand.
TCCCACCTGGTATTAATTCAACAGCTGAGTGGGATTTGAACTCAGGACCCTCGGATCAAAAGCTCGCCATCCGAACCATTAAGCCAACACCAGGCATCATTAATTAGGCATTTCTGGAATGTACCTTTTGACCCTTATGACTACTGAGACCGCCTTCGACCATTAAAGACCCTGAAGACCCCGAGGACCCAAAAGTGCCTGAGGACGCATAAGTCCCAAAAAGTACCCAAGGACCTAAAAATTCCCCGAGGACCCAAAACTCCTAAAAGCTCCCGAGGACCCAAAACTCCAAAAGTTCCTAAGGACCCAAAGGTCCCTGAGGACCCAAAAGTTCCCGAGGACCTAAAAGTCCCAAAACTCTCCGAGGACACAAAAAGTCCCCAAAAGTTCCTGAGGACCCAAAAGTCCCTAAAGTCTTTTTTCCCCAGGACCAAAAAGTTCCAAAACACCCTAAAGTTGTCAAGGACCGAAAAGACCCAAAAGTTCCCGAGGACACAAAAGACCAAAAAGTTCCCGAGGACACAAAAGACCAAAAAGTCCCCAAGGACACAAAAGACCAGGATCTAAAAGAACCAAATATCCAAAAGACCCCGAAGAGCCATGAGACCATGAGGACCCAAAAGACCCAGAGGACCCACAAGACACTGCAGACCCTTTAAGACTCTACTATAAATGGATGAGGTGTGTGTGTGTGTGTGTGTGTGTGTGTGTGTGTGTGTGTGTGTGTGTGTGTGTGTGTGTGTGTGTGTGTGTGTGTGTGTGTGTGTGTGTATCATGTTTTTGTGGAGTTCCACTTTAGCGTTCGTTCTGATGTGGAATGTAAAACACCAAAATGATCGTCATGACCTCCTGAGTTGATTAGGCTAATTAACTACAAAAATCCATGAGAATTCTCATGTTTTATACGCACGCCATGTTAGGGTATATGAAGCAACTTAATACATCTTTTGACCATGCCATGGCATTCGGATTACAAAATAAACAAGAAAAAAAGCAATCAGAGATTGCAAACCCTCGCCAAGACTTCTTTTGAGTGGTGTATTTTTGCATTTTTTTTTCCGTAAATCCAATATGGCTGCCAAACCATGTGACCTATGACATCATATGTGTGAATGTTTTGTTCCTCGTGGATAGGTGGTCATGCCTGTAAAGTTTCGCCTCTATTTGTTCAGCCATTTCAGAGAAGATTTTCGAAGGTTTTTTTGTACTTTAAAACAATAAGGCTGCTGAATCACAAGACCGATGACGTCATCAATTTTCTTTTTCTGTGGACAAATTTATCCTGAGATGACCCTCAAAAATTTTCATACGGATCGGATGTAGCATTCTACATATCCAATTATGACGTCATAACAAAGGCAACAATGATGTCATCAAAAAAATCACACCTTCCCCATGAGTACTTGCCATGTGCCAAGTTTCAATGTTTTCCTTCGTGAGGTTTTGGAGATAGAGGTCTAAAGATTTTACTGTTTTTCAAACATGGCCACCACACCACGTGACTTATGACGTCATAATTATCATTGAAACATTAGGCCTATACATGAGTATTCGCTCCTATGGTGAAAATTTCATCTCGATCCAACAAGCAGTTGCGGAGAAAAACACAAGTTCTGTGCGGACAGACAAACAATGAAATGGACCCAAATGTAATACCGTCTCCTCTGGCGAAGGTAACAAGTCAGTAAAATATGACAGTGGTGAATAAGAGGCAATCCCTGAGACTCAGCCTCCTATCGCAGGATGACAATTACATGGAGAGCTGTAGATTACGCAGTCTGAAGAAGGGAAAGCTTTGAAGCAAAAGCACCAGTCCACATGGGAACTCATCACTTCGGATGAAGACCTTGACAGGTGAAGACCATAAACTCCACAGAAATCACTCCTAAATCTGACCACAGATGTAAATTGGAGTTTTACCTGCTAATCGATCAGCAGTTAGAATGTGGGACTTTCCTCCATGAAAAGACATGTTCTAGGAGGACAATCAGTTACTTATTTTCTCAAGATCTGCAAAGAGAGGTGCTGCCACAGCCTTCCTAATGGAGGGGTAAGGAACACAAGTAGCCAACGACACTTGACTGAATCTGGCTAAATGTTTTTTCAGAGCGAACCCAATATCGAGTCAGAGTTGTCCTGGTATAATTTGTAACTTGGAAACTATTGTGTATAGAGTGGAAAAATCCATAGAGTGGTGTGATGAATATCCCAGTTATGCAGAGAAGTCACAACTTATTTACACCACTAAAATATTGCTTCCACAATGCTTCATTGAGGGAGACCAGCCTCTTGGGTTCACCTCGATCTTTGCAGCCATTTCAGAGAAGATTTTTGAACGTTCTTTTTTTAAACAATATGGCTGCGAAATCACGTGACCGATGACGTCCTGATTTGTTTTTTCTGTGGACCATTTTATTCCTCGATGACCCTCAAGAATGTTTATACTGATCGGATGTGGAATTCTACATATGCAATTATGACGTCATAACGAGGGCACCTATGACGTCATAAAATAATCACACTCATTCCCCATGAGGAGTACTTGCTATGTGCCAAGTTTCAAAATTTTCCTTGGTGCGGTTTCAGAGATTGAGGTCCAAAGTTTTTCTGTTTTTCCAATATGGCTGCCACACCAGGTGATCTATGACATCATAATTATGATTGTAACGTTCTACATGAGGAGTCGCACCATTGGTGAAAATTTTGTCTCAATCCGACAAGTGTTTGCAGAGAAAAACACGAAAGTTCTGTGCGGACAGACAGACGAACGGACTCAAATGCAATCCCCTCTCCGAATCCTTTGGCGAGGGTAAAAATAAATGGGAATCCAGGTTAAAGCACAGCCGAGGGGTTAAAGGGGTGAAAAAAGACACGTTCATTTACTGGAATGGATCAATAGTGAAATAAGTTAATTACAGGTCCATTACTTGCGTCGTCCACCTCTATCCAGAGTGTTGGGATTCCAATCCCATCGGTGCTGTTTGATTAACACGGTTTATACTGGATACTGAACAAGAGGGTTCCTCTGTCATACAACAAGAGACGATCGAGGCCATGACCAGTTAAATTAACTCGTTCTGAATTGCAGAAGATGCAATAAGAGAAAGAAATCATTCCTTTGAACCTTTAATGCCGACCAAGTTACCCGATACACCTTGACAGAGGTTAGAGACAGACCTGTTCACACTGAACAACAGCAACTTCTTACTCAGAGTTTAGATTACAATTTCTCACAATATGTGGCGTTATGACAACTCACCCCCACAGGGTCAGCAGAGGTAGTTGTTCATCTGAAATCAATCTTCACCCTACATGGCATTCTGGAAACACTCGTTACAGATAACGTTCCACAGTTTTCAGGGAGAAACATTGCAGCCTTTACAGTGGTTTGTGGGTTCAGCCATGTGACCAGCAGTCCCAAGCACCCTCAGAGCAATGAAGAGGCAAAGCGAGCTCTTCAGACAGTAAAAAAAAAAAAACCTCCTGAAGAAAGCAGCTGAGCCGTATAGAGCATTGTTCTTGTACAGAGCAACTCTGCTGTGGAACGGATGCAGCTCAGCACAACTGTTCATGGGCGTAGGTAACACGCCAATGCACCCATCTTTCCAGCAATGTTGGATCCAGTTCTTCCGGACAAAAGGACAGTGGATCTCAAAGAAAGGGAGACGATGTGGATGGATACAAAGTGCTTCAACAGGAGATACGAGTGAGAAACCTGGGCAAGCTCACACCAGAGAGGGAAGTGTGGCTCAAAATGCAAATGTTCAAGGCATTGTGGTGTCTGCACATCCAAATCCTTGTGCCTACCTGATCGACGTGGCCCACGGGACAGTCAGGAGGAACCAGCATAACCTGGTGCCTATGCAGGTGACGGAAAGTAACACTGGAGAATCCAGATCATCGGACCAGTCATTGGAGATGGCACCGGCTTCACCGTCACCGACTTCACCAGCACTACTCTTGCAAGCAAATGTGTCACATCCACCACCATCAGGACAAGGTCTGGGGGAGAGCTAATCAAGCTTCAGACTTGATCTGTGAGGGACTGATGTTGATAGTTTCTCAGTATTAGAAATGTCAATCTCCCAGGTCTAAATAAAGGGAAAACAAGTGGAGCGACATTCAAAGTATACTGTCCCCATGCCAAATAAATAAATAACATATCCTACAGCGCGCGGAATTGCTGGCGTGCCTTCAGCACCTGGGGATGTCTCCATGCAGCACATGAAGATGGAGTTAGGATGGAGTGGTGTACAAAAATTGATTGATTCATTGATTAATTGCATAATTAAATTAATTAATAACAATCGTAAAAGAATTGATTTCTTAATTAATTGGCTAATAGCATACCTAAACTACCACTGTTTCATATGAATCTGTAACTTTTTAAAAGTTAAGTAATTAATCGATTGATTGATTAATCAAATCAAAAATACCCTTTATAGCTAAATCACTTGGTCACTATCGTGTCCAAATGTCAGCTTCCAAGCTCAAAACATGCCTGAGATTTTGCCCAGATGAAAAAGAAAACAAATAAGTAATTAATAAATCGATAATAATTAAGTAACGAATCAATTAATTGGTTAATGAAAATTTTTTTTTTTTGCCAAAGCACTTGTTCACTATTGTATCCAAATTTCAGTTTCCTATCTTAAAAGATGGCTGAGATATTGCCCAGACAAATAAACAAGAAAACAAAGTGAAAACTGGGTACGCCCTTTCGGTACGCGGCATCACTGGGCGCTGAAGGCCTTCGGCACCAGGCGATGATGTAGTGCAGCACCTGGAGATGGAATATTGAGGGGTGGTGTGCAAAAGACATATGTAGTGCAGAGCTTGAGTGCAAAGCTCGAGTTGGGAGAGGTCTTCCAGCACAAGGGCAGAATAATCCTTCAAGACCTGTAGAGCCAAAGGTAGTCCACCCTTTGCTCTCAAAAAAAGGCAGATCTGGTATTATGCACATGTACATGTCACAGGATGTGATGTGACATCAGGTAGGAGTCTGGCAGGCTGAGCTGGAGAGATGTACGTGGAGTCGTTAGCTCTTGGTCAGAGCCTCATTCCCAAGTTATGAATTGTATGCTTTATATTGTAATAGAAGTTAAACCTTTGCTGTTGTTGAATCCTTTAAAATGCCCAACATGACAGGGATATGCCCTGAATAGCATCAGTGATGGGATCTCATAGCTCAACCAAGGACTGTGAGTGAATGGCATAAACTCTTTCCTTAATGAAACCTCACAAAGCAACATCATAGGGAGTCAGGCCAAGCAATGGGTTCACCATTGCCGATCCATTTGTTGGAAAACGTTGAATTAAGGAATTCATCAACATCTCATGAGAAATGTGGTGGGGCACAATCTTGTTGCATGCATCTTGAATCCAACTTTCATTTTTCAACATAGTTGATGCACCAAAAATTTCAGCAGTGACAGAGTATCCCTCAAAAATTGACCATGATGAAAGAGGATGCCAAGAGACACGACACATTTACTTTTGGTGTCTCAAATGGGTTGATAAGTTTGTTGCAGCTTCTCTTAAGCTCAAATTATGGAGTTATTCTTGTTTACTCTTCCAGACATGTCTAAAGAGGCCTCATTTGAAAATTCAAGTTTTCGCAGCAATTTTTCATCTCCCCTTCACCTCACTCAGAGAAGGTGACAAAAGTCAAGTCTTGCTTGGTAATCTCAGGCTCTCAGCTCATGCAGCACTTGAACATGATAAGCATTAAAGTTGAGATCTTTCTTAAGAATGCAATGTGTGCTTGTTTTTGAGAGATTCAATTCCAACGACACTCGGCACACACTCTTGCTTGGACTGTTCATAGCAGCATCATTCACTCGCTCAATGCCATCCCTTGTTCGAACACTTCGCTTCCTTACCCGATTAGATGTTGCTGTCAACACCCTCTTTTCTAAAAACATATTATGAACGTGTGCAATGGTTTTTCATCTTCGAAGGTGCCTCTGAAAGTAGCATTGGTATTCTCGCTGTAAAATCATGACATTTTTACAAACTTCCATTCATGCCAGTAATTTATGCCTTTCCTCCAAACCATTTCTCAAAACTCAAACTCAAAAAAAAGAAAACTAAAGTTACTTAAAGCAAGTTACAAAGTTACTTAGTTCCCATGTTTCCTCCGAAACAAAAGTTCAAATACTACTCGAACTCTTCCATCTAAGTTTCAACTGGAAAGTTGTGTATGCTTGTTGTATTCAATAAATAAAAATGGGTATATGTTCAAGAGAAACCCTTTTTATTGGCTTACCCAACAATCTCCTGGTACCAACTTTTTTCTACCATGAATCGTTAAACATTTTTGTTGGGATCATAATCATGGACTCTCCTCCTTTGATACAGTAGATTCAGAGGGTATGTTGCACACTACCATGGCTTTTGTCCTTTTTAAATTCATTTATTTCTAGTCATACGTTATTTCTGCTTATTTGGGGGCCGTGGTTCTTCTTATTCCTTCTTGAGATCAAACATTCGTGGATTTTGGTTGATACTGTGCTGCAGCTATTTATATCCATAAAGATTGCTGTGCAAAAGCATGGACAATGCTAATTTTGAATTTCAACTTCATTTATTGCAGACAAGCAGTTGTTTGGACTGACAAATGTGTTTGGAAAAATAACAGGTTGGGGTGAGACAACCAAAAATGTTCGTCCGACGACCCTTCAGGAGGCAACAGTTCGGTTACACGTAAGTTGATGAGCACAACATTGTTTATTGTACGTGAGTTTTGGTGCATCTCAGAAACACTGATGGATGGTGAGAGACTTGTGGTACATATTTAAATCCTTGTGTAATACTCGTATATGCTGATTTCAATGTTCCTTTATAAATGTGGATTTTATTTGGAAATGATAAAAGCTATGCCTTTAGCATGACCTTCACACGTGAAGGATGGAGTCATGTGTGACACTGCTGTGAAAAAAGTGTAATATCTTAACACCCTCTTCACTGAAAAGCCCAAGGTCCCCAATCTCTCCCTTCACCACACAATATACTTCTCTGTTGCGTATGCGGACTTATCTACCATTAAAGTTTTGAAGTTTCTTGTTGTTATCGTCACCTTCTCTGCAATTGATCCCAAACGTTTGACATTTGTAATTGTCAAGACTATGCTCCTATCCTTCCTTCTTTCCTTGCTCTTCTCCAAGTCATTCCCAAATGCACAGCTGCCTTTATTACAGAATTTTGCAAACGTCACCCACACCCTATTCACATGGCGGGTTCCAAGTCTAATCGACTCAACTGCAGACCAGTCAGCCTCCTTCCCCTCATAAATAAAGTATTGGAATTTATCATTGCTGCAGAATTTGGGCATTATTTGAGGACCACCTCCCGAAATCATGGAAAGTTGCAAATGTAACCTCGGTTCTTAGAATATTGTGCCAAAATTGACATAAATATGGCAAAGTAATTTAATCAATCATGGCGACAGACTTCAAGACTCATTTCCTCGCCAATTCTTTGATCATCAATTTGACTTCCGTCCAGATTATTCTGCCCAGTTCCAAGCTCTACATGCTTTTTCATCGGTCTCAGGAATGGATGGATTACTTCAATTTCAACCAATATCTCAGTTACTGGCCATTTCCTGTGCACATTTGATTTTGGCTGGCACATCAGCCTGATTTGCAAACTGTCATCTAATGTTATCTGGGCCCCCTTCTGGGCTCATCATTAAATTTGCTGAGCACTCATAAACAGTGGCTTGTTTTTGGTGGTGTTCTATTCCCAGCTCAACACCTTAAGGCTGGTATCCCTCAATGAAGCATTGTGCAAGCAATATTTTATTGGTGTAAATAAGTTGTGACTTCTGCATCATGAAGATATTCATCACATCACTCTATGGATGATTCCACTCTGTACACAATAGTTCCCAAGTAACCAACGATACCAGGACAACTCTAACTAGATATTGGGTTAGCTTTAAAGAAATTTAGCCAGATTCAGTCAAGTGTCGTTGTTTACTTGTGTTCCTTACCCCTCCATTAGGTATGCTGTGGCAGCAACTCTCTTTGCAGATCTTGAGAAAATATGTAACTGATTGTCCTCCTAGAACATGTCTTTTCATGTAGGAAAGTCCCATATTCTAACTACTAATCGATTAGCAGGTAAAACTCCAATTTACATCTGTGTTCAGATTTAGGAGTGATGTCTGTGGAGTTTATGGTCTTCACCTGTCAAGGTCTTCATCCGAAGTGATGAGTTCCCATGTGGACTGGTGCTGTTGCTTCCAAGCTTTCCTTTCTTCAGACTGTGTAATCTACAGCTTTCCATGTCATTGTCATCCTGTGATAGGAAGCTGAGTCTCAGGGATTACCTCTTATTCATCACTGTCATCTTTTAGTGGCTTGTTACCTTCACCAGAGGAGAGGGTATTGCATTTGGGTCCGTTTGATTGTTTGTCTGTTTGGCTGCACAGAACTTTAGTGTTTTTCTCAACAACCGGTTGTCGGATCGAGATGAAATTTTCATCACAGGAACAACGACTCGTGTGTAATGTTTCATTGATAATTGTTATGACATCAAAAGCCACGTGGTGTGGTGGCCATGGTGGAAAAACAGAAAAACTTTAAACCTCTGTATCTCTGAATCCTCACCAAGGAAAACATTGAAATTTGGCACAAGGCAAGTACTCTTCATAGGGAATGTGGGACTTTTATGATGTTATCGGTGCCTTTGTTATGACGTCATTGGATATGGAGAATGATACATCCGATCAGTATGAAAATTTTTAAGGGTCATCTCGGGATAAATTGGTCCACAGAAAAAAATTATCAATGACGTCGTCGGTTATGTGATTCGGCAACCATATTGTTTTCTTTAAAAAACCTTCGAAAATCTTTTCTGAAATGGCTGAACAAATCAAGGCAAAACTTTACAGGCATGACTGCCTGTCCATGAGGAACAAAACGTTCACACAGATGACATCGTGGGTCACATAGTTTTGCAGCCATATGCCATATTGGATTTACCCTAAAAACCTATAAAAATTTCTTCCCCAGAATGGCTGGACACATCGAGGGGAAACTTCACCACAAATGTTCCCCAAGCCTTGGGGATACAATGGTATTCACGAAAATTGATGTCACATGGTCTGGCAGCTATATTGAATTGAGTGAAAATATTTTAAGAATTCTTTCTCTTGAACCGCTTCATCAATTGATGTAAAACTTCACAATTATGATCTCGTGGTGATGGTGCACATATGTTTTAAATTTCAACTGAATCGGATGCATGGTGTAGCAGCCAGAATTATTTACTTTTTTGAATGCATTCTTTTTGAGTTTCTTTTTTGAATAAAGCTCACTTGGCTGTGCTTGGATGGGTATGAGGGTAGAAGAGTAGCACCTGAAACCCGAATCCTATCCAAGTTCCTCTTGTTGACTCCATCTTTGCTTTTTAATTATGTAACACATCAGTACACAAAAACCACACAAAATACACTGCAAAAAAAACTACACAAACACCACACAAAACAAGTTCTGGCAAGGGTCTGCAATCTCTAATTGCTTTTTTTCTTGTTTTGGTCTTGTGCCTTCTACCGTCTCACACCCCTCTGCCTAATCCTCACACCCCTTTTCTCACACTCCATTTAGCTTATGTCTATTCCACCAAAATCCAATACCTTGTTATCCACTTCTCAGTGCGAAAGTTAATGGTCACTCAGTTTATTCAGCAACTTTTTTCTTGCATTTGGGACAACCTTCCTAAACCTGGTGGCTCATGGTCTTTCCTCCAAGATTGAAGTCTGTTTCCCACTGCCTCCATGTGTGTTCCCATTTATATGCCCCTTGGGACCCTGTACTCTTTTCTAGTGGAATTCCTGTCCTCACGTTTTGATGCATGGCTGTACATTCTTGCTTTTCTGTTTTCCCCTCGCTCCCATTTCTGTGAGATGGCCCTTTCCTCGTTGTTGTTTTTTATTCACCTATTGATACCTGCATCTAAAAAGGACAGGTAACCACACATAATTTAATGCCGAGAACTGAATGCCATCCATCCCATGGTAAATATTCTTCATCACCTACGTTGTTACAAACTGAATGAACAGCACTACAAATGTTATTCACCACCTTTATTTTGAGACATTCATCCAAATGTTTTTTTTTTAACCAAAGCTATGAATGGTAAGTGTGAAAGGGGTTTATTGTCTCTGAGTCTGCATTCCTTCTGACATTTGCTTTATTTTATTTTTTTCCTAAGTTATCTTTTAAATGTTGAGAAATGGATCATATTCTTAATACAATATAAAGTATCTGTTTTTTAATGGTTTATTCATGTGGAATACGTTATTTTTATATTTTCAGGAGAATGAAAAGTGCATTGAAGCATTTTTGGAAAATCCGCAGAAAAATCGTGAAGACGCGGAAAAGATGATCACAGACAACATGATTTGCGCTGGATCCATTGGGGATACCAGTAAAGGTGGGTTATGAACATAAAATGTTTAATTTTTTTTTAATGATACTCTAATATGAACTTTCAGAAATACTGGGTCACCATTTACAAAAAATAGAATAGCTGTTGTCCAGACATGTCTCGTATGTGGATCTGAGGGAGTTCGGAATTGAGGGAAAAGGAAGGGTGGAAAAATCGGAGGGTCCAGTCAAGGTTTTTTTTTTGTCAGAAAAAAATACATTGTAAAAGAAAGGACACAATAAACAATTATCTTGATTAAAAATAAATTATTTTGCAAAATCTATGGCAACATGCAGACAACAAAATATTGTTACGTGGCAGGGATTGAGGGGGTGGGGGAGGGATCCATATCTATAGATAGAAGTGTGGACCATGTGTTCCAGTTAGTTGGATTTACTCCTGCATTCGAGATCTGTCAGGGGAAAGTCATACACAACATATACACTGAGGGGGCAGTGATTGTAAACAATAGAGCAGAATAGTGGAAGGGTGTCTGTCTCGTGTAAAACCGTTACAGGTGAGGCCAGGTGAGGACTTTGGCACAAAAGACACCAGGAAAACACATAACATTTATAATGGGCACCCTAATAAGCCATTTGGCCAGAGAACTGCAGGCCACAGTTGTTATGTTTGGTTCTTTTATTAAGTGCTTTGTTCCAGTTCATGACATGTGTTTGGGTGGACAGTTTGTGTTGCTGTAAAGTGAGTGGGGGTGGGTGCTTTATGGCAGGCAGAGAGAGAGAGAGAGAGAGAAAGAGAGAGAGAGAAAGAGAGAGAGAGAAAGAGAGAGAGAGAAAGAGAGAGAGAGAGAGAGAAAAAGAGAGAGATGCCTTGTTTGAAAGTATGTACAATGTGCTTAACAATCATCTTCTTTTGTTCACTTAACTAAAGTTGTTGGAGTCAGGTTTTTACGTCATAACATTGGCGATGAGGAGAGCTGAACTTTTGCTCTGACCCTTGCCTTCTTTCTGGCTTTATCCGGTGAACCGCCTATTCCCTGGAACTGCTGGATCTTATCCTTTCAGACATACAGCTTGTACTTGGCCTGGAGGGTGTGTGTGGTGCCCGCAAACATGCTCTGCTGTTGCACTGCCTGGGAACTAAGGGACAACACTTTTTTCCACATGACACTTTGGCACCACCCAGAGCATTCTCCTTCAGCAGTTCACTTTTCGACAATGGGGCCATTAGTCGGGTGAATCATTTTTATAGTTTACGGCTACATTGCAGGAGGAAACGGCACTGCCATATCAATTCGGAGAGCTTCATGGTGAAATGATTTGGAACTCACTTATTGAAAGAAACTTCCAGTGTGCAAGTGCATGAGATACTATTGCTTGAATTCCATGATTTTTCTCTGATCAAAGCCATTCTATTAACATGCCTGGTGTAGTCTGCTGCAACATGTGCTGCTAAAATTGCTGAAGCTCCCTTACCTTCCACAGTTACTGAGCCTGCAGTGCAGAAAGGTCAACCTGCCTCACCACAACAGGACACAGACCCTTACTTCATTGTCCAGCAAGTGCAGCAATGACCTGTAGGCAGTTCTGTGAAAACTGTGAGTCTACCAGACAAGAGTCTACCTTGACTGCCTGGCATAGGGGCAAACCTGCAGATCTACCTTGACTGCCTGGCATGGGGGCAAATCTGCTGATCGACCTTGACTGCCTGACATGAGGGCAAACCTGTGCAAACTGCAATAAGCAGAATCACTTTGCCAGATGGTGGTGCTCCACTCCAGCAGCAGCTCCTGCCCAGCAACCATACCCAGCACTGGCCACAATCCACACTGTTGTCTCGAACCCGGCTGGTTTTAAGATGTGTGCTGTGTACCTCAGCGTTGACTGCCTCCCCTTGCTCTTGGAAACTGGGGCCAAGGTGTCACTGTTTAATCTTGACACCTACAAGTGGTTATTTTTGCACCTCCCACAACAGTGTCCCTCCACTGCTCTGTGTGGTCGGTTACGGACAGGCCAATTTCTAAATCCTGGGTTCCCCGCAGCTGCCAGTGCATGATGGTACCAGTTCTCTGTGGGCCTTCCCATTCCATGTCACGTACAAGAGAGCCAACCTCATGGGTCTCAACCTCTTCATGTGGCTTGGCTTCTCCCTGACCAACAAATGCAGCACGGACATCCTGCAGGTTGCTTTTTCGCAGCAGTAACAATTTGATGGTCTTGGCTGCCTCTCTGCCTTCATTCACCAGCCAAAGTCAACCCTTTGGTGTCCCCAGTGATCCAGCCGCCATGCCACATTCCCGTTGCTCTGTAGGATCAAGTGACAGCCGAGCTGAAAGCCCTGCTGGATTCTGGGATGATTTACCCAACAATGCTTACGCCTTGATCTCCAACCTTGTAATTTATTTTGGTATACATAGTCATGGCTCATGGAAAAGTGAGTGCACTGAACGGATCAGGACGTAACAGACAAAAACAGTACGCAAAACACGAAAAACAGGATGCAAAGGGAACAGTAGAGACAAAAACAAAAGGAGCAATAGTGAGAGGGGGAAAACACCAACAGCAGAGTTGGGGGTCAAGATCGAAGGAGATGGAGAACAAGTAATGGGTGTGGGGATGAATGGGAGCAGGAGAGGATGCATGGGGTGGATGCATAAGGAAACTCCAATAAGGGAAAACTGGAAAGAGGAAAGATTCCAGTGGGTTAACAAAGGTAGACAATATCATGGTTTTGGGTTGGGGATGAATTGCTGTCTTAAAGTCCTGGAGGGAAGAATGAGATCGAAGAGGATATGGAAGTTGGTTCCACTGGCAGGGAAAAGAAGGAACAAATTAGTGGAGGTGAGCAGTAATCCTGGAAGTTTCACCAGAAGGAGGTTGTTGCTGGAACCTGTGAGCATTTGCAGAGACATGGGTGGTGTGGGGGGGGGGCAAAGCACGGAAAGAGCAGAGGATGCAAGACCAGAAAGGAGAGGTGCTCGAAGACATAGAGACCACCAACCTGTCTGCAATGGTGAAGGGATAGGCCCATAGCCTCAGCTTCATTGCGGTACATTCCAATAATCTTCAAGGCCTTGGTTTCCACAGCATCAAGCTCAGCAAGGTGTGAGGCAGGGTAGCCAGCCAAGAGTGGAGAGCAGGACCCCATCAAGCTGCGGATGAAGGCCTTGTAGGTGGACAGAAGTTCAGGTGTGTAAAAGAAGGACTTTGTATGACAGAAGATGCTCTGTCGGTGGCTGGCTTTGGAGACCACCTTTGAAATGTGGTTTGCCCCCTTTGAAATGTGGTTTGCCCAAGAAAGATCATGGCTGATAGTGAGACCCAGGAGTTTGAATGACTAAACTTCTTCAAGAGGATTGTTAAAAAGTAGATGGGAGGGTTTGTCAAATGGTCCTTCCAGAGAGAGTTTATGAGAGTTCGAGATTCGAGATGAGAGTTCAAGATGTTCACAATATTTTTCATTTTTTAAAACGTGACAAAAATTCTTTGCAGGTGATTCTGGTGGACCACTCGTCATGAAGAAGAATTTTCGCTGGATTCAGGTATGAACTTGTTTGCTTTAAATTTTGTTTTTACAGATCAGAGTGGCAAATACAGGGTAATCCACAATTAAGTTCCTATCTATAACTACGAGTATAAGAGAGAGATTTGTGTGTGTTGCCATTTTTCTCAGAGATGGCCAAACAGATCTTTCTCAAACTTTCAGAGGTTTATCAGTGAGTGTCAGGGAGTGTTTTAGGCAAAAAATAGTTTTTGAAAATTTTGAAAATTGGTTGGATTTTTTTTTGTTTAAATCACTCTCTTGTGCTTAAGCCTTTTTAGCTGCGTGAAAGGTAATAGTAAATGATCCGAGACCCCATTCCTTAAGGGGCTATCACACCTTGACGTTTTAGCCAGCGTATGGCAAGGTCTCAAAATGTATGGAAAACGCTGGCGTACGCTGAACTATTGATGTGTTTTTTTTAAGTTTTGGGCGTATAATAACGTGTTGGACGTATGCATAACGTATTTGTAATGTACACAGAACGTTTTAATCACATATAGATAACTTATACCAACGAATGCTGAGCATGTTGTCGGCGTTCACAACCTATGCCCAACGATAGTCGAACTTATGCATAGCGTGGAAGCGTATCGCCGACGATCACATGGAGTAGTCTATTAAAAGGCTGCGGCTCGACGATTCAAATCATAACTGCACCAGACATCGAAGTGTGAAGCCGCTGTGACACCTTGACGTTTTAGCCAGCGTATGCCGACGTATGAAAAATTTGCCGAACCAAGCTGGCACACGTCGAATACGTTATGGGTAAGTTTTGTATACGTTAAGAGCATGCTGGCATACGTCGTAGTTTTCTGGCATGCGTCGTCATACGCCGAGTACGTCGAGAAATTTTCAGCATGTTAAATGCCAAACATGAGATCAGAGCCATCTTCCTGGACATAGCGTGAGCTTTCAATCTGGTGTGACATGCTGAACACTGCTCACCATGGTATCAAAGGCAATCTCCACGCATGGCTCGTGGACTTCCTCTCCTGTCGCAGTCAAAGCGTGTCTCTTCATGGAATTTTCTCATCTCCTCTTCCAGTCCAGGTTGGAGTTCCTCAAGACAGTGTTCTGGGCCCTATGCTTTTTCTGGTTTTCATCAATGATCCTTCTGATTCTCTGGAAAATCCTCTTTAACTCTTTGCTGATGACTGCACCCTCTACTGTACCATCTCTCTTCCCTCTGATTGGCAGGCAGCAGCCTCTTCACTCTCTGCAGACCTGGATAAAATCACAAGCTGGTAAAACACTTGGAACATGTCTTTCACACCCTCACTACATCTTCTCTGAAATCTACATCTACATCACTACATCTGACATCTTCTTCTTCACACTACACTACATCTTTCACACCCTATCTGAAAGGACTGTCTGGACCCCCCCCCCCCCCTTCGACTTTCTCAACAATCCCCTTGAAGAAGTCCTTTCATTCAAGCTTTTGGGCCTCACAATCTGCCACGATCTTTCCTGGGAAAGCCACATCTTCAAGCTGGCCTCCAAAGCCAGTCGCCAACTGGGCATCCAACATCGTGCAAAGTCCTTCCTTGGCACACCTGAGCTTCTAACCATTTACAAAGCTTTCATCCACAGTCTGATGAGGTACTACTTTCTCCACTGGGGTGGTGCTCCTGCCTCACACCTAGCTCGACTTCACGCTGTTGAAACCAAGGCTTTTAGGATCATTGGTATCTCTCACGATGAAGCGGCGTCTTTGGATCTCTCACTCTCTCACCAGAGGCAGGTCAGTGGTCTTTCTGTCTTCTACCGTCACCTATCCGGCCTTACCCCTTCTCCCCTCCCCCCCCCACTCTGTCTGTGCTCTACTCCCTCTCTACTCTCTACTCAAGAATCACTGCTCACTTTCACTCTTTCATTCCTCTTTTTTTTACCGCCTCTGGAACAAACTCCCACACTCTTTTCAATCCCACTCCTCCCTCCAGGTCTTCAAAACAGCTGTTCACCACCATTTCATATCTTCCCCCTTCCAAAACACGATCTTTTCTACCCCCCTTTAATCCACCCCAAACCCACCTCCTTCAAATTCCCTGTTTTCCTTCCTGAAAGTCCCTGTAGTGTCCATCTTGTTTATCCCTTGTGCCCCACCTCATCCCTTTCCCTTCCCCAGTCTCTGCTCCCCACTATTTTGTGCTTCCCTCTCCCACCCCTTGTCTCCTGCCTTGTTATATGTTCTGTGTGTTAGCTCTTACAGGATCCTCGACATGGCATGCAAAAAAATAACAATTTATTCACACGATTTTTAAAGGGTGAAAGTAAATATTTATTTATTTTCTCTTAAAATCAGTTGGTGAAAACACGATATCATCTATTTATTACAAAAGCAAAAATGTCAGAATTTTTCTCTTCCCCTCTGCACTGTATTCTCCATCTGGGGGGGGGGGGTGGCGGACTGATGCAACATGGTGTTTCACGGAGGGGAGGAGGCACTTGACCTCAAAAATTTCTCTCATGTGCGTACGTGAACATCTACATTATAAAATGAGCCGTGTCTGTCTGTTTGCCCTGCTATAACTTGAGAACAACAACACGGATTTTCAATGAAACCAAGGACGGTGGATTCAGGGAACTCCAGGGAAGGTTTGTGATACAAAAAAATAAATAAATAAAGGACGGTTTGTGTACGGGTATGTGGGCACATGTGGTGAAACCGCAAACGCCACCTTGCGACGCTAGTCATCCCCGCATGGAGGGCAGGATCTCCCAGGAATCCGTTTTTGTTCTTGCCCCACCGATTAGCCATTGCAGTAAAGGTTGATATTCCCCTCAGCGAAGCGACACCCAAGACACCCAACACCGTCTCTTTACATCCTAATTTTTGATGTTTTTTTTTTCTTCTAGCTTCCAATGTCTTTGATAAAACAAGGACTTATGCATATTTCTTGAGAGATTCACATCCATGCTGTATATCGTATATCGTTACATACTGTATATCGTATATGCAGTGTATCGGCATGTTGTTCAAGTTATGTTAATTCCCATACATGTCATCGGTTTCCCTTGAACCAAACAATCTCGAGAGTCCCATCAATCATTTTACAGCCGCGTCCTTCTGGTTCAAACTCTGCTGGCTGCTGCATTTTGTGCCACTTAATTGGATTGTTTCTGTTTCTGCAACAAAACTGCTTCAACCTAGCATTCCGTGAAGTCATGATGTAACGAATTTTCGGGTATCCACACTTCCAAAGTCCTAAAACTCCTACCCACTAGCCACGACTGTTGAACCTTAAGACATGGGTATTTGGAATGCCTGATAATATATTGTTATGGATCTGGGGTTCGAGTCTCATCACGAGGGGAAGCATTCAGGTGCCTCTCAAATGCCCTGTCCTGAGGCGACCAAGCACGGATAACTCCGCGCGCCGGCAAGTTGCGAATCAACCATGAGCGCCGATTGGTACCGCCAATCCTGGCAGGGTTTCACTCCGTGTGGGTACCTTACCTGTGGATGGCGACATCTAGGGTGGTCTTCTGCCCTCAATGCATACTCAAGTGAACTTACACATCAGGTGCAGCCAATCGGAGCTGCCGAGTACGCACCAGCTAACAGGACCCAATCGGTGGGGTAAAACTTCCCGGCTTCACTACATGCAGACTATCCTGCATCAATGAAGGAAAGGACGTGACAAATTGGGTACATTTATAACAAGCACATTTATTTTTAAAGCTAGGGTGAGGAAAAGCATGTGTACAATAAGCAAGGGATTTCAATGCACAGCAATAGGTACAGCAGGGGAAAGCAAGGATTCATGGGGTGTGGCAAAAGGGAGAGGGAAACTGAATTGGGTCTAATGGTGCGTAGTAGGAGGAGGTGTAATGTAGTATGCGGTGAGGAGCGATGAAATGTGAAGAGGAAGGTGTAAAGATGTGGCTCAGAGGATTGTGTGTCCAGTGCTGTTCCATGTAAATGTGTATTGTGTAGTGTGTGTTACCTACTCTTTGTTATGTTAATACTCTCATCTGTAACCTCCCTCTTATACTATGGACTTGAACTAAATTTTCAATTCAAAGATATGCAAATGATCTCATGAGTTTTCTAAATATTACACAATAATTAGTTGTTCAAAACTTAGAGTTCGAATGAACACAGGGGACCTGAAAATATGAGGGTGTTAAAAAAGTATCCTCAATATATTTTTATTTAAATAATATAACCACAATTGAGCATGAACAAGAGCATCATATTTCCACATCGTCCCCCTCCTTTTCAACACACAGTCCATCGGTTCACAAGCTTCTGTATGCCCTTAGAAAAAAATATTTTTGGCTGAGTGATGAAAAATATATGCACCGCTTCTTTCATTTGTTGGTCACTGGCAAAGTGGTGGCCTCTTAAAGCGTCTTTGGGTCGATCAAACAGGTGAAAGTCTGAAAGGGGCCAGGTCAAGACTGTATGGAGGATGCTCCAACACCTCATAGTTCAATTTCCAGAGGGTTTCCACAGAATAGATGGCAGTGGGTGGACGGGCATTGTCATGCAACAATGCAACACGTTTTGACAGTAGCCCTCAGCGTTTCCATCGAACAGCTGTTTTCAACTGGTCCAGGAACATTTCACAATAATGGACACTGTCTACCGTTGTGCCACCCTCTTGATAGTGTTCCAAAATTTGGCCTTGTGAGTCTCAGAAAAGTGTGAACATCACTTTTCCGGCCGATGGTTGACGTTTGAACTTCTTTTTGACTGGTAATGTTGGATGTTTACACTCCATACTCTGGCGTGTGCTCTCTGGCTCGTAATGGTGGATCCATGTCTCTTCTCCAGTGACGATGTGTCTCAAAAAAGCATTCTCTTTATGATGAAATCAGTTCAAAAGGCTTTGGCAAATTGTCACATGGTTGCGCTTGTGCTCTTCTGTGAGTTGTTTTGGAACCCACCTTGTAGAAACTTTATGAAAGCAAAGTCGGTTGTTGATGATTTAATGTGCAGAAACAATACTGATGTTCAGATGTTGTGCCACTACATCAATAGTCAACCGTCAGTTATCCAGAATTATGGCACGGACTCGTTCAACGTTTTATTCGGTTGTGGATGTGGATGGGCATGCAGATTGTTCATCATCAGTGACACTCTTGCCACCGTTTTTTTAACATGGTCATCCAATCGTACTCACTCCACTGCGGTAAAGCATTGTTCTCATATTGTGCTGAAAGTCTTCATTGGATTTCCACCCCTGGTACACCTTCAGCCCACAAAATTTGTGTCACTGCATGCTGCTGCTCTTTGATGCAAACATCCAGCAGAGCGGTCATGTTAACTCCTTTACAACGACTCAAGTACTGACTGCTCAATAGTCTGGGATCCAAGGGCCAAAAATGTGCAAAATAACACTTTTGATGTGACATCCCTGCTGTAAAATTTTTGGCACTTGAATCATGTTTGTGGGGGTGTAGGACACCAGAAAAGTGACTTGGGCAATTTGGATCGGATTGCGCAACTTCTCCAGGGACGATTTTTTTTAACTTCAGCCGGCAAATCCCAATATCGAAAAAACTAGGGATAGGGGAAATGCAAATCCCTGTATCTCCTGAACCCTGCATCTCACAGTAACAAAGCATCTCACAGTCACCACTCATTCTTTTTGGTAGAATGTCAGCTTTCAAATGATGTATAACAAAATTTGATTGGATGACCTCTGGGGTCAGGGGAGGTCAAAAGGTCACACAAAGTAGGTCATGCTGAAAATCTAGGCCTTACATTAAACAAATTGTAATTTTGCTGCTATGAGAATTTTATTTTGAAAACCCTTGGCATAATAAATTGTTGTGTCCTATACATGCCTCTGATGTTTTTTTAAAAAGGAAGGTTAGGATTAAATAGCATCTTGCCACTCTATTTAGTGCTATTTCTTAAGCTATTTGTGGAAAAAACAGAAACCGAAAACCCAAAATCTTGGTTTTGGATGCCATAAGATTTTTTCACAGTAATTGATAATGTGACCTAAAACTTTGTACAGCACAATATCTAAACATATGAATGCATTGGTAAAACAATGTTACAGTCATTGTCTATTCGATACAGCATGAGCCCCAACTTCGGGGGGTGGGGGGGGGGATGTAAGTGTCCAGCAATTACTGTGTTGTTACTGTGATACAGTGGTGGCAGAAGAGTCATTGCTTTTCGCATCCATGTATTCCCTGCACATTTGTGAGATATTCATGGACTCCTGACTGTAGGGAATAGACACTAACTCTTATACTAGCCATTGAATGGATTTTTTAAAGTCTGGGCTATAGTAGCTGGAAATTCTGTACGGCATACATGGACTTGCAAAGTCTGATTCACTCTCAGCCACGAAAAAGTACTATGTTATGGAGTACGACACATGGTAAACAGGATGAAAAGTTTATTCATCACCATCACTGTCTTCACCCATTAACCGTCCACACTTATCTTGGTCCCCATTGCAGGTGCATGCTGTGATGCATGGCACACCCGCTTTTTCACATGAGCAGTTCCTCAGACAGCTCGGCGTTTTCTTGCATTTGCAGAAAGACAATTTCGCAATGGCAGGTTTTGATGACTTTTTCTTCACGATTGGAAGCAACCTGTCATCTTCCACATACCAACCATATTTATCAGGTGGAAGAAGGACTGGGTTGGCAAGTGTGGCCTGTTTGTACAGGCTGATCTGGCAGAGATCTTAGAACGTGACGGTGAAACGCGTCTTCAGTTGGAGGCAGAGATCGCAGATCCCTTTTGCTGGAAGCAAATAAATGAGCACGGAGTTTATCTAAGGACGTATTAGTCTGCTCTGCCATAAAGATCACCAAAAAAGCTGCGAGCTTCACTGGTCAACTCACCATTCTGGCCTGAATCAGCGAGGACAAAACTCGAAAATGCTGGCATTTTGCCTACATGTTGTAGTTGGAGTTTTCTGTTACTGTCAACTTGATTTTCATCACTTTGTCTATGTCGTCTTTGGTCATTTTGTCATGATGGTCTGACTGTGGACAGTCCATGTGGACCATTTCTTTGACATACTCTGATACAGAAGTCAAAATTGGCAATGTTTTGATGTACTTCTCATGGGTAGCCTCATCCTGAGTTATTCCTTTGAACAGACTTGTCTTGCCCTCTTTATTGTATGTTTGTTCCAATGCTAAATCAGTCCAAACTCCATTGAAACCTCCCTCTGTTACATGGACACTAAAGTTCCCTGCCTCAAATGCCTGGTGCACTTCTGGTGCTGACTGAGAGAGGTTGTTCATTTTATTCAAATAAATTGGCAGGCAAGACATGTATTTGCTGTGACCTGAGGATACAGTGTATGGCAACATGTTTTGGGCCTCTTGCAAATGCTGCTTCCACAAGCCAACCCTCTCGGCATGGACGTATCACTTGATTATGAGTACCATTTCGATGTACATGTTCCAAAATCTAGCTGTCATGCCCAATGTGCACTCAAAGTCCCTCCAAAGGTTTTCTAGTGTTGCCAGATGTCTCAAGACCTCATCCACAAATTCCGAAACTTTCTGCTTGTCTTTCATAACAAGCGCATTTCTCAGATTTTCCAGCACTGATGACACTACAGAAAGGGCTTCAAAATCATTTTCTTTGGCCAGCCATCTCTCAAAGGACTCCCACTTGAGCATGAACATTGCTTCACAGACCCATGAATGGTACCGTACCATCTTGTAATAGTCCTTCCCACCCATTACTTTGTTAGCTGTGCCTCTCCCGCAGGTGTCACTTGAATCCAGTCGGTCTTCGATGCCACTCTCCTTCATGAAAAAGCCGATGGAGCCCAGGAAGTTTTGTGCAATGTGGAAACCTCCCCAAGCATACTATGACATCCTTGTATTTCTCCGGTTCTTTTACTACCAAGCCCTTTATTATATCATAGATTGCTTGGTCACAAGTGATGACCGTTTTTGGTTGCCCAAGCTTAAGGCTCACTGACATGAAGTAATCCAATGAGGTTTTGACAACATCAGGACTTGTGGGAGTTTTGAGATACAGTGGGCCATAACCAATTGTTGTTTTTGGCACTTCTTGCCCAGCACTAAGTTCGAAGAAACTCTTCCAAGTTGGAGAAGAAATAGACACGCTATCTTCTACAATGGTCATCATTTGGGTTGGAAACATCCGTAAAAGAAACCAAACAATGTTTTCATCGGCCAGAGTGGCACTTTCTTTATCATCACCCTGACAGATTTCAATACCATGCAATGATCTGGCTTGTTTTCTGTCCTTCAGCACAAGATTACTGTCCACAGGTGCAAACTTTTCTGGTGCATTGAAAGTTAATTGCCTTGTTTTTTTGACTAGAACCATTCCAGCCTGCTCAACGTCAAGTCTTTCTCAGTGCTGGTAAATGATATTGGTAGTGGCATCAAGGCTGCCACCATCCTCTGTGTCAGAATGGAAATTTAAGTTGTCTAGTGCATACTGTGTAAAATGCCCAGGAATAACGTTAGTTGGGATGAATATTCCTTCCCTCTCTTCTCTCCTAGAAATATAATTTGACACTGTTGTGAGGTATCACTGAGTGGTGGCATAACTAATGCCATTTCCAAATCTCTTCATCATTGTTATTAGGTTTTTGCTCCGTGCTTGTTTAAGAATATGAAGACCAACCCCAATGTGTTTTGGGAGTGGCTGGTTGCTTTAGTATCCCATAACATCCTGCGCTAAGTTCAGAACTTTCTCATTTTCGTATTCAGGAATCTGAACCTTTCCCCCTTCATCTGTAGTTTCATAACAGTTTGTTATCAACCATGCCAAATGATTATACAAATCTACAGGAACTTGATTAGATGCCTCTTTGTAAGAAATCTCAATTGCAGTCCCCTGAACTTTTTTTGCAGCCTGTTTTATTTCCATCTGCAAGTGCTTTGCCAGAGGATATGAACTACCTGATACATTAGTAATAAAATTGTCACCATCATAATCATCATCTGGCAAAAGTTGGCATTCGTCAACTTCAGCCTTGAGCCCCACAACCTCATCACAAAGTTTCTTGGTGGTCAAAGAAGAGGAATAAATTAGAGTTCCATTGTTCAAAGTAATGAGCTGAATGTCGGCGCCAAAATGATGATCTAAAAAAATAAAAACTGGAAGTGAACGTAGTATTCTTCTTACATTCGCTTCTGACTTTACCTATAACTTGTTGACAACTGTATGCGCAATTTCCGGTTTCTTCGGCCTGGATTCGGGATCAGCGAGCAAATAAAGTAAATGGCGATTAAAAATTATTTTTTGATAATGCGGGAAATATCTTGATTAAAATCAGTGGAGGAAATATACACCGTGTCTGATATTATTTGGGTCTTTCATGCCTCCGACGATGCCTTTATCTCCCGGCATACATCATTCCCCATGACAAAAACCGGAAGCAAAAAAACAAAAAACCGGAAGCAAAAAAAACAAGGAAACAAAATGGTCATAGCCAACGACATGGATTCCAAATTGCCAGGGGTATTGTGTTGTTGTTGTTTCCTATTCTCTCATGTGCACGCGTTAAGTATGAAGCTCACTGCTTTCGCTATAATGTTGAGGTAATATTTATTTTTTTAGATGAGATCCCGTTCTCGGCGGTGTAGTTGTCGTTGTGAAGGTAATGTTGAGGTAATATTAATTTTTTTAGATGAGATCCTGTTCTCGGCGGTGTAGTTGTCGTTGTGAAGGTAATCAGGTCAGGTCAGGTATGGGAGCATGTGCCAGAACAGCACGTCGCTGCGTCCACTTTCCGCCGGTACTCCAGGGGCCTCCGTCTGGCCATCCCCCAGGCAGATGCCAGGCCCATCCCCATCTCCTTGAGATGATGGTCAACCTGTTGCAACCATGAGGCACGTGGTCGACCCACTGGCCTCCTCCACTCATGAGACTCCCTCGCTGAGAGAATCTGGTGAGCAGGATCAGAGTCAGGAAAACGAGCCACATGTCCATACAGCCGCAACTGACGCTCACGGACTATGCAGGTAACAAATCTCATCCGAGTCTCTCTCAGCAACCGCTCGTTGGACACAAAATCCGACCAGCGATAGCCAAGGATTCTCCGAAGAGACCTGGTACCAAAGGAATTAAGTCTCCGTCTCAGATCCTTGGTCAGAGTCCAAGTCTCGCACCCATAGAGCAAGACTGGAAGTACCAAGGACCTGAAGACTCGGACTTTCGTCCTCCCGCACAGGTACCGGCAGCGCCACACCCCATGATCCAGTGAGTCCATGACTCCCCAGGCCCGACCCAGACGTCTATTGACCTCTGACTCGCAGCCAGCAGAGACATGAATATCACTGCCAAGGTAAGTGAATCTCTCCACGACCTCAACATCCTCACCACAAACAGACACAGACAGGACAGCAGCATCCAAGATGTCACCGAAAGCCTGGATCTTAGTTTTGACCCAAGAAACCCGTAATCCCAACGGCTCCGACTCCTCATTCAGCACCTCGAGGGCCCCCAAGAGGATGTCTAAAGTCTCCGCAAAGATGACTGCATCATCTGCAAAGTCAAGGTCCGAGATCTTGACATTCCCAAATGACGCACCGCAACTTGATCTCTCCGACATCCTCCCTAGAATCCAGTCCATACAAGTGCTGAAAAGTGTGGGAGCAAGTACACATCCCTGACGAACTCCAGTAACAACTGGAAATAAGTCAGAGATGGTACCACCACACTTCACAGCACTCTCAGTACCAGAGAGTTCAGACATCAGATCGATCAGTTTTGGTGGCACCCCACGAAGACCAAGAATCCTCCAGAGGACGTCCCGATTCACTGAATCGAACGCTTTACAGAGATCAACATAGGCTGCAAGCAGCCCCTGCCGAAACTCTCGTCTGCGTTCGGTGAGGACACGAAGTGCAAGGATACGGTCAATCGTTGACCTCTTCTTTGAATCGTGAAGGTAATGTTGAGGTAATATTAATTTTTTTAGATGAGATCCTGTTCTCGGCGGTGTAGTTGTCGTTGTGAAGGTAATGTTAAGGTAATATTTATTTTTTTTAGATGAGATCCCGTTCTCGGCGGTGTAGTTGTCGTTGTGAAGGTAATGTTGAGGTAATGTTAATTTTTTTTAGATGAGATCCTGTTCTCGGCGGTGTAGTTGTCGTTGTGAAGGTAATGTTAAGGTAATATTTATTTTTTTAGATGAGATCCCGTTCTCGGCGGTGTAGTTGCTGTTGTGAAGGTAATGTTGAGGAAATTTTTTCACATGAGATCCTGTTCTAGGCGGTGTAGTTGTTGTTGTGAAGGTAAAGTTGAGGTAATATATATTTTTGCAGATGAGATCCTGTTCTAGGCGGTGTAGTTGTTGTTGTGAAGGTAATATTAATTTTTTTCAGATGAGATCCTGTTCTAGGTGGTGTAGTTGTTGTTGTGAAGGTAATGTTGACGAATTTTTTTTTTTCACATGAGATCCTGTTCTAGGGGGTGTTGTTGTTGTTGTGAAGGTAATGTTGAGGTAATATATATTTTTGCAGATGAGATCCTGTTCTAGGCGGTGTAGTTGTTGTGAAGGTAATGTGAAGGTAATATTAATTTTTTCAGATGAGATCCTGTTCTAGGCGGTGTAGTTGTTGTTGTGAAGGTAATGTTGAGGTAATATTTATTTTTTCAGATGAGATCCTGTTCTCGGCGGTGTAGTTGTTGTTGTGAAGGTAATGTTGAGGTAATATTTATTTTTTCATAGCAAAAAGACTGTTTAATTTGATATATTTAAGAAGCGAATGCAAGAAGAATTCTACGTTCGCTTCTAGGCTGTGCCTATTCCATATTAGCGAACGCAGTGAGCTTCATACTTAACGCATGCACATGAGAGAATAGGAAACAACAACAACAACAACACAATACCCCTGGCAATTTGGAATCCGTGTCGTTAGCTATGACCCTTTTGCTTCCGGTTTTTTTTAAACACTGTGCGTTGTTTAAACCCGATTGGGTTTTATTTCTATCTTGTGAATATTACTTAACGCGTGCACATGAGAGAATAGGAAACAACAACAACAACAACAACAACAACACAATACCATGGCAATTTGGAATCCGTATCGTTGGCTATGATCCTTTTGCTTCCGTTTTTTTTTTTTGCTTCTGGTTTATTTTGGTTTCCGGTTTTTGTCATGGGGAATGATACATGCCGGGAGATAAAGGCATCGTCGGAGACATGAAAGAACCCTAATATCAGGCATGGTGTATATTTCCTCCACTGATTTTAATAAAGATATCTCCCGCATCATCAAAAATAATTTTTAATAGAGATTTATGTTATTTGATCGCTGATCCCGAATCCAGGCCGAAGTAACCGGAAATTGCGTATACAGTTGTGAACAAGTTATAGGTAAAGTCAGAAGCGAATGGAAGAAGAATACTACGTTCACTTCTAGTATTTATTTTTTTAGATGAGATCCTGTTCTAGGCGGTGTAGTTGTCGTTGTGAAGGTAATGTTGAGGATTTTTCTTTTTTTCAGATGAGATCCTGTTCTAGGCGGTGTAGTTGTTGTGAACGTAATGTTGAGGTAATATGGAATAGGCAAAGCCTAGAAGCGAACGTAGAATTCTTCTTACATTCGCTTCTGACTTTACCTATAACTTGTTCACAACTGTATACTTGCCAACTATACCATGGTACATGTAAGCGCCACACAGCTGATGATTTTGATGCAATTTCCGGTTACTTCGGCCTGGATTCGGGATCAGCGATCAACTAATGTAAATCACGATTAAAAATTATTTTTTGATGATGCGGGAGATATCTTTATTAAAATCAGTGGAGGAAATATACACCATGTCTGATATTTGGGTCTTTCATGTCTCCGACCATGCCTTCATCTCCCGGCATGCATCATTCCCCATGACAAAAACCGGAAGCAAAAAAAACTGGAAGCAAAAGGATCATAGCCAACGACACGGATTCCAAATTGCCAGGGTATTGTGTTGTTGTTGTTTCCTATTCTCTCATGTGCACGCATAAAGTAATATTCACAAGAAAGAAACAAAACCCAATCGTGTTTATACACTGCACAGCGTTTAGAAAAAACTGGAAGCAAAAGAGTCATAGCCAACGACACAGATTCCAAATTGCCAGGGGTATTGTGTTGTTGTTGTTGTTGTTGTTTCCTATTCTCTCGTGTGCACGCATTAAGTATGAAGCTCACTGTGTTCGCCATTACCATGCTGCTTCAAAATTTCATTATACCGTTTTGAAAGCTGGCGAATGTAAAGGCCCTGTCACACCTTGACGATTTAGCCAACGTATGCCTGACGTTTGAAAAATTTGGCTAAAACGCTGGCACACGTCAAATACGTTCTGGGTAAGTTTGTATACGTTAAGAGCACGCTGGCATACGTCATAGTACACTGGCATACATCGTAGTACGCTGGCATACGTCGTAGTACGCCGAGCTGTGAGACAAATTTTCCTTGCTTGAAATTTTTTGACGTATGCCAGCGTGTGACTCGCACGTTCCGCATAACGCTGGCCATAAGTTGTAGGCACGTTGGGCGATCATTGACACACGTCGACACACGTTACTTGTAATTTACTCATAAGTCGAAACACGTCGAGGTAATGTTTTGCGTACCCGAAACTTATTTCTAACCTATGAGTAACGTGTTGTAGGCACGTTACGCGATCGTTGACACACGTTACTTGTAAGGTACTCATATGTCGAAACACGTCAAGGTAATGGTTAGCGTCAGTGTTCCAGACTCCCTGGTTAGTTATTTATTTATTTATTTATTTATTTATTTATTTATTCAGTATGATGGTGATATTGACACTTCGATTTCTGGTGTGGTTATAATATAATATAATATAATATAATTAAAAGGCTGCTGCTCAACGATTTAAATCATAACCGCACTTGAAATCGAAGTGTCAACATGACCGTCATACCGAAGAAAAAAAAAAAACAGGGAGTCTGGAACACTGACGCTAACCATTACCTCGACGTGTTTCGACTTATGAGTACCTCACAAGTAACATGTGTCGACATGTGTCAACTATCGCGTTCCATGCCTACAACTTATAGCCAGCGTATGCGGAACGTGTGTTCCTTTTTTCGACATACGCCGAGTATGTCGAGAAATTTTCAACTTGCTGAAAATTTCTCGACGTACTCGGCGTATGACGACGCATGCCAGCGTACTACGACATATGCCAGCGTGCTCTTAACGTATACAAAATTTACCCATAACGTATTTGACGTGTGCCAGCTTGGTTCGGCAAATTTTTCATACGTCGGCATACGCTGGCTAAAACGTCAAGGTGTGACAGCGGCTTCACACTTCGATGTCTAGTGCGGTTATGATTTGAATCATCGAGCCGCAGCCTATTAATAGCCTACGCCACGTGATCGTCGGCGATACGCTGCCGCGCTATGCATAAGTTAGACTATCGTTGGGCATAGGTTGTGAACGCCGACAACATGCTCAGCATTCATTGGTATAATTTATCTATATGTGATTGAAACGTTCTGTGTACGTTACTAACACGTTATGCATACGTCCAACACGTTATTATACGCCCAAAACTTTAAAAAAAACATCAATTGTTCAGCGTACGCCAGCGTTTTACATACATTTTGATACCTTGCCATACGCTGGCTAAAACGTCAAGGTGTGACAGGGCCCTAATAGACATGCCTGTCAATCATAAGTCCTGATGTAACCTCAGACAGAGGTGTTTGAAACACCTGGTCATGCAAATTTGGGTCTCGACTTTTATTTTCAGTTTTGCTACGTTCACTCATAAACTTGTTCATACGCCTCACATGATAGCGGAAATCATTTGCAATTAAGTCTAGGCACTGGTCACCAAAACCATCAATTTTGAATAGAATATAAAAAAAAGAAAGTTCCTTTGCCTTTTTATGAATCGATTTGTGTCTCTCTATTGTACCAACTAGTATCAATGTTCTGTCCCCTTTTGAATCACGTTACTTTTCACACAGAAAACACAGTTTTTAAAGTCTTTTTGAAATCCATGGAACTTGTTCTGTCTCCTTCACTGGCTCCCTCTGAAGTTTCCCCACAACCTTGCTCATCCTTTGCCCGTTTAGCAGTAATTACATCATCAAGGGACCTTTTATGTGTATACCCACTGCGACACGTTACATGGCACAGAGAATTTTTTGACAGGAAATCATCTGCGTCCTGAAGGTCACCCCACACTCTTTGATGCACCTCGTCTTTCCTGATTTTGACAGCATTCTTAAATGTTTGCAGACCTCTTTTGGTTAGCTTGTACAGAGACCCCTTGTCATCACATACTGTTTGGCAGACCAAACATTTTGAAGTCATTTTCGATCAGAAAAGTCCTTTTTCCTTTACCTTTCACTGTTATTACAGGCGCCATTCGTTAATATGAGGGCCGTACCTGTGTGAAAAAAGGAGAAAACATCATTAAGTTATGGTAGATATAGGGGGAAGCATGAATGATACCAACATATTAATTTTACGCAAATATAATTAATTACGAAAATACAGAATTTTGTGGATTTCTGAAAAAATGACCCCCCAAATACACTCAAAATAAAGAGACAAACAGTTTCTCAGTCCTAACCTTCCTTTCCCAAAAACATCAGGGGGATGTAAAGAACATAATAATATGAAGGATTGCTTTATCATAACACTATGAGGCAGCAAAATTACAATTTGTTTAATGTAAGGCCTAGATTTTCAGCATGACCTACTTTCTGTGACCTTTTGACCTCCCCTGACTCCAGAGGTCATCCAATCAAGTTTTGTTATACATCATTTCAAAGTGGACATTCTACCAAAAAGAATGAGTGGTACTTTGTTACTGTGAGATGCAGGGTTCAAGAGATACAGGGATTTGCATTTCCCCTACCCCTAGTTTTTTCGATATTGGGATTTGCCAGCTGAAGTTAAAAAATCGTCCCTGGAGAAGTTGCGCAATCCGATCCAACTTGCCAAAGTCACCTTTCTGGTGTCCTCCACCCCCACAAACATGATTCATGTGCCAAAAAATTTACAGCAGGGGTGTCACATCAAAGTTGGATTTATGGGCCTTGGATCCCAGACTACAAGGCTGAAACTGCTTCACAATGGCACAGACAATTCGTGCTTGTACTCTACCGGCGAAAGTTTTAGAACACCCCCATTTTTTTTCAGTTTTTACTGAAATTGAAGCAGTTCAAGTCCAGAGAATAACCTGAAATGGTACAAAGCTAAGTGATAACCTGCCAGAGGTAAAAAAAAACAAACAGTTTAGGTTACCAAAAACTGAAAAATAATGTAAATTTCAGAGTTGTGAAAAAAGGCTCTTTTCAGGGAACAAGTATGGGTTAGCAGCTGCAGCTGTTCTGCAGCAATGGAAGTAAATTAAGCCTTGAAAGTTGATGAAAACAATGCCTACAGGTGTCCCAACTTTTGTTGATTAGTTACAAACCCTCTTTCTGTATAAAAGCAATGTTGAAACACTGTGTTGTGACACCCTCTAAAGCATTATTTGGACAATATTGCACTGCAGGTAGTAGTATATTGTTATAATGGCAAGAAAAAGACAATTAACAAAGGAAGACAGACAGACCATTATAACCCTTAAAAGTGCAGGTCTTTCCTTTGGAGAAATTGCAAAGAAGCCAAAGTGTCGGTGAGTACAGTTTCCTACATCATCAAAAGGCACTTGGAAACTGGAGGAAACTCTGACAGGAAGAGGTCTGGCAGACCCAAAGCCACAACACAATCAGAAGACAAGTTTCTGAGAGTCAACAGCTTGCGTGATAGGCAACTCACAGGACAGCAGCTTCAAGCACAGCTTAACACTGGTCGAAGTAAGGAAGTCTCAGTTTCAACTGTGAAGAGAAGACTTCGAGCTGCAGGTTTGACAGGTCGAGTGGCAGTAAGAAAGCCATTGCTAAGATGGCAAAATAAGAAAAAGAGGCTTGCCTGGGCCATGAAGCACCACCAGTGGACTACTAAAAACTGGAAGAAGGTCTTATGGACCGATGAATCAAAATTTGAAATCTTCGGTTCATCACGCAGGGTTTTTGTACACCATCGAGTCGGCGAAAGGATGGTTCCTCAGTGTGTGACACCAACTGTCAAACATGGAGGAGGAAGCGTGATGAGCTGAGGATCTTTTGCTGGATCCAGAGTCGGCGACTTGCACAGAGTGACTGGCACCCTGAACCAAAAGGGCTACCACAGCATTTTGCAGTGCCATGCAATACCCTCTGGTCTACGCCTTGTTGGTCAGGGGTTCATCCGACAGCAAGACAACAACCAAAAACATACCTCCAGGCTATGTCAGAACTACCTTTGAAGAAAAGAACAAAACGATCGGCTTCAAATCATGGAATGGCCAGCACAGTCTCCAGATTTAAACCCCATCGAGCTGGTTTGGCATGAATTGGACAGAAGGGTGAAAGCAAAGCAACCTGCAAGTGCAACACATTTGTGCGAACTTCTGCAGCAGTGCTGGGAAGAACTTTCCGAACAATATTCGATTTCCATTGTGGAAAGAATGCCACATGTTTGTTCGGCTGTTGTATCTGAAAAAGGTGGCTACTTTGATGAGTCAAAATTTTAGATGAAATTTTTTTCAACAAAACGATATCATGATTTCTATTTTTATATGCAATTGTTTATTTGTTCTACGCTTTAATTCCAGAGTACATTGAAACATTAAACTGCTTAAATTTCAGTAAAAAAACTGGAAAAATGGGGGTGTTCTAAAACTTTTGACCGGAAGAGTACCTGCAAGAACATTAAGCAATGTAGTCAACACAGCACAGTTTTTAATAAATCATTGCGGATACTTTTCGACTCACCCTCATCCTTGCCTGGTAAATGTCATGTGAAGTACATCAATTTTCAGCTTGTATTTAAAGTAAAGTGTTTTCTTATCATAATTCTTGTCTTTAAAATGCGGACCTTACGTAAAGTGTAAACAGGTAGATGTGTGTAACATGCTTGCGCTCTTGCCTTTTAAAATGAAACTATTTTTATGATGAACAGCTTGGGATCACAAGCTTTGGAATTTCCCAAAAATATGGAAAATTCCGATTGGGGCTGTACACGCACGTGGCCAAGATGATGTCCTGGGTGAAAAAGACGGTTGGCGATGACATCAAGTTCACCTAATAAGATTGAACAGGTTCAGCCTTGGTTGTTTTATAACATGACAAACACCAAGCTTGATATGTCTTGTGATCTACACATAAAAAAACAGCAAATAAAACAAACTTGGAATCATAATCAGAAGGTTGTTATGAAAAGAAATATCATTGCTACTTTCTGGGTTTTTTTTTCATATATAGTCTTGTTAATCTCATTCAATATCTTTCTTGCTCTGAAAAAGTACAATTATGGTATTTGAACGTGAAAACAATTTAACCATTTTTCTATCAATCAATGTTGATTGTGAAAGTTTTGTGACTCCCCTTGATTTATATACTTACGTCATATAAATTCCCTATGGAGAGATTTCTTACTGAACTTACTACTGCAACTGTTGATATTCAGAAAATATAACAAATGTGTTCTTATGATTACGTGATGATGTGTACAGCTTTATAGTTTCCTAAGAATGCCATAAACGTCTTCCTTGGATGTGTATTTGCCGAAGGTTTCAATAAATTTTAAGAAAATAAAATTTCATTTTCTTTGTTTGTGTATTTATCTGCTTATAGTCTCAAAACACTCATTTTTAAAACTCAAAAAAACTCAACAAAACATTTTGGAGAGTAACACTTTCAAAACACTGGAAAAATTGATACTCAGACATGACTCACCTCCTCAACTCATGAGGAGGTGAGTTCACTTTTTGTAAAATGTTGAATTTGCTCTTTGTAGGGTAGACAAAGTCAAGGCTTCTGGAAGAGCTAGAATGCAGAATGGATTAGGACACACCAAAATAAAAGGCCAGCCCAGATGATAGAGCAGACGGGCCATTCGGCCCATCATGCCTTTGCCACACCAATACCAGATTATCCCAATCTGTTGATACCCCTTCCCTTGGTGTGCAGCCTTTTTGACTGCCACACTGGTAACTCATTTCACTCACCTCAGAAGGATGGCAGGGTGAGTCAACCCCATGGTGTTAATTCAGCAGCCAACGGGGCCTGAACTCAGGACCCTATGATCCCAAGCCACCACCCTAACCACTAAGCCAACACCAGGTCCATCCGATCATTAAATAAGCAGTTTTACGTCCATCTGAGGGATGGCACACACACATTAATGAATCACCCTGCGTGTGAAACACCGGGATGACAGTTTATAGCTGGGTCGGGATTCAAACCCAGGCTAGACAAGTTAGAGGCGAGGCGAAGCTAGTTTAGAGGTTCGACCGTACCTCTCAGCCTGGGCAATCCTGCCAACCCCAAACGACCATAAGTTGGTAATAGTCGCGCAGGTTTGATGAGCCTAATGTCTTCCTGCGCCAAATAAAGTGCCTTGTAAGGGGGAATTCGTATTATTTATCATATTTAATCGCGAACGTTGTGAGCTTCATACTCAGCGTGTGCACATGAGAGAATAGGAAACAACAACAACAACAACAACAACAACAACACAATACCCTGGCAATTTGGAATCCTTGTCGTCGGCTATGACCCTTTTGCTTCCGTTTTTTGTCATGGGGAATGATGCATGCCGGGACATCGTCGGAGACATGAAGGACCCAAATATCAGACATGGTGTATATTGCCTCCACTGATTTTAATAAAGATATCTCCCGCATCATCAAAAAATAATTTTTAATCGTGATTTACATTATTTGATCGCTGATCCCGAATCCAGGCCGAAGTAACCGGAAATTGCAGCATCAAATGTAAGAAGAATTCTACGTTCGCTTCTGGGCTTTGACTATTCCATATTACGCTAAGCCATATTTTGTGGACGTTTCTCCTCCGAAACTGCTGAACGGATTGTCGCCACTTTCGGCATGCGGGTGCTCTGTGGTTAAAACTCTAATGAACAGCAGGGGCAATGTGAGATCGCGCCAGACAGACAGGTTTGGGAATTTTTGGCGATTTTCTATTTTTTACATTCGTTTGCACGGCGACGTGTGACGTCACCGGTGAGAGGTGTAATGACGTCATGACATCGGTCATTCGCTGACGTCATTATATCTGTCGTCGACAGACCGTCACCGCTGAGAGGCGTAATGCCACTCCGAGAAAACAGCGTCTGCGATGTAAAACCCTCTTCTGGACATGCTGACTACCTCAGAAGGTAAATTTGACACAAAAATATAACAACAATGTATGTAAAGAAATTCGATAAATCACATTATGAACAATGGATATATTGACGTCCTAACGAACCTTCACTTTAGAAACTTCGCGCAGGGCGCGGGTTTGGCTTGTTGTTATAATAACAATATAGATCTGCAATATGTTTGTGAACTGTAACATGCTACTCTTTAATCAAAGCTGTCAGCGACTGTGGGGGAGGGAAGAAAGAAAGACAGAAAGAAAGGAAGGAAGGAAGAACAAGAACAACCACCACCATTCAGCCTTCACGCTTCATTCTCAGAGTTCCATCTGTTGACGAAATAAAATGAAACAGTTGCAAAGTTAATAATCGATTTACTTGGAACACATATTCGTGTCCGTTTAATCACAACACCTCGTCTCCTCCCAGAACGAGGCTTTGGACCTCAAAGTAACGGAACCCTTTTCATGATTCTCCGACAGCAGGAACAAGGCACGACAGACGCGTCAATGGCGGACGAAATCAGAACAAATAACACGTGCGAAATGACAACAAACAACACGTGCGAAATCACTACAAATAACACGCGCGAAATCACTACAAATAACACGCGCGAAATCACGACAAATAACACGCGCGAAATCACGACAAATAACACGCGCGAAATCAATCGGAAAATATACAACAACAGGGCAGGGATATGGATATATATATATATATATATTGTTGCGGTCTTCGCGCCCGCGGGCGTGCTGACGGCCACGTAACTCGAATCGCGGCACGTCGCCCACCGGACGGACAATCCAGTCGTGACCCTCTCGGACTAACGCCGGGAACCAGTCACGGGTGGACCTTTCGGTCTCACCGCGATCGAGCCAATCAGCCCCCGCGTGGGATAGGGTTGCTCGCCAAATTCGACCTACCTAAGTACCCACGCGGAGGGTAGACCGGGCGATCGCACCTCGCCGCAGGTCGACTTCGGACACGGGCCACTTAAGCGACCCGTTCCGTACTATCAGAATAACCGAGCGGTGTTATCGTCGACCTCGACGGTTCGATTAATTATCGGGCGTACTCAGCCCACTACCAACCCTTTACGTGAAGCAAGATGATGGTTCAATGGGGGAAAAGACGAAGCGAAGCGGGAGAACAGTTCAACAATAAAGCACATTTATTCGCGGCACACGGGAAGCACACAAATTCAATTCCACCAAAAGCACACAAAAAAAAGAAAACACAATTCCATTTACACAAAAAGCAAATATAAAAGTGAAAACACAGTGCAGAGCTAATACCGACTACCGAGCACACGGCAACACTTATACAATTCTACTTCACAGATGGCGCCGACAACACATACCCAAAACCAAGGAAAAGAAACACCCTCAAGGATGAGGCGGGCCTGAGGCCGAGACCGGGTCGCGCCTACCCGTCTGGTGATGAGACGCGGAGCGGCGATGGCGCCGCACTCCGCGGGCCTCGCGGACAGTGCCTGGCAGGGGGTGGGAAAAAGGGGCCCCCTTGGTCGCACTATCTCAGCGCGGGGGGAAACAGGAGGGGGTTGCTGATGCTCGGGGTATAGAGGATCTTTATTATCCCTGGTGTGCGTCTCCACCTCGGCCAGGTCGCGCTGCCGGCCTCCCTCGGGCGTGCAGCTCCCGGCACCGACGCGAGCACCCCCTCGTCTGCCTTCGCCGCTGCCGCCTCTCCGCCTCTGGACTCTCCACCCTGGACTCTTCTTTGGGCTCTCCTCGTTCGACTCTCTTCAGCTTCTCCAGCTACTGCAGGCTTCGGCTCCAGACTTCCACACTGCTCTGACTGACGAACACGGTCCTTTTATCCCCCCGTAGCTTCGCCTTTGACCCCCTCCCTTTGACCTTTCACCTCGCTCCCCATTGGCCCGAGAAAAAGTGGGCGTGAAGGCTTTTTGATCCACAAATTTGCATATATCGATCGTTCTGGAGGCGGGGCCAAATCGCCCCTCGCTCACCGATTGGACGGCAAAAAGTGGGCGTGTGTCGTTTTTGATCCGTTTTTGAAGCACAAAATCCGTGATTTTGTACACGCTGTTCAACGTGCGCCCTGCACGAGTCCAACACCGGTACCCACAGCGGGGCAAGAACGGTGGCGATGCTACGGTTGCGAGGTGTGACGTGAAGGTCGTGGCGGTTGTGGTGAAGCGGCGTTGTGGTTGGTGGTTGATGTTGTGGTTGTGGTGGTAATCATGGCGGTTGGTCCAAAATAAAGATAGTAAAAGAAAAACGGCTATCCTGAAGAGTCGCAGCACGTATAAATGACATGTATTCCCACTAGACAACGGGTTTGGGCCTAACTACACATGCACTTACCGAGATACCTCACCTAAGGGACCTGAATGGTGGTTTGCGAATTTGGTAACCACAACACTACCCCCTTCCCTTTTTACAGACTCGTCCCGAGTCGTCAAATTTTCGTGTGCCATCATGTGTAGTTTTCCCCTAGTACATTTTACCTACGGATCCCTGAGTGCGACATTCATGGTATTCGTATCCCCAAAATAAATAACCTGAGGGCTGCGTAACTACCTAAACAAACTCACTCACACGGACGACTTAAATAAAATTGCCGGCGCTAGACAGACATGCCGGGGGCGCACTCATATTTACAGTACATCTTAACCTTAACTTACAAATTTTACACTAAACCATGGCCCAGGATCACTGAACTCTGCAAAGAAAAGCAGTTAGCAGGGAGCCAGGCTGCCCGCATGCAGTCTCTGGCTCAAACAATGCAGGTGACAGGGAACGTGGCTGGCTGCTCACACGCAGTCCAAGGCCTTCCCTTTTTGAACTGAACGCAGTGAACCACAACGGTGCATGGGCTGCACAAACGTAGTCTCCGTGCCAGCTCAAGTGGCACACGCAATGAGCACAACGAATGGATGGATGGACACAAAAACGGTGCACGGGCCGCCACTGCAGGCCCGTGTTGTAGCTGCCAACAGGGCAGTTCTCGCAGCTTGCAAACTGTTGCCTTGCGGATCCTGGCGCACATGGAAATGAACAAGGGGGGGGGGCAAAGCAAAAATTGAACGGGGCTGGTGAACATGGGCAGTGGGCATGGCATGGCAAAGGCAGCAGGCAAACACAGCCCGCAGAAGAAGGCCGCTGCAGGCAAACACAGCCGGCAGATGAAGTGGGCCGGCACAGGCCTTGCAGCACAGCAGCTGCAGACGATCCAGCCGGCACAGGCCTCGCAGCAAAACAACAGCTGCCGATGAAGTTGGCCGGCACAGGCCTTGAAGAAAAACAGCCAGCCGATGAAGTTGGCCAGCTCTTGCCGTTCAGTGGAGGTTGGTGGAGGGAGTGCGGTGGTGCTGGCCACTTGGAGGGCGGGCTCGGACCTACCTACCTGTCTCCCTCCCAACCTATCGCCTTTGCCCGTCACTGTACATACCCACTCCCTTAATTTGTCAAACCCCAATTTCGCCCCAACTTAATTTTTTTTTCTGTTGTTTTTATTTTTTACTCCCCCACTATAAATCGTCCCCTAACCCCCTTTATCGTCCTTGTTCGGCTAACCTATCCTGTCACCTAGCCTACTCCCAACCCCTACGTTCCCTTCCCGGAGGGGAATAAGGGAGAGCTTACGTCCTGTGTCGAGGCCCAACGAAGCCTCAGAATGGCCTCCCCAGAGTTCGGCGATCTTAACACCAAGTGGGTCCAGCGGCCCACAACGACAGCGAGGGGATGGATGGTGCGGAGGGGTACATCTCCTAATCTACCCTAACCATTTAACTGTTAAACTACCCCGGGGCTTTCAACAAGCGCCTC
The DNA here is from genome assembly GCF_056783735.1 of Eptatretus burgeri. Lineage (NCBI taxonomy): Eukaryota > Metazoa > Chordata > Myxini > Myxiniformes > Myxinidae > Eptatretus > Eptatretus burgeri. The sequence goes on from NC_140961.1 coordinate 140,005,549, forward strand.
TCGCTTAAACTATTGGTTCTAACAACCCAGATTCCCGTCGCCTGTGTTGGTGTCCTCACAATTTCGGGCCTCGCCCCCCAATTTTCTCTCCGTGCCCTCACACGGTCTCCTGGCTGGGACACGTGGCTCCCTTTGGCAGGCACGACCCTCTGCCGATTCTCCCGCTATGGCACCCCCGGGCACTACACTGCCTCCGAGCCTACCAGCTCCCTAACACCGGGGAGTGCCCCCCATGGCACCTCCCCTGAAACGCACACGTGGCAGGCCGGCCTCCCGGGCCCCTTTCCGAGGGTCACCCGTGCCCACAACACTGCCCACGCGGCTAATGGCGCCCCGGGCCCCCGCACCAAGCAGGCGCACCCGTGCCCACTACACTATCCCGGCCCCCCATGGGCCCTTGGCCTACCACGGCCGACTAGCCTGGTGCCCGGGGTACCCACTCAGCGATACTCACCTTTCGCAGCCACGCTCCCAAGCCCGTCAACAGGGCTCCTGCACCCCTCCAAATGGGTCTCGAGCCTACTTTCCCACCAAAAACAAAACGACCTCCATTTTTCAATTTGACTAACCCAGCTAACTCACTCTACACTGACCCCGGGGTCCCTTGGGCGGGAGTCACTCCTCCCCCCAATCACTCATCGCACCATGCATTCCCCATTCGCTCCACTCACACAGACCCGCTGGCCTCACTCACTCACCAAGCACATGCTTCCACTTCACTCACCAACTCTTCAACACACTCACCGCTGAACTCTGCCATCCTCCTATCTGCACCCCCTAACTAACTCGTGCTCCCACGTCGTCCCTTATACTACAGCACGTTCCTTTTAACACTACGTAGCTAAACTACGTCCCCTCTACACATTCACAAGTCTGTCACTGTCTTCCAAATCAAAAAAAAATCATTTTATTTCCCAACCTAAATCTGGCTACAATCCCTCTAACTAATCCATTCCACGGACTCCATGAGGACTTACCCCTGCCCCATGAAGTCGGTCTAACTAAGCTAACCCTTCCCCCTAACTAGTTTCCATCCTGTGCCCAGGTCAAGGGGGTCTTTCACCCCTTGCCCAGGAATCCTGTGCACCCGAAAGTGAGGCTTGCCTTTTCTTTTTTTTTTTTTTCCCATGCGCAGCACCTGCGCGGCAACTCAGAGCTCACGCACTTTGCACCTGCCCGTGACGTCATGCAGCTGCACGTGTTCCTCGTCCCTCCTTGGACGGGACCATCCGGCAGAGATACCCCTCCTGCCGGATTCCAACCCCACGTGCAGCCATGACGTCACCGTGCGCATAAAAAAAAAACAAGCCCCACGTCTCGAGGGGTTCCCCACGCGAACACATGTGCTTTGCCCGTTGGAGCTTAACACACACGTTCGCGTGGAGAACCCGTCCGGTCCAAATCCGTTTACCTGCCTAAACTTTGTCCGTCCGCGGGATCGGCAAATCCACCGCGTGCGTTTCCGGACCGGGACTTCACTCTCGCAAGCGAGCACGTGGTGGTCTCGTGCGTTGCACAGCACTAACCGCGTGCTCACTGCTGGGTGAACCCGGCACGGTCCCCGAAACAACTACAGCCGCTACTCGGCTTTCTTTCTTCTGTCGCCGTCGTCGCCATTCGACCCACGCATACCTGCGTGTTACGACGCACACAGTCCACTCCATCACATTCACACCGGGAGACGCGGCTGCGTGCTCCCGCATACCAACCGACATCTCCCTCACATACCGCTCTCTCACACACACGGTCTCCCTTGCACACAGCGACCTTGCACACGGCCGTTCACTCACGCGTGCCTCACTCGCACACGTGGCTCCACGCACTCGCGGCCTTTCACTCACTCGTGGTGCCTCATCCACACACCGTGCCTCACTCATACACGCGGGGGAACTCAACCGCTGTGCCTCATCCACACACGCGGGGGCACTCACCCGCGGTACCTCACTCATACACACGGCGACACACACACGCGGTCTCTTCCACACACGGTGCCTCACCCACACACGCGGGGGCACTAACCCGCGGTGCCTCACTCACACTCCGTGCCTCATCCACACACGGCGTGCTGGGAAGCACGTACTCCGGCACCATCGCCACCACACCACTCACACGTGGTGCCTCACTCATACTGGCCGTTTCACTCACACACACGGCCTCACTCACACACGGTGCCCCATCCACACCCGGCGTGCTGGGAAGCACGCACTCTGGCACCATCGCCACCACACCACTCACACACGGGGTCGCTTCCACACACGGGGTCGCTTCCACACACGGTGCCGCACTCACACCTTGCACCACACACACAGGGACAACCACACTGGGGATTCGTGTCCCCACAAGGGTCTCCGGGGCCTCTATACCCCCAAGCTCTCCGTGCATCCGTCCACAGCTCTCCTCCTCTCAACCTCGCAAAGCACGACCGAACTCACCTGGTCGTGACTCACCTCAAGGGGCATACTCCCTCCCCTCGTTCCTGGAGGAGGCCATCCAGGTGCTCGCACTGGGTCTCTACCCAGTCCGCCAGCTCACCCCCATTATCCTCCACTACCTCTGTGTGTGTGTGTGCGTCACTTACCCCGTCTTCCTCGTGTAGTCTCTCCTCTATGGTTCCCTTCCCGGCTACCGTCACTGCCAACTCTTCACCCTTTACCTCCCTTGTCTCCACTATTATTATTTCCTTTGTCACGGCCTTCATGCCCGCCTGCAGGCTTCGGCCCATGTTCTGCGTCTCACCCCGCAGCTTTTTCATTTCTTCCCTCATTTGCTGTGTATTCGCATCCATCGTCGTTTTCACTTCATTCATTTGCTGTGTATTCGCATCCATCGTCGCTTTCACTTCATTCATATTCGCATCCATTTTTTCGATCATTTTCGCATTCATCTTTTCGTTCATTGCCGCCAGCATGGCGCATAGCTGGGCCATGTCGGATGCGCTTGGGTGAGCCGTTTCGGCAAGGGTCGGCGGGTTTTGGTGGAGAGGGGGGGGGAGGTGTCATACACCGCGGCCGCTGCCGCTCCTATTTCGGGCTCTGGGTTCAGTTGGGCGAGTCCGTGTTCCTGCACAATCAACATTTCCTGCTCGGGGATTCCATCCTGGACCATGGACTCTACATTATTACACATATACATTTCTAATACCCCCGGCTCCCGCTCGCCTTGAGACGCCATCTTGCTTCTCGTGAAGGGTTAATTTGCTCGCTCGTAATTTGGAGGGAATCGGGGGTCGCTTCTCTCACCCCTGGACCGATTCCCGTGAATTTATCCGGAGACAGGAGAGCCCGTTTTCCTGTTCTCCGATACCAGTGCCGCGAGGAGGGCGATGAATTTGTATCGCACGACCTGACACCAGTGTTGCGGTCTTCGCGCCCGCCGGCGTGCTGACGGCCACGTAACTCGAATCGCGGCACGTCGCCCACCGGACGGACAATCCAGTCGTGACCCTCTCGGACTAACGCCGGGAACCAGTCACGGGTGGACCTTTCGGTCTCACCGCGATCGAGCCAATCAGCCCCCGCGTGGGATAGGGTTGCTCGCCAAATTCGACCTACCTAAGTACCCACGCGGAGGGTGGACCGGGCGATCGCACCTCGCCGCAGGTCGACTTCGGACACGGGCCACTTAAGCGACCCGTTCCGTACTATCAGAATAACCGAGCGGTGTTATCGTCGACCTCGACGGTTCGATTAATTATCGGGCGTACTCAGCCCACTACCAACCCTTTACGTGAAGCAAGATGAGGGTTCAATGGGGGAAAAGACGAAGCGAAGCGGGAGAATAGTTCAACAATAAAGCACATTTATTCGCGGCACACGGGAAGCACACAAATTCAATTCCACCAAAAGCACACAAAAAAAAGAAAACACAATTCCATTTACACAAAAAGCAAATATAAAAGTGAAAACACAGTGCAGAGCTAATACCGACTACCGAGCACACGGCAACACTTATACAATTCTACTTCACAGACGGCGCCGACAACACATACCCAAAACCAAGGAAAAGAAATACCCTCAAGGATGAGGCGGGCCTGAGGCCGAGACCGGGTCGCGCCTACCGTCTGGTGATGAGACGCGGAGCGGCGATGGCGCCGCACTCCGCGGGCCTCGCGGACAGTGCCTGGCAGGGGGTGGGAAAAAGGGGCCCCCTTGGTCGCACTATCTCAGCGCGGGGGGAAACAGGAGGGGGTTGCTGATGCTCGGGGTATAGAGGATCTTTATTATCCCTGGTGTGCGTCTCCACCTCGGCCAGGTCGCGCTGCCGGCCTCCCCCGGGCGTGCAGCTCCCGGCACCGACGCGAGCACCCCCTCGTCTGCCTTCGCCGCTGCCGCCTCTCCGCCTCTGGACTCTCCACCCTGGACTCTTCTTTGGGCTCTCCTCGTTCGACTCTCTTCAGCTTCTCCAGCTACTGCAGGCTTCGGCTCCAGACTTCCCCACTGCTCTGACTGACGAACACGGTCCTTTTATCCCCCCCCCCGTAGCTTCGCCTTTGACCCCCTCCCTTTGACCTTTCACCTCGCTCCCCATTGGCCCGAGAAAAAGTGGGCGTGAAGGCTTTTTGATCCACAAATTTGCATATATCGATCGTTCTGGAGGCGGGGCCAAATCGCCCCTCGCTCACCGATTGGACGGCAAAAAGTGGGCGTGTGTCGTTTTTGATCCGTTTTTGAAGCACAAAATCCGTGATTTTGTACACGCTGTTCGACGTGCGCCCTGCACGAGTCCAACACCGGTACCCACAGCGGGGCAAGAACGGTGGCGATGCTACGGTTGCGAGGTGTGACGTGAAGGTCGTGGCGGTTGTGGTGAAGCGGCGTTGTGGTTGGTGGTTGATGTTGTGGTTGTGGTGGTAATCATGGCGGTTGGTCCAAAATAAAGATAGTAAAAGAAAAACGGCTATCCTGAAGAGTCGCAGCACGTATAAATGACATGTATTCCCACTAGACAACGGGTTTGGGCCTAACTACACATGCACTTACCGAGATACCTCACCTAAGGGACCTGAATGGTGGTTTGCGAATTTGGTAACCACAACAATATATATATATATATATATATATATATATATATATATATACACGCACAAACAACAACAACAACAACAACAACAACAACAACTACTACAGTCGTGACGACGGCAATTCAATAACAACAACAACTACTTGTTATTAAAAGATCCATTTTCCGTGTGATTAACTTAATTCACGTCGTCATTGAGACTCACACATAGAGATACAAAATGTTTGTGAAGTAAGACATCCTGTCCTTTGATTGGACCCGTCACACGGATTGGACCCGCTAATCCTGTGGTCACGTGCCATCAGACTATTGAGTTTATCAATTCAATTTGGAGTCAATCATCGCACGAACATACAGGTGACTCCAAAGAACCTTCTCTTGGAAGGACAGCTGCTGCAATATGCATCCCTTGATTTCAAGGTGGTCAGGACATTTCGGCTAACGAACCATCTCTAGGTCTTCTCGACCGAACTATTTGCCATAGTTCTGGCTCTTATCCTCTCTGATTGATTTTCCACATTTAAGGCATTGGAATCCTTCCAGGATGGTTGTGGGAATGACTTGGTGCTGGAAGTTTGGTATTTGGTTGATATTGTGAAGTGGAGGGGGGTCTGGTGGTCAACCTGTGCTGAATTCCTGCTCATGTTGGCGTTGGTGGAATTGAGACCTGTGATCTAGCGGCTGATCATGTCCTTAAACTGGAAAATGTCACCCAAATCCCCCTGGGACCATCATTAGTCTGGCCAAGGACCAGATCGAGAAAAAAAAATGGCAATTTCAGTGGGGACTCCAGCACGAAGAGGAGATTCTGTCACTCCATGCATCCGGGCGTGGCACCTCTAGTTAAACTTCCCATGCTTTCCCGGAGAGACCAGGTGGCTCTTGGCAGGTAAGACTCGGGCACTGCCACCTGTATTCATACCTGTATAAAATTGAGGGGACATCCTACGGGGTTTTGTGAAAAATGCAGCAAACCCGAAGATCTGAATCATTTATTCCCAGATTGCCCTCTTTATGAGGGACCCAGGCGGCATCTTGTGCAGAAAGTAGGAGTAAATGTGGATCAAGGTGTTGGATCTACCGGAAGTGTTGAGGCAAATGAACCAGAGACACCCTCAACTCCGGTAGCTGTTACTAAAATTCCTGAAGGATTGTGGGAAATCCATTTTAATTTCTTTACACTCGACGGGATAATAAACAATTTCGATCACGTTCCGCTGAGTGGCGTGTATAGAGCCTACCCCGGCTCTGAAAGCGCCATTAAAATTCAGAAAGAAGAAGAAGAAGAAGAAGCCCGTGGCGTGCATAGAGCCGACCCTGGCTCTGAAAGCGCCATTAAAATTCAGAAAGAAGAAGAAGAAGAAGAATTCCGTGGCGTGTATAGAGCCTACCCCGGCTCTGAAAGCGTCATTGAAATTCATTTTAAAAAAAGAATAAGAAGCCGCATTTTTTTGGTTACCGGAAGTCGCGCTGATTGGTCCCTTTGAGAGGTTGTGGTTTATTTCGAAGGAGACGTTGGGAAGGCTGAGTTTAAAGTTTAAACTCTGTTTACGTCCTTTTTTTCCAATATCGCGTGAGTTGTTTATCTTTCACTTGTTTCTGGTGTTGTAGAGATTTCGTGTGATTCGTTTTGGTGTTTTTTTTAACAACGACAGCGATGTTTCTGGGTGAAAGCTGCAGATTAAAAGGGGGAATTCCATGGGCGTTTAAAAATAGTTTCTACACTTCGAGACGTTTTTAACCCTTTATGTTCATTTCGCGCACACACTGTTTGTATCTTTTGTTGTTTCATTTATACGCATCACATGAAAGTTTGTCAAAAGTGGGAACGTTGTATTTGTAAAACAATTTCGTGACGTTTATTTTCCACCCGTGTTGTAGAATTATTTATTTATTTAATTTTTATTTTTGTATTTTATTAATGATTTATTTATTTATTTATTTATTTATTTGGCCTCAGCTGTTCCTCCTCGTTATGTTCATCGGGTTGCTTTGTGTTGTGGAAAAGGTATCGGATGGTGATGCATATATGTTGTAAAATACAGCCAATCAAATCTATTTTAGAATTAACAAAATGAAATAAATAAACTTATGCTCACAGTTCATTGGAGTCTAGATAGGTACCTGGGCTGGACGATTCGACAGCAGCAAATGTAACTGTGATGTTTTTTTATTTTTTTTATTTTACCTATTAATGGATGAGGTATGTGTATGTGTGATGTACCTAAATGATTGTCATGATCATTAACTACAAGGAACCTGAAAGAATTTCCATGTTTTAAACACACGTCATGTTAAGGTGTATAGAATAGCTTAATAGGTCCTTCCGTGGCACGGCATTCTAATTAAAAAAATAAATAAAAATGATAACGTTGTAACAAAGCATATATTAATAATAATAATAACAAGCCGGGAGGCGACGATGGTTCGCGGGCATTATTGAGGAAGCCCTACCGTAAAAACCTACCTCTTCCGTCAAAATTGACCAAATCAAATTGTTTTTTTTAGCAGCGTCTCACATAGCGGACACTGCTCATAGAGAGCTCGGTGTTGTTCTTCTTCTTCTTGTTCTTCTTCTTGTGAAGACAAAACCTTAACCTCTCGGACTCTGCTCTTGTATATACGAGATCCGGATCTCCTTAAATACTGAGCACATGTACACATCCTCACATAGACGGTGCCTTTTGAGAGCGTCTATCATGTACTTTTAAATATATTCGGACATTTGCTTTAAAGTTTCGAAAAGTTCACGTTACTATTTAAAGATTATTCCATTTATCATATTGTAATTTCGTAAATACACTATATATCGTAAATACATTATGACTGGTCTCACTATTGGCTTAATCAAGGCACGTGACGAAATATCGGAAATTGTTTTTTTTATTTTTTTTTTTTTCTTTAGCCGACAAAACCTTTAGGACGCTGCTCTTGGACACATTTGTCCTCGTTTTATATGTTGTACTTATGGACATGAGGCACAGCTTCTAGGAAATGAAATTTCGAGAAAAAAAATAAATAAAAAGTTCAAGTGGGCGTGGTGACACCCCTCTTACAAAAATACACTAGACCATGATATCTAGCTTCCAAGTTTCATCAGGATCGCATCAAACGTCACGGAGCTATGCTCTGGAGAGAGTCACAAACAGACACACAGACACACAGACACAACAAAAACAGTGGTCACTGCTGGTGCCCACGAACCAATAGTATCATTTGGCAATAGTAACAACCGTATAATCCCCACTCTGGCCAAAGCACATCTGGGTTTCATGAAAACCCAAGCTATCGATGCTCGAGCAGTACATCGGGTGGGTATGCAACAAGGCTGTGAAGACCAATGAAGATTCTTATCCAGTGCACCAACGGGCCCACTCGTTTAATACACGTTCTCGAGAAGAATTGGGAGAACTATACACCTGTCGGTTTGACTTCATTTGTGGGGAAGGTGCTGGAGCTGTTGGTTATGGAACCATTTATATCCTGCAATTTCAAACTATTTAAAGGTAGTCACATTGATTTATTAATGGTCGGTTGGGTTTAAGGAATGCATTTGAGTTCTGTGAAGCAGTTCCTGATTCGATGGATGAGGGAAGTGCAGTGGACGTAGATTCTTTAAACTTTCAGAAAAGCATTTGATAAGGTGACGGCCTTTTGGATTGGCTGGTCGGGTTTGCTCAGTGGATTGGAAACTGGAAAATAAATGTAAGGTGCAATGAAAATGGGGGCTGTGTCGTGAACGGTTGACCCCTCCCACCGAAAGAGGAGTAGAATGGTTGTGAGGAACAGTTTTTGGGGAGACCAGGTGATCGTGGCGACGGCAGAGTGGTTGTGAGAGACGAGAGGACGGCAGACAGGAGGATCGTGGCGATTCTGAGCAGTCTGTCATCATGGCAGACGGTTGTGTGTTTGGTGGTTGGAGCGGTCTGAGACAGTGGTGGTCGTGGTTGAGCGCTCTCATTCGTGGGCCGTGGACTTCGGGTCGTGGGTTCGAGTCCCACCAGTGGTTCGGGTCGGTCTGACCGCACGAGGCGGGACAGGTACCCAGCTAGGCTCTGGTCCTTTAAGTAGGATTGTTAAGTGCTTTTCCTTTCATTGTATATTGCCTGCCTTTTATTCATGATAACTCTGCTCTCTGTGTGCTCCCCTACCCCATTATAAATAAATCCCCGTGTTAAATGTTCCAGTTCGTTGTTCGTGTTTTCTTTCACTTACCCAGCACAGTGCGGGTTTGAGGAATAGTAATGCCGTCTGGGCCGGTAAATTGTTCATTTGGTCCGGCGCGGCTTTGGTAACTTCCGCTCAGTTACGCCGGATCCGAGTCGGTGATAGCGACTCGATTTGGACAGTCGGCCGAGGGTGTGGTTTCCCCGGTAGTTGGACGGCGTGAGTACTTAGGTAAATTGGAATGATAAGTGGACCTTACCTCACGCCGTCAAAATATTGGTGACCACGGTCCTCTAAGTCAGTGCTTCTCAAACTATGTGATGTGGCGGACCAGCAGGTTTTTCTTTCCAATGTGCCAGGGTACCATATTTGTACCATATTATTACTTCTTTATGATCCAAGAAAATATTGTTTGAATATCTGTAGTAATATTAATTTGTACCAGAAAAATATTAAAATATAACAAAAGTTGACATTTTTTTTATATATATATATATATATATGGACCTCTCGTATTTTGAATTTGTTGGCTTAAATATATTATTTTTCAAGATTTTATACATTTTCATTTTATCCATTACATGTTGTATGTCATGATAATGTGAAACTGGAAACTCGAGTCAATGACTCGCATACCGGCACCGGTCCGCGTACCACCACTTTGAGTAGCACTGCTCTAAGTTGGCCGAGAGTCACGACCTAAATTCCGGGTGTTCGGTGGGAGACTCCACTGCTGCACCTCGTGGTCGTTTATCGCCGCCGAACCCCGGCCCACAATATATATATATATATATATATATATATATATAGCCTGGTGTTGGCGCAGTGGTTAGGGCAGCGGCTTGGGATCCAAGAGGTCCTGAGTTCAAGCCCCGTTGGGCCACTGAATTAATACACCAGGGGGTTGACTCAGCCTGTCATCCTTCTGAGGTTGGCGAAATGAGTACCAGTATACTGGGCCGGTGTATACCCCGGTTAAAATAGGTGTACCATATCCCTGTGTCGTAAGAGGCGACCAGGGTTGCGTCAGGAAGGGCATCCGGCGTAAAACATGTGCCAAATCACTATGCGGATCATACGGATGATCCGCTGTGGCGACCCCAAACGGGAGCAGCCGAAAGAAGAAGAAGATATATGTATATATATATATATATATATATATATATATATATATATATATATATATATATATATATATATATATATATATATATATCCTGTAAAAGTATTCACATTTTGATGCCACCTATGCTTATTTACTGATGCTCTCAAATCAAATTTAACAAAAAGAGTCTTCACAATGTACTCCACTCCAAAGTGATCAAGCTAAACAAATGCAGATAAAATGTGAATAAGTTGGATCAACAGAGAAAATTAGATGATTCTCAGTTGTACAAGTATTCAAACCCTTTGCCTAATTTGCCCGAAATTATTTCAGGAGCAAAGACTCATCACAGTTATTACTGCAAAAGATGTTTCCATCAAGTACTAACCTCGGGGGTGAATACTTTTACAACCAGTGGAATTTGATTTGTACTTTTTTTTTTTTCGCAGGTAATCCTCACGTGTAACCACCTTCAATTACAACAGTGTTTAGTTTGATCTCTTCAGTTATGAATAAAAAAAAGTTCATTTGGAAAAATTGTTTCTACCTAATCCGTAATTCATCTAAATGTGGCATTATTGGTAGGGTGTGAATACTTTTGCAGGCTACTGTGGCTGTATTGTATGGTAGTGATGACTTGAACTCCACTCCCACTCACTCTTCTTTCTTAAGCCTAAATCCCAACATTCAGGAGATGGCTACTCTTATTTATTTTCTCCATTCTCCTCTGTCTGCCGTTTCCTCTTCTCTCATTCTCTTGTTCTTCAAATCCCTTTGTCCTATACATCCCTCTACCGTAATCTGTCTTCCTCTTAGTCTTTTTCCCCCTCTAATTGACTCATTCCATTCTTTCCTGATTGGTCCCTCATCCTTTCTTTGCATCACCTGGCCAAACTACCGTAACCTAGCCTCTCTAATCTTTTCTATACGTAATACAGCTTTCTTGTATATCTCTCTCTGTGATACACTGATAACCCTGAAGCATTCTCATCTCTGTCCTGTACAATCCACAGCAACTCGTCTTCCTTTTTTCTCAAAGACAAGTGGCCTGATGACTGTCTTGTAGGTTCTTTCCTGCAATTGTATCACAGATGCCACCACTCACCTCCTTCCACCTTATCCATGCTGCTTTCACTCTGTCCTGAACTTCTGCTTCACAATCTCCCTCTTCCTTTAGTACTGAGTCAAGATATTTTAATTTTTCCACTTGTGTCAGCTCTTCACTTCTTTTATTGACAATCCCAACCCTCTCTGCTCCAGTATTACGACACACCATAACCTCTATCTCTCTCGTGTTGATACTCAATCCCTGTCTCTCGATACTCTCGTCATTTCATCATTCTTCTCTGTAGCTCTTCCTTTGACTCTGCTATTACTAAATCCTCTGCAAACAGGAGATCCCACAGTTCTTTTTCTCTTATGTTGTCACTCAACACATTTATGACCATCACAAAAAGGAAGGGACTTAGGACTTCGGGGGAGCAAAGTGGATTGTAGAGTTGTTTAGGAAGGTATATAGAGTGAGAATAAGATACCGGAAGATTTCAGAAAGAGCATCGTAAAAATCGACGATTTAGGATTTCGCTCGGAGACCAAACAAGTTCCATAAGGACTCTCAATGATGGTCTTCCCCAAGGGTCTGTTTTATCTCCAATCCTCTTCAACATATTTGTGAGTAACGTGCCTTGTACCACCTCCAGGAAGTTTGCTTATATGCAGATGATCTTGCCCTTGCTACCTAAGCAATCAACCTTGAAGATCTCACACCCTTTCCCAGGACTTTCAAGTTAATAAAGCTATAACTTCATCCACTGGCACCTCTGCCCAAACCTAACTAAGACAACAGTTACCGCTTTCCGGCTCCGCAACCAACTTGCTATAACAGCAAACTCCAGGTTTCTTTATGCAGCAGACCAATCAAGAGTGAGCCGTTTCTCAAGTACCTTTTAGTCACACTTGATTGTAGCCTCACATTCTGTGAACACTTAAAACCGGTTACAGAAAAGATCAAGACCAGGGTAAACATCATCCGGACACTAGCGGGCACCAGCTGGGGGTAAAGTGCACGCACTCTTCGCATTGCTGGCCTTGCTCATTGTGTACTCCGCAGCAGAATACAGTTCTTCTGTTTGGGCAGAGAGCAGCTACACAAAACACTTGGAGAGCAGAAAGAGGATGTGCAAGAGCAGCAGTGCATGTTTTTGTGAAACATTAACTGATGCCATCCAGTCCAGTTGCAGAATCAGTCAAGGGTTCTCACAACCTTCTCCACATTCTCACATGCAAAAGACGCAGAGTTAAGGAGTCGATGGGTGTGACTGGGTACGATGGGTTGGGAGGTTGGGGACACGAGAGCGAGGGATTGGGGACACAAGATTTGGAAGCAAACACAGAAATGAGGCATTTGGCCTTCTCATGAACAGAGTCTGCTGTGATGCCATTTGAAGAGCAGGAAGGGATGGAGTAGAGCATACTCCGCAGACAAACTTAATGCGCCACCGGGTTTTGGAGGAGGGAGACCAGTTTGAAAGCTCATTCTTGAGGTTGGACATGTTTTCTGGCTCTTTTGCGAGTGGAGACACACTTGTTGCGGTCTTTGTGGAATGATCTAAGATTGCCTTCAGTCGGGTTTGCTTTCCAGGAAGAGAAAGCAAGTTGTTTCAGAGCAACTGCTTCATCACAGGTTTCAGTGTACCATGGGTGAGAATAAGGGTAGGACAATTGAAGACGAGATGGGATGGATCTGAGAGGATATATATATATATATATATATATATATATATATATATATATATATATATATATATATATATATATATATATATATATATATATATATATATATATATATATATAACGGTTGAGGAAATTCGCAAACCACCATTCAGGTCCCGTAGGTGAGATATCTCTGTAAGTACATGTGTAGTTAGCCCCAAACCCGTTGTTTGGAGGGAATAAATGTGATTCATTCGGGCTGCGACCCTTTAAGATAGCCGTTTTTCTGTTCTATCTTTATTTTGAACCAACCACATCTCAACCGCCATCACACAACAACCACCAACCGCAGCGCCGCTTCACAACAACGCCAACAGCCCACGACCTTTACCTTCACAACTCGCTCCCGCAAACATCGCATCACCGCCATTCCAAACATCACCATGGCCATGGACCAGCACTTTAAACCCTCCACCACCTTCGCCTATCCTTCTGCGGCCATTCCCGCACCGCTTGTGGGCACCGAGCGTCAGGCTGTCCTGGCCTCGTGCGGGACGCGTGCCGAGCTGCGGGTGCAAATAGTGGCCTTTCCGAGGAGAAGTCGGATCAGGAATGATACACGCCCACTTCTGATCCGTCCAATCAGCAAGCGCGGGGCGGTTTGGCCCTGCCTCCAGGCGCGTCGGAGTAGAATCGATATGTGCAAATTCGAGGATCAGGGGAGGCTCACGCCCCTTTTTCTCCGTCCAATGGGCGAGCGTGGCTCCACCCCGTTCTGATCCAGAAATTTGCATATGGGTTCTCCTACACCACTATAAAGCGCCGAGCGCGGGGCGAATTCAGTGAGTTTTCCGGTCGAGTGAGTTGGAGGCAGTTTGAGTTGGAGAAGGGTTGGAGGCAGTCGGCTGAGGAGAATCGGGTCCAGAGAGTGGCAGTCTGTCGGGGTTCGGAGTCTGTTGGGGAGCTGCAGAGAGAGGAAGCCTGGAGCCTGGAGCGCGGTCGAGGTGATTTGCTGCAGTTGGCTGAGGAGAATTGCGGAGGGGACCGGATACCTCGGGTCCGAGGCAAGGAAGACGGCGGTCGGCGACGAGGTCGCAGTGGAGTCGCTCGTCGCGGGACCCAAGCAAGCCAGCTATCCTCCTTCCCCAGAGCATCAACAATTCCCCACTTTTTCCCCCCCACGCTGAGATAGTGCGAAAAGGGGGCCCCGTTCCCACCCCACTCCAAGCAGTGCTAACGAAACCCGCGAAGGAGTGCGGAGTCGGGGTACCGCCGCCACATTTGCGGCTCATCACAATACACGGGTAGGATCCACCCGGTCTCGCGGCCCACAGCCCCCGTCTGCTCCCTTGTCTTTGAGGGTGGCCCTTTTCTTTTTCTTTTGCTTTTGAGTAAATGTGTTGTCTGCGCCGTCTGTAAAGTAAAACCGTCGAGGTCGACGATAACACCGCTCGGTTATCCCGATAGTACGGAATGGGTCGCTTAAGTGGCCCGTGTCCGGAGTCGACCTGCGGCGAGGTGCGATCGCCCGGTCTACCCTCCGTGTGGGTACTTAGGTAGGTCGAATTTGGCGAACAACCCTATTCCACGCGGGGGCCCGATTGGTATGATTGTGGTGAGGCCGAAAGGCCCACCCATGACTAGTTCCCGGCGTTAGTCCGAGAGGGTCACGACAGAATTGTCCGTCCGGTGGGCGACGTTCCGCGATTCGAGTTACGTGGCCGCTCGTACGCCGGCGGGCGCGAATTCGCAACACTGGTGTCAGGTCGTGGGACACAAACCCATCCCCCTCCGGTCGTGCTTTGTGAGGTCGAGGGGAGGAGTACTGTGGACAGGTGCACGGAAAGCTTGGGGGGTATAGAGGCCCCGGAGACCCTTGAGGGGACACGAATCCCCAGTGTGGTTGTCCCGGTGTGTGTGGTGCAAGGTGTGAGTGCGTCCCCGTGTGTGGAAGCGACCCCGTGTGTGTGGTGTGATGGCAAGTGTGCCGAAGGGCGTGCTCCCCAGCACGCCGTGTGTGGATGAGACACCGTGGGCGAGTGCCCCCGCGTGTGTGAGTGATATGGTTTGTGTGAGGGAAATGGCACGAGTGATTGAAAGGCCGCGAGTGAGTGGAGCCACGTGTGCGAGGGAGGTGGCATGCGTGAGTGAACGGCTGAGTGCAAGGGAGACCGTGTGTGCAAGGTCGCTGTGTGTGAGGGAGATGACGGTGGGCATGCATGAGCATGCAGCCGCGTCTCCCGCGGTGAGTGTAATGGAATGGAGTATGAGCTTCGTGACATGCAGGTGTGCGTGGGTTGAATGGCGACGACGACGGCGACAGAGGGACAAAAGCTGGGTAGCGGCTGTAGCTGTTTCGGGCACCGCGCCGGGTTCACCCAGCAGCGAGCGCGAGGTCCATGCTGTGCAACGCACGAGGCCCCCATGTGCTCGCTTGCGGGAGTGAAGCCCGGTCCGGAAACGAGCGCGGTGAATGTTGCCGATCCCGCGACGGACAATGTTTAGGCAGCATTATGGGATTGGACCGGACGGGTCAGCATTATGGATTTGGACCGGACGGGCCAAACCGCCCCGCGCTTGCTGATTGGACAGATCAGAAGTGGGCGTGTATCATTCCTGATCCGACTTCTCCTCGGAAAGGCCGCTATTTGCACCCGCGGCTCGGCGCGCGTCCCGCACGAGGCCAGGACAGCCTGACGCTCGGTGCCCACATGCGGTGCGGGAATGGCCGCAGAAGGATAGGCGAAGGTGGTGGAGGGTTTAAAGTGCTGGTCCATGGCCATGGTGACGTTTGGAATGGCGGTGATGCGATGTTTGCAGGAGCGAGTTGTGAAGGTAAAGGTCGTAGCTGTTGGCGTTGTTGTTGTTGTTGTGAAGCGGCCTTGCGGTTGGTGGTTGTTGTGTGATGGCGGTTGAGACTTGGTTGGTTCAAAATAAAGATAGAAAAGAAAAACGGCTATCTTAAAGGCTCGCAGCCCGAATGAATCACATTTATTCCCTCTAAACAACGGGTTTGGGGCTAACTACACATGTACTTACAGAGATATCTCACCTACGGGACCTGAATGGTGGTTTGCGAATTTCCTCAACCGCAACACTACCCCCTCCCATTTTTACAGACTCGTCCCGAGTCGTCAAATTGTCGTGTGCCATCATGTGTAGTTCTCCCCGAGTACATTTTACCTACGGATCCCTGAGTGCGACATTCATGGTATTCGTGTCCCCAAAATAAATAACCTGAGGGCTGAGTAACTAACCAAACAAACCCACTCACACGGACGACTTAAATAAAATTGCTGGCGCTAAGACAGACATGCCGGGGGCGCACTCATATGTACAGTACATCTTAACCTTAACTTACAAATTTTACACTAAACCATGGCCCAGGATCAATGGACTCTGCAAAAAGAAAGTAGTTAGCAGGGAGCCAGGGTGCTCGCATGCAGTCTCTGGCTCAAGCAATGCAGGTGGCAGGGAATGTGGCCGGCTGCTCACACGCAGTCCAAGGCCTTCCCTTTTGAAAATGAACCCAGTGAACCACAACGGTGCATGGGCTGCACAAACGCAGTCTCCGTGCCAGCTCAAATGGCACACGCAATGAACACAACGGATGGATGGATGGATGGATGAATGGATGAATGAATGGATAAATGGATGGATGGATGGATGCAAACACGGTGCACGGGCCGCCACTGCAGGCCCATGTTGTAGCTGTCAACAGGGCAGTTCTTGCAGCTTGCAAACTGTTGCTTTCTGATCCTGGCGCACATGGCAATGAACAGGGGGGGGGGCGAAGCAAAATTGAACGGGGGCTGGTGAACAGGGGCAGTGGGCATGGCATGGCAAAGGTGAGCAGGCAACCACAGCCTGCAGAACAAGGCCATTGCAGGCAAACACAGCTGGCAGACGAACTGGCCGGCACAGGCCTTGAAGCACAGCGGCTGCAGATGATCCAGCCGGCACAGGCCTCGCAGCAAAACATAGCTGCCGATGAAGTTGGCCGGCCTTTGCCTTGCAGTGCAGGTTGGTGAAGGGAGTGCGGTGGTGCTGGCCACTCGGAAGGCGGGCTCGGACCTACCCTACAGTCTCTCTCCCAAACTATCGCCTTTGCTTGTCACTGTCTATACCCACCCCCTTAATTTGTCAAACCCAATTTAGCCCCAACTTATTTTTTTTGTTGTTTTTATTTTAACTTCCCCTCTATAATTCGTCCCCTAACCCCCTTTATCGTCCTTGTTCGGCTAACCTATCGTCCCCTAGCCTACTCCCAACCCCTATGTTCCCTTCCCGGAGGGGAATAAGGGAGAGCTAGCGTCTTGTGTCGAGGCCCAATCTAAGCCTCAGGATGGCCTCCCCAGAGTTTAGCGATCTATAACACAAAGTGGGTCCAGCGGCCTACAAAGAGAGCGAAGGGATGGATGGTGCGGAGGGGTACACCTCCTAATCTACCCTAACCATTTAACTGTTAAACTACCCCGGGGCTTTCAACAAGCGCCTCTCGCTTAAACTATTGGTTCCAACAACCCAGATTCCCGTTGCCTGTGTTGGTGTCCTCACAATTTCGGGCCTCGCCCCCCAATTTTCTTTCCGTGCCCTCACACGGTCTCATGGCTGGGACGCGTGGCTCCCCTTGGCAGGCACGACCCTCTGCTGAATCTCCAGCTATGGCACCCCCGGGCACTACACTGCCTCCGAGCCTACCAGTTCCCTAAACACCGGGGAGTGCCCCCCATGGCACCTCTCCTGAAACGCAGACGTGGCAGGCTGGCTTCCCGGGCCCCTTTCCGAGGGTCACCCGTGCCCACAACACTGCCCACACGGCTACCGGCGCCCCGGGCCCCCGCACCAAGCGGGCGCACCCGTGTCCACTACGCTATCCCGGCCCCCCATGGGCCCTTGGCCTACTACGGCCAACTAGCCTGGTGCCTGGGGTACCCACTCAGCGATACTCACCTTTCGCTGCCACGCTCCCAGCCCGTCAACAGGGCTCCTGCACCCCTCCAAACAGGTATCGAGCCTACTTTCCCACCAACAACAAAACGACCTCCATTTTGTAAATTTGACTAACCCCCTAACTCACTCTACACTGACCCCGGGGTCCCTTGGGCAGGAGTCACTCCTCCCCCCAATCACTCATCGCACCATGCATTCCCCATTCGCTCCATACACACAGACCCGCTGGCCTCACTCACTCACCAAGCACATGTTTCCACTCAACTCACCAACTCTTCAACACACACACACCGCTGAACTCTGCCATCCTTCTATCTGCATCCCCTAACTAACTCGTGCTCCCACGTCGTCCCTTAAACTACAGCACGTTCCTTTTAACACTACGTAGCTAAACTACGTCTCCTCTACACACTCACAAGTCTGTCCATGCCCTCAGATGTCCCAAAAATCACTTTCCCAACCTAAATCTGGCAACAATCCCTCGACCTAATCCATTCCACGGGCCCCATGAGGATTTACCCCTGCCCCATGGAGCCGGTCTAGCTAAGCTAACCCTTCCCCCTAACTAGTTTCCATCCTGTGCCCAGATAAGGGGGTCTTCCACCCCTTGCCCAGGAATCCTCTTCACCCGAAAGCGAGGCTTGCTTTTTTTTTATTTTTTTTTTTTTAAATTGCGCAGCACCAGCGAGAAAACTCGCAACCTGCGCACCAGCGCGGCAATTCACAGCCGCGCACCTTTGGCGTGACGTCATGGCAGCTGTTCGCGTCCCTCGTCCCACTTGGACGGTACCATCCGGCAGGGATTCACCCTCCTGCCGGATTCCAACCACACACGCAGCCATGACGTCACCCGGCGCATAAAAAAAAACACAAGCCCCACGTCTCGAGGGGTTCCCCACGCGAACACATGTGCTCTGCCCGTTGGAGCTAAACACCGTCCGGTCCAAATCGTGGTGAGGCCGGTCTACCCTCCGTGTGGGTACTTGGGTAGGTCGAATTTGGCGAACAACCCTATCCCACGCGGGTGGCTGATTGGCACGATCGTGGTGAGGCCGAAAGGCCGACCCATGACTAGTTCCCGGCGTTGGTCCAAGAGGGTCACGACAGAATTGTCCGTCCGGTAGGCGACCTGCTGCGATTCGAGTTACGTGGCCGCTCGCACGCCGGCGGGCGCGAATTCGCAACAACATACATATATATATATATATATATATATATATATATATATATGTATATGTATGTGTATATGTATATATGTATATGTATATATGTATATGTATATATGTATATGTATATGTATATATGTATGTGTATATGTATATATGTATATGTATATATGTATATGTATATATGTATATGTATATGTATATATGTATATATATATATATATATATATATTTTGTGGATGAATCCCCAGGCTGTGTTAATATCAGGCACGGTAGATATGGGAGACCAGTCCTGGTCCTGGACCATGAAGAGAGATGGCTGCTTGCAGTCCCTGCCAATCTACCTGGGTGAACTGCCTGACCCACTGGTTCTGAGGCAGCTCTCTGAGATGTCGACTCTCAAGAAAGTCAAGAGGGGAGGATTTACCATTGGGAGAGGTCAGGGTTGGAAAGGTATGACTTACCAGGTATGACAGCCATTTTTTTTTTGTTTTAAAGATATTTGTATGGTATTTAAATATATTGTTGCGGTTTTCGCGCCCGCCGGCGTGCGACGGCCACGTAACTCGAATCGCGGCACGTCGCCCACCGGACGGACAATCCAGTCGTGACCCTCTCGGACTAACGCCGGGAACCAGTCACGGGTGGACCTTTCGGTCTCACCGCGATCGAGCCAATCAGCCCCCGCGTGGGATAGGGTTGCTCGCCAAATTCGAACTACCTAAGTACCCACGCGGAGGGTAGACCGGGCGATCGCACCTCGCCGCAGGTCGACTTCGGACACGGGCCACTTAAGCGACCCGTTCCGTACTATCAGAATAACCGAGCGGTGTTATCGTCGACCTCGACGGTTCGATTAATTATCGGGCGTATTCAGCCCACTACCAACCCTTTACGTGAAGCAAGATGGGGATTCAATGGAGGAAAAGACGAAGCGAAGCGGGAGAACAGTTCAACAATAAAGCACATTTATTCGCGACGAACGGAAAGCACACAAATACAATTCCACCAAATGCACACAAAAAAAAAGAAAACACAATTCCATTTACACAAAAAGCAAACATAAAAGTGAAAACACAGTGCAGAGCTAATACCGACTACCGAGCACACGGCAACACTTATACAATTCTACTTCACAGACGGCGCCGACAACACATACCCAAAACCAAGGAAAAGAAATACCCCCAAGGATGGGGCAGGCCTGAGGCCGAGACCGGGTCGGGCCTACCCGTCTGGTGATGAGACGCGGAGCGGCGATGGCCCCGCAACCCGCGGGCCTCGTGGACAGTGCCTGGCAGGGGGTGGGAACGGGGCCCCCTTGGTCGCACTATCTCAGCGCGGGGGGAAACAGGAGGGGGTTGCTGATGCTCGGGGTATAGAGGATCTTTATTATCCCTGGTGTGCGTCTCCACCTCGGCCAGGTCGCGCTGCCGGCCTCCCTCGGGCGTGCAGCTCCTGGCACCGACGCGAGCACCCCCTCGTCCGACTCTCTTCAGCTTCTCCAGCCACTGCAGGCTTCGGGCTCCAGTCTTCTTTCGTTCTCGTTTGCGACTCTCTCCTTCCTCGTTCCCGACTCCAACGCACACGACGAGCAGCTCCACCGCCCGCGAAGTCTTGACCCTCTGCTTCCGACTCTCCTCTTCTTGACTCTCCGACCTCGTTCTGCTGACTCTTTCTGACTGACGAACACCGTCCTTTTATCCCCCCGTAACTTCGCCTTTGACCCCCTCCCTTTGACCTTTCACCTCGCTCCCCATTGGCCCGAGAAAAAGTGGGCGTGAAGGCTTTTTGATCCACAAATTTGCATATATCGATCGTTCTGGAGGCGGGGCCAAATCGCCCCTCGCTCACCGATTGGACGGCAAAAAGTGGGCGTGTGTCGTTTTTGATCCGTTTTTGAAGCAGAAAATCCGTGATTTTGTACACGCTGTTCGACGCGCGTTCTGCATGAGTCCAACACCGGTACCCACAGCGGGGCAAGAACGGTGGCGATGCTACGGTTGTGAGGTGTGCGTGAAGGTCGTGGCGGTTGTGGTGAAGCGGTGGTTGTGGTCGGTGGTTGATGTTGTGGTTGTGATCATGGCGGTTGGTCCAAAATAAAGATAGTAAAAGAAAAACGGCTATCCTGAAGAGTCGCAGCTCGCATAAATGACATGTATTCCCACTAGACAACGGGTTTGGGCCTAACTACACATGCACTTACCGAGATACCTCACCTAAGGGACCTGAATGGTGGTTTGCGAATCTGGTAACCACAACAATATGTTAGCTGTACAAATTTCTGTCACTTACCTACAGACCTGGTGGGAGTTGTGTTGATCAAGTTCTTGCAGTTACCACCCACTTTGAGGCTTTCTACCAACATACTCACAAGATGGGTGTTACACAAATTGGCCTTTCATTAGTAATTTTCCTTTTCATATTTCCAGTAATTTTAGAGCTATTATCAGGTTTTCATGAAGAACAAAAATATCAAAATTGCTAAATTTGCATGTCAGGTTTTAAAGAAAAAGGAAGAGCAGTTCTGCTGAATACAATGGGCCTACGACCTCGCCACCATTCCAGGTGGTGTGAAGGTATCCAGGGTGTTTTTGTGACTGCATTGCAATGTGGAGAACAGGGAGAAAAAATAACAAATTTGCTCTAGAAAGTAATTTAATATCTTAAACTATTCTGACATTGAGTCATACTTGATTGAATCAAATTCTTTACATTTAATGTCCATAACACTTCCAAATTTACACTCAAAGATATCAAATGTTTGAAAGATGTATTTTGTTGCCGAAAATGGCTGAGAATGCATGAGGGAGCTCATAGATACCTCCAGCAGCTGGGCGCCCAACCCCCTCCCCCCCCAATACAGTTCAGGTCAGTTATGGGAGCATGTGCCGGAGCAGTGCGTTGCTGCGTCCACTTTTTGCGGGTACTCCAGAGGCCTCCATCTGGCCATCCCCCAGACAGATGCCTGGCCCATCCCCATCTCCGTGAGATGCCGATCAATCTGCTGCAATTGTGAGGCACATGGTCGGCCCATTGGCCTCCTCCACACACGAGGCTCCCTCACTGAGAGAATCTGGTGAGCAGGATCAGCGTCAGGAAAACGAGACACAAGACCATACAGCCACAGCTGATGCTCACAGACTATACAGGAAACAAATCTCATCTGAGTCTCTCTTAGCAACCACTCATTTGATAGTCTGACCAGCGATAGCCAAGGATTCTCTGAAGAGACCTGGTACCGAAGCATTTAAGTCTCTGTCCCAGATTCCTGGTCAGAGTCCAAGTCTCACATCCTTAGAGCAAGACTGAAAGCACCAAGGGCCTGAAGACTCGGACTTTCGTCCTCCCCCCCCCCCCCACCATACCTCCGGCCATAAAGATTTTTTTATTCAGCATACTGCTTTTTGAGAAAGTGTGGAAAGCTCTGCACATCACATCTATTTTACATTATCAATGGAAACAGGAAGTTCACCCACATCAGGAAGCCATGGAAAATGTGTGACCAAATCTAAATGACTCGTCTATTCAAATTTTGTGTCACTATCAGTGGAAAAACCCTTTTTTCTGTTCCTTGTACTCATACATCAGGTTTGGAAAATGTAGCTTATAAGTAGGAGTATAAATGTAAAATAAAAATTCATTGTTTTCTTTGGAAAACTTTGCATTGACATGGTGACGCTAACCTGTGACTGGCTGCAAGACGAGAGAGCCAGGAGAACTAACTGTGGCAGGTATAACAATATCCTTTTGGACAGCTCATCTTGCACGCACAAGATAAGAATGCCAAATCACGGCAGCTGCCTTTTATACCTTGCAACATCTGAGCGCTGTGTGCTACATTGATGCAGCCATTGTCATTGCAAAATGAACCATCCACACCTCCATTACAGGCAAAGTGTCATGGCTCTGGAACTGGAAATACATTTAAGGACGAAAGTACCGACTCGTCCTTTATCCAAAAACTAATTACTAGCTGTGGTGCATTCTCTGCGAATGGCAGATGACACCATATACACGGTGGGCCAAAAGTCAAGGTTTTCTTTTTTTTTTTTAAATAACTTTTTTATTTTTCATTAAATTAATTTATTTATTATTTTACAGAAAAAGAAGACTAGGGAGATTCATTATGAGTAAATTTTCCAATGACCAACGTGTGAAAGTTGTTGAATTTCATTACTCCAGTGGGAAATCAATAATTCAAACTCAAAGAAAATTTCGCAATCATTTTAATGTTCGAGAACAACCATCAGAAACACACGATTCAAAAATTCATTGCTCGTTTTGAGCCATCGACATCATTAGAGGATTTGAAAAACAACATTGTCGAGGAAATTGCAGCGATTTATCAAGGATGTTTTTTTCCTCTGTAATGGATCATATTTTGGAAAGAGCAAGACTTTGCAAAGAAACGAATGGGGTTCATTTGCAGGACATTATTTTTCACAATTGATCTAAAAAAAAAAAAATCTAATTAGCAATTTCTTTCAATTTTTATTTTAAAATATAAATGTTATAAAAAATAAAACCTTCACTGACTTTTTGGCTCACCCTGTACCTGGATTCCTGAACATCGTTTATTCCATGGATTTTTCTGATCATGCACACTGCGTAATTGTGCCTGGACTTCAGCTTATTTGAAAAAAAATGACGTGTCTCAGCTGCAAGACGAACATCGTGATTGATGTTCATGGGAATTTGGTGATGGCAAGTTGACAGAACGGAAAAGCCAAACACATGTTTTCATCCATTTCCATAGAATGGGCACATGAGTAGAACACTGCCCATACCAAGGGAGACAGGGGGACATTTGGTCTGATGGACAGTCCCAGTGGCCTTGGTTATTCGATAATTTCTGGGCCAGAAGTTGTTACCCTGCATGCACGAAGGGAAAAGCAGGGTTCAGCAATTGGTTCACTTTGTGTCTACAGACATCGGTTTATAATCGAGGAACAACTTGATTTCAATTCAATGTTATATTTTTAACATTGTCGAATATGAATCGGAACATGATTCAGAAAACAAACATGCAGTTTAGCAGTACTTTGGCTCTGAATTTGGCAAATTGTACAGAATCTCATCCTGATCGCACATGCGCAGAGAAGAGTGAGGTAAAAATTTTTTTACTCTCCCTTCCTATCTGGCAGTCAAACAAAATTCAAAGTAATTCCAAACAGGAAAATGTACTGCTTTTTAAGTATGTCATGAAGAACATGAAGGACTAATTTCACTTGTTAAATAAGGTGGTGTAAAAGACGCTGCATCAACCGCGGTAAACTTCCGAGGAAAAGGTTGGTTTTTTTTTTCTTTTTTCTCTCCAGCCTTTAAAATCTTTATTTTATTTCAATTGAATTGTATACTTGAACACTGTCAAACACAAATCGCCTTCTTGGCACTTTAAAAACCTTCCGTTTAGCAGTACTTGGACAAAATATTACGCCATTTTTAAGTCATCTCGACCAACCAAATTTGCCACTCACTCTCAACATTGGTGAATACCGAGATTCAGACAAAATGTTAACCCGCAGGAAATATAGATCGTGTTCAGAAATATCAAGCCAAAGTTTAAAAGACCCTTCCCATGAATCCTAGAGCAGCCTACTTGTCCCGATTCTTGAATAAGAATGCTCCAGGCAGTTTAACCAACACTTGCAGAGTTTTAAATCACTTTTTCTTTGTTAAAAACACTCCAAAGTGCATCAATAAAAAAGCGTGACCTTTCCAGATACATGCACATGTCCTGCCAGACCGGGGAAAAGAGCGCTTGCCCTCTGCAATGGAGATGATGCAACACATGGGCAGAGGATAAATATTGTTATGGATCCGGGGTTTGGGGCTTGCCATGAAGAGAAGCACTCTAGTCCCTCCCGAACACCCGGTCCAGTGACCGCCAGGTGCAAACGACTCCACGTGCTGGTGGGTTGCTGAGGGACCACGAACGCCAATTCCTATTGCCAATCCTGGCAGGGTTACACTACTTCGCATGTTACCGTTTCTGGTGGATTGACTGCACCAAGTGAGTTTCATGCCCTCGATGCGTATTTGCGTTAACTTACCGTATCATGTGCAGCCAAGTGGAGCTGCCAAGTATGCACCGGCTAACAAAGCTAATCAGGTGGGGTACAACTTCTCGTCTAACTATACTTGTACATAGTGTTAGACCAATGAAGGAAAAGATAACTGAGATGGATTGGAAAGAACAACAAACAATTATTTATTTCACACACAAGCAATCGATAACTTAAAAGCGAGTATCTACAAGCAAGAAAGCAAAAGGCACAAAATAGCAGATTTAACCATAACATGTATTCTTATTCAATCTTGTTTAAACAAAGGACACATGGCCTCATTCGAATCGGTGGAGAAGAATAAAACAAGAAGAACTTGAAAATAAAAGAAAAGTAAAGTATGGAGAAAAGAAAAGCGATCTTTTCTTTTCTCCCTCACCTCAGACAGCCTGACGGGCTGCACAAGCCCAAATATACGAGAGAATGTGGAGGAAAGGATGGGGAAGATGGACAGCAGCGATGCGGTGCGATGGGACACACAGCCACGACCCTGAGGTGCCCAGACCCAGTAGGAGAATCCTCTCCAGCGTCCCAGATGTGCCAGATGCAAGCAACTCCAAGCTTTTAGCTCCTTTCTGCTCCTCTTTCTCTTCCTCTCACTCTTCTCCCTCTCGGGACAAGCTTTCTTTTCCATCTCCTCCGAGCCTTCTGGCTTTTTTTTGTATACATTGTCGAGGCTCGTATGAGAACTAACACATAACGCACAGCAAGGGGGGCATGAGACAAGAGGAGCGGGAGAGAGAAGGACAAAACGGTGAGGAAAAAAGATTACAGGAGATCTGTGGCAGGAAGAGAGATGGGGCGGGGAAAACTGGGTATACAAGATCGATATTACATGGACTTTCAGGAAGGAAAGCAGGGAATTTCAAGGAGGTGTGTTTGGGGTGGATTAACAAGGATAGAAAAGATTGAGGTTTTGGATGGGGGAAGATAAAAGATTGTGGTGAACTGCCATTTTGAAGGCCTGGAAGGAAGAATGGGATTGAAAGGAGTTTGGGAGTTTATTCCAAAGGTGAGGAAAAAGAGGAATGAAAGAGTGAAGGTGAGCAGTGATTCATGATTTTGGTAGTTTTACCAGAAGGGAGTTTCTGGGGGACCTTGAGCGCCCTGTGGAAATATGGGGGGTGGGGGGGGGGGGACATCGCAGACAGATGAGGGGGCGAGACCGGAGAGGAGATGGTGGAAGGAAGACAGACCACCGACCTGCCTGCAGTGAGAGAGTAATAGACCCAATGACGGCCTCATCGCGGGAGACCTTTATGTTCTTCTGTCCTTCCTCTCGTGAGCTTTTTCCATCTCAGCTCATGCGAGTTTGTCCCTCATTGGTGCACATCCAATGAGGGCGGGTCCACGATGCGGCCTGTAGAATTGCCGATCCATTCTGAGGGAATGTTCAATATAGCCCCCACCCCTCCCTTGACGCACCCAAGGCCGCAACGGGAGCCCTCAGCCCTCCCTGCACGCGCAAAACGTCCTTTGCACTGTACGTACTGTTTGACATGCGAGAAGCGCCGTCCCGCAGGCCACGAACACCAAGCGTCGTGCTTTGTGCCATGAACATGAACATGCATGTGAGAATGGAGTGAAAATGGAGAGGGATTCCGCCGGACCAAGGGATGACCAAACGGCTGCAGGGTTGAAGGTAAGACCGATGGGGTGAAGGAGGGATTGTCAAAATGATGTTTGGTGAAGGGGATTGTTGGTTAATTTGAGGAAGCAGAGAGGCCAACAGACTGATGGTGTAAAGGAGGAATGATTGAAAGTAGCAGAAGTTTTGAACAGAACGATGGTGTGAAGAAGGAAAGATTGAAAGTAGCAGAGGGGGAGAGAACAGACAGATGGGGATGAAGGAAGAAAGATTGAAAGGAGTTATGGGTGGAGGGATGACATTACACTGGGGAAATACAAACCAACCAACGCATGCTCATCAAACAACTCCTTGATAAGGGACCAAGGACTATCTACCCAAAGATTAATGAAATAACTGATTCTCGGCTCACCAGCGTGTCCATGTATGCTCTCCCCCTGGGGTAAGTTTTCCAAAACCATAACATGATGCATGAAGCAAAACACGGGCACAGCATAAACATGCATGAGGCAAAAAATGACGTGTGGAACATAATAAACATTTCACATTCAAACTTGGTTACATCACACCATGTCCAAGTCTAAAGACTGCATGGGGTAAGGTGTTCCGTGAATTCTCTGGTTTGAGTTCGGGAAACTTCATGAAGCGCAACAATGCATAAACAGTCACATGTCATCCAAACTGAAAACATCACAAATACTTTTGGCAATATAGCAAAGTCCAAATGATGAAAATCATGGAATGCTTTTTGTTGTGTTGTTATTTATTGCTCGACACCATTTACCTGTTATTTTGTGTGATTTAATCTCTTACATTTTCTTCACTTCAGGTGGCATTTTATGGCTTTTGGCCTTGACCCAAGTTCAAAAACAGAATTTCCGTTCGCTGCCTTGAAAATCTCTGCTTGGACTATTGCAGTCTGGGGCCATCTAAGAGTATGACTGCGGAAACCTCTTCCATGTCCTCTGAAAAACCAGGGGGATACCCTCTCAATCTCCTTGTTGGTTCACCGGATCCAAAGAACCTCTGCATGAAGTGTGATTTGCTGCTTAAAAAACCAGTGCAAGCTCGCTGTGGACATCGCTTCTGCTCAGCATGTTTGCTGCAACTCGTCAGGTAGGCTGTGATGAGTGATTTTTGTTATTGATTGTGTTTAATTTGGTTTGAAAAGGGGTTGGAGGAAAGGTTTTTGTTTTGTTTGTTTGTTTTTCTCAAGCCAAGGTAAAATGGCTGGGCTTTATGCTTGTGCTTTATCCAAAATAGGAGGCAATGAAGGATAGGAGGTGGGATTTCACTGTTTCAAAGGAAAGTTTGACATTTTTGTAACTCGCTGTTTAACCAGTGAAATTGCTAACTGTGCCATGACCACATGAACCCAGAGTGCAGTGCTTCGTTCCAGTCAGTGTACAGCCAATGAGCAAATCTGCTCATCCTTCTTTGTCGAGGGTTTTTATGATTAGCGCGAGATTCATTGTGTATAGAACAGATAAATTAAGTCTCCTGCTCAAAGACAGTGACATTGACATTGCTGCTATAACAGAGACTTGGCAAACGCCTGACATTTCAGATGAACAATTTACACTTGATGACTATTTTATATTCACAAGCCATCACAACATCCATCGTGGCGGTGGGGCAGCATTGTTTGTGAAGAAAGACTTGCCAGTTTATACCCAAAATTCCCTGATGACCCAAAAGACCCACATGACCCATAAGCCCCTGAAGACCCCGAGAACCCAAAATACCCGAGGACCCAAACGGCCCTGTAGACCCTTTAAGACTCCACTATAAATGGAGTGTGTGTGTGTGTGTGTGTGTGTGTGTGTGTGTGTGTGTGTGTGTGTGTGTGTGTGTGTGTGTGTGTGTGTGTGTGTGTGTGTGTGTGTGTGTGTGTGTGTGTGTGTGTGTGTGTGTGTGTGTGTGTGTGTGGCGTTCTACTGGAGTGTTCTGATGTGGAATGTGATGCACCAAAATGATTGTCATGATCTCCTGAGTTGATTAGGCTAATGAAGTACAAAAAAACCTAGAAGAATTCCCATGTTTTAAATGTACACCATGTTGAGGTGTATGGGGCAGCTTAATAGGTCCTTCCACAGCATGGCATTCTATTCACAAAATACATCATAAAAATCATAACATTCCAACAAATCATATGAACAACAATAAAAATAACAATAATAATAATAGTATCATTTGGCAAGAATAACAAGAAAAAGATCAATCAGAGATTGCAGACCCTCGCCAGGACTTCTTTTGAGTAGTGTTTTATAGGTTTTTGGGTAAATCCAATATGGCTGCCAAATCATGTGTCCGATGATAATATATGTGTGAAACTTTTGTTCCCCATGGACAGGTGGTCATGCGTGTAAAGTTTCACCTTAATTTGTTCAGCCACTTCAGAGAAGAATATTTTTGAAGTTTTTTTTTTTATTTTTATTTTTTACAATATGGCTGCCGAATTACGTGATCGATGACGTCATTAAGTTTGTTTTTTTTCTGTGGACCATTTTATTCCGAGATGACCCTCCAAAATTTTTGTACTGATTGGATGAGGCGTTCTCCATATGCAATTATGATGTCATGAGTGAACTGTGATGTCACACTCATAAAAATCACACTCATTCCCCATGAGGAGTACTTTGCCCTTTTGGCCAATGGTTACCTCAAAATTAATAGGTGGTTGAATTTGGTGACCTGTTATGCAAATGCTCTTCAAATTTCAAGTCAATCGGATGAAAATTGAGGATTTTAGAAATTTTGCCGATGTTGACCTTTTGGTCTGTGTTGGCCTCAAAATTAATAGGTGGTTGAATTCAGTGTCCTGATGCACAAATTTCTTCAAATTTCAAGTCACTCGCATAAAAATTGACAATTTTTGAAAGAATTAAAATAAATCGGCCTATTTTGTGTTGACCTTGTGGCCTATGTTGACCTTTTGACCTATTATAACTTCAAAAGCAGTCGGTGCTTGAATTCATTTTCCTGATGTGCAAATCCTGTTCAAATTTCAAGTCAATCGGATGAAATCTGAGGATTTTAGAAAATGTGGCGCAAATTGGCTTATTGGCCTATGTAGAAACTTTTTTTTAATATTTGGTCGACCAAATTTAACAACTTTAACGCAGGACCGTCGCAGGGTCGGTGACATTAATCTCTGAAAATTTCAGAACGATCGGTTGAGTGGTTTGGGCTGGAGGCGAGCAGAGACACACACACACACACACACACACACACACACACACACACACACACACACACACACACACACACACACACACACACACACACACACACACACACACACACACAGACACACACACACACACACACACACACACACACACACACACACACACACACACACACACACACACACACACACACACACACACACACACACGGTGACGATCAACATACTTGTCAAAATTTTTTTTTCTTGCCAAGTAACAAACGGACCCGAATGCAATACCCTCTCCTCTGGCGAGGGTAATAACAAACGTATAATCTCCGCCCTGGTCTAAGCACATCTGGGCTTGCTGAAAGGCAAATTAATGCTCAAGCAGTGCAGCAGGCAGGTATGCAACAAGGCCTTGAAGACCATTGAACATTTGGTCCATTGGACCAACGGTCCCACAAGTAATTTCAAATGGTTAAAAAGGGTATTTCTAAAAGGTAGTTAAAAGGGTATTTCTAAAGCCTGGTTAAAAAGGGTATTTCTAACAGGTAGTTAAAAAGGGTATTTCTAACAGGTAGTTAAAAAGGGTATTTCTAAAGGGTGGTTAAAAAGGGTGCTTCTAAAGGGTGCTTCTAAAACGTAGTTAAAAAGGGTATTTCTAAAAGGTAGTTAAAAAGGGTATTTCTAAGGGTGGTTAAAAAGGATATTCCTAAAGGGTGCTTCTAAAAGGTAGTTAAAAAGGGTGGTTCTAAAAGGTAGTTAAAAGAGGTATTTCTAAAAGGTAGTTAAAAAGGGTATTTCTAAAGGGTGCTTCTAAATGGTAATTATAAACGGTGTTTCTCGTGTTTTAAAGAGTAATTCTAAAGTGTTTCCAAAATGTATTTCTGAAGGGTTCTTAAGGGTATTTCCAAAGGGTTCTAAATGGTAATTATAATAGGTTATAAAGGGTATTTATAAAAGGTTCTGATGGGTTTTGTTCGTTTCTCGGCTTTGCCTATTTCATATTAAAAAATGTCAAACTGAACCGCTTCCTTCGGACGCTGGTGTGATTTTTCTACGAATTCTTCCAATTGCACTATGGGAATTAAATCTGTAGACAATTGCACACATAACATCGGACCATTTAGTGAATATTATGATTTGTAATTCAATGTAATCTTGACTTTATCTTTTTTCTGCACTTTACGACATGCCGTTTCCGACATTTTTGGGGGGTTTGTTTCAAGTCACGAATTCCGTGAATTCCATCCGTTTTCTGCAATCATGGAAAATCACTGGCTCTAGAATTCCAACAACTGTACCACAGTTTAAATTACTTATGTTGCCTGTAGAATGTTCTTCATGGCCTGAAATAACCTGGTGTTGGCCGAATGGTTAAGGTGGCTGATTTATGATCTTGGTGTCTTGGGTTAAAGCCGTTGTCGTTCTGTTTACTTAACACCAGGTGGGTCGACAGCCTGCCATACTTCCAAGGTCGGCAAAATGAGTACCAGCTTATTGGTAGCGGGGGCATTGCATCAGCGGCACAGCTACGCACCCAGAAAATGATGCAGCCAAGCAGCCACAGGCTGTATATGAATAAATAATAAATAAATGGTCTAAAGTTATTTTATTTATCTATCTATAATTCCAGGTATGTGTGTGTGTGTGTGTGTGTGTGTGTGTGTGTGTGTGTGTGTGTGTGTGTGTGTGTGTGTGTGTGTGTGTGTGTGTGTGTGTGTGTGTGTGTGTGTGTGTGAGACCGCTGTTTCTCGACAACCACTGGTCCGATCAAATTGAAACTTGCCAGGTATATTGCTGGGGACCTGAGGATGTGCCTTTTCAAGGTTTGATATTAATCGGACAAGTGCTTCCCAAGTTATGGCCATTTATTTACCAACCAATGGGAAGACACGTTGTTGCGTGGGCGTGGCCGATGGGGAAGGGAAGCTCAGCCGCGTTCCCCATTACGGTTACAACGTACAGGCTTCCGGAGAATGATGACTTCGTGTATTCTAATAATTTCTCGATTGCTTATGCGCATTTATAGATAAACACAATGGCCCAAGTTATGATCGTTTTCATATTAGACAGTGTATACATTTCGGGAACATCAGAGTGCTGGTATGCTCCGAACCAGGAAGTAAATTTTTTTCTCTCTCTTCTCTTCTCTTTTTGTTTTTCCTTGCCACGACATTGCGAAAAGGTAAAATACGTTGGCGCTAATTGAATAATTGGGTATTAAAAATAAATTGCGAATAATCGTAACTGCGAATAATATCGAACTTCCGGGTCACGCACGTACGGGCACGTGAGAGCGAAGAAACGGCCTGTGTGGTTTATTTATTTATTATTATTATTATTTTTTTTTTTTAATTTTACGGGCACGTACTAGTGTTCTTAATGGTCTGAAATTATTGAAAAGATTTATCTCCTTTCAAGGTGGAAATAAAGTATCAGATTTGACTACCTTTTTCATCAATGATGCCCATTTTTTGTTTGTCTGAAAGGATGGCACAGTGGTAGACTACATCTTTTTCAGCTCTCTCATCTGGGTTAGATTCTCGACCAGACTATATACTGTCCCATTAGTGGCTTTGCAAGCAGTGTGCTGTCCCTCTGTCTGTTTTGAGCAGACTCGGTATGATCGTAGCCGGGTTTATGAATTAAAAGTTTCTGTTCTGTTGACCGTTCTGGGTGTCTCATGAGAAAAAAATGAAGCATCTGAAAAATTGAAATATTCGGACAAACGAGAAAATCAACACAAACCACAATTGCAACAAGAATCAGCTCGTGAAAAATACTTTTTTTGTGATTCAGTGCCTTGAAATAGCTTTCAGTGTTGGTTGTGAATGAGCTTGGGGTTTTAGGGGGATTCTGATGCAAATGTTTTCATTGTATGACGAAGTGTCATCAGTCCTCACCGAATGCTATGTTACACGTCATGGTTTTTGCACCCAACAGTTTTAATAAATTTGTTGTTTTTATAAAGTTGTTGAATTATTTTATTATTAAAAAAAATTCAGCAGATTGAACTGTTGTTTATTTGTTTTTTTGTTTATTTTAAGGAAACACTTTGGGAATGCTTTCATATAGTGCTCACTGCTTGTTCTTGTCTTCTTCAATTCATTGTTTGAGACGATGTTGATATCCTGCTCAATCCTGATTTTTGCTTTGTTGGTTGCAATATGCCAATAAGACAGAGACTTGGACTGGTACAAATCAAGTATATGAATAAGATGAACGCCCCGATAGTTAACATGCTCACATACAGGGAATGAAGCATTTAGGTGAAGAAATTTCACCAGGGGCAAAAGTTTTTAACCCAAACGGCATTGTATGGAGTGAGTGAGCTTTTGGCTCACAAAATATGCCATGTGAATTTAGCTTGATGGTGTTGTTGAAGCAAATGATGTGGCCTACTTCACTTTGCGATTAATACTGTATTGTACTGTCCAGTAATTTGTTGATAAATCATTGATGTTTCTTTTGTTTGTTCCAGGGATGGACCCACTCGCTGCAGTAAATGTGTAGAGGAAAACTCATTTGAAGAGGACATCTCGATCCTCCAACCAGATGGGGTGAGAGTTTTGAAAATGCATTTCTACTCGTCAGCTTAAAAAAAAA
This sequence comes from Eptatretus burgeri, assembly GCF_056783735.1. Classification (NCBI taxonomy): domain Eukaryota; kingdom Metazoa; phylum Chordata; class Myxini; order Myxiniformes; family Myxinidae; genus Eptatretus; species Eptatretus burgeri. The sequence goes on from NC_140961.1 coordinate 140,039,108, forward strand.
AACTCTCCTCTCCTCCTCTGCTCTCCACATCCCTCTTTCGACCCCGATGTCCCTCGTTCTGTCTCCCTCACCCCTTCCCTCGCTTCATCTTGCTCTATCTCCCTCACCCCTCACCTCCCCCCCTCTCCCCCATCTCTATCTCCCTCTCCCACCTCCTTTTACCCAAGTTGTTTGTGACCATGAACACTTTTTGTCAGTTACCTTTAAATTATCTTGTGTTGTGCTATTCCATGACCTCAGTGATATCCACCGCAATTTATTTTTTTCAGTTCTTCCCTGACAGAGCAGCTAAACGTGAGATTGAGGGCCTTCCTGCGAAGTGTATTAACACAGGCTGTTCATGGTCAGGAGTGGTTCGGAATTATGAGGTGAGATTTGCATTGCCTCTCCTTTTCATTATAGCAATCATCATCATCAACAAGCAGACACCTACAATCATAACTATCAACACACCAAGGACAATGGGTTATGATGATTAGCAAGACCACACTGGTCAATCAATTACCCCCCCCCCCTCCAATAACCAGCCAATGGGGTGTGGAGTTATTATAAATTCTGCATCCCAAGCATTCCAGTTTGTACTTCCTCCAGTCTATGGGCAGACCATACTGACCAAAACGTGGAAACTTACTTCACTTTTTCCGATGTATTTTAATGTATGAAGAATATAAATAGCTCTTCAGAGCTAACACGTGGTGTAAACCATAAACCTTTTACTGTAATAGTAATCATTATTTCTTCCCCTTCTGTTTCACCTCCTGGAGGATTTAAGTTTGAATACTGCAATTTAAGGGGTTTTTTAGGGCTGTTTTAAGCGAGATTCCAAATTATTACATCCTCAGTCAAATAATCTGTGTCGGAGTGCCGACATGTCCAGTATTGCGACTTTAGCCAAGAAACTGCTTCGGAGGAATCGACGTTCTTTATAGAGCATGGTGCATGAGTATGGGTGCTTGTAACATGGGGGATTCCGAAACAGTTTGTTTATGCTACGAGGCTGCTGTCTATGTTTTGGACTGTGCAGTGACCTATCCAAAAATAATAATCACAAATTTTGTACTTTTGTTTGTTTCATTGGGCTTGTAAAGTGATGTTTTCCTGATGTTTGTGTGTACATGTTTGCAGAGACGACGGCCTTTTGTATGTCGTGCTGCAAATGTGTGCTCGATCGATCTATTTCTTGGGTGTTTCTTCATTTTTTTTTTTGGCTGTACAATTGGCATACTATGGTATATCTATTATGCCAACACAAATTTTAACGATACTTGAGTTATTAAATCTGATTAACACAAATATTAATATTATACGAACGGTTCGGTTCATGGAATGTGTAGGTTCAGCTTAATGAGAGTCCGCTTTATTATCAAATATTAAGATGTAATTTCTGTGTTTATTTAAATATTACAAACCTGCTTGCAGATCGGGGAACTAAATATAAAAAGTGATCTCATTACCAGTGATGAACAACGATGTTTGGGTTAGAGGGGTGGGAAGATGTCTCCATTGGTTATCATGTCATCTTCAGTCGGTGTTGGAAGGTGGATCGGGGTTCTCCCAGGGTCTAAAGTGTTCAAGTTTTTAACTTTACATTTCGAGGATCAAGTTGTGAATTTCAATAATAAAGATGCTGCGATGAAGAGTGAGCATTTCCACGCACTCCTTTTCATCGAATCTTTATTGTTTTTATTTTGTCGAAAATCTTCCAATAATTTGATTTTCACATCCTGGCTATTCGGGTACATTTGTAGTGGCTGTAATATGTAAAAGTTGACAATGACATACTTTTCCTCAAAATCAATACAATTATTAAAATCGATGTACATTTTAAACCAATCCACTGAGTCTTTTTGTTTTGTTGAAGCAGGTTGTTTATTTTTTTCTGTTAATGACTAATATATTGCCATCAACTCTGATTGAGTGAAGATTTATTATGTTCAGCATTGTGCATGATTATACAATCTTTTATATTAAGAAATAACATGTGAACTTTCATTGTTTTCTGTTTTTTATGAAATGTTGAATAAGCGATCACTGTACAGAAGGTCCCTTAATTAACTGTGATTCATGTGATTTGTTTGCAGGAACATATCATAATATGTCCAAAATTGTTGGTAGTTTGTGAAGAATGTATGAAGCAAATGCCAAGAGATCAGGTAAGATGTACAATTAAAAATTATACCTTTTTAATTTTATTTATGTTTTTCTGCGAGTCCGGTCACTGTTATACATTTTGCTACAGTTCATTGAGATACAAGTACCGTGTTTTCAATTGCATAAACAGTGGCTGTGGTTTTCACCCTCAAAAGAAATCAATATATTGATTATATTTTCTATTCTGGATGTAAATACTGTTGTGGGTTTCCTCCGTGTTCGGCGTGTGGACGGCCGCTTCAGCCCAATCGCGGTCATGCGCCCACCGAAGGCGACAATCCAGTCGTGACTTTCCGGACCAACTCCAAAATCCAGCCACGGATGCCTTAACGCACCATAAACCAGTCAATACTCTGTCCACGCGCTACAGGGTCAATCGCCGAATTGTCGATTTACCTAACTATTCGCATGGACAGAAATACCGAGAGTTTATACCTCGACGGGACTTGTACGAAAACGAGCCGCTTAAGCGTGCTCGTTCCGTATGCGAAGCCGAGCGGTTTGATATTGCCAAGTCCCGTCGGACCAGATTTACTTTTATCGGCTTTAAAAGCCAGTTAATTCCCGATACGTGCCGTGGCAGTCAATGCAGGAAAAATGACACAAACGAGCAGATTGACATTCAAACAATGGGGCATTTATTTCCAGTAGGCATGCAGTCAATGAATGAGGATAGGGGACAAGACACGAGCAAAAGCCTACAGCCGAGTTATATTCAATCATGCACACAATCATGCACTTAAACAGTTCAACTTAGGAAGCCAAGGCACCATAGACTTTCATCCAAAAAACCCAAGGAAGAGAATAGGGCTTGCGAGCCTTTATTTCAAACTCGGAGGCCTGGTTGACCGATGGGCTCCAAGAGGCCGGGCAGGTTACCTGGCCGCCTCTGGTGGCGACTCGAGGGTCTTCGGATCAGCGACCCTTGGTGTCTCCGTTCGGTCTGGTGCGTCGCGGACGTGCCGGTCGCTTGGGCGGCTTGACGAGCAGCTTGTACGGCTGTTTGGTCGGCCTCGGTGGCCCGGCTTCGTCGCGGCCCCTTTCTGGCGAGCCTGGCCGGCGACGCTTCGGAGGAGCGAACGGGTCTCTTGCTCTTTCAGAGTTGATGCCCCTCGAGACTCCGTTCACTCCTCGGCGTCGCCCGAACGTATCAAGGCTGTCTGCCTGGACCCCCACGCTCCTCCGCTGCTGCTAGCTCCGACGACTCCAAGCTCCGATGCTGCCGCTCCCACCAGCCCCGACTCCCGACTTCTGATCTCCACCGGGTCCGACCCGTGAACAACCACGAACCACTTCTCCGACACTCTTGTGACACGACACCGACCGACCCTCTTGTGACACGACACCGACCGATTCTCTCTGAATCTGCTCGAGTTCCGCCCTTATATCGGCCAGGAGTGAGCCGTCCCTTGATCTTTCAACCCGAGGCCAGGCTCCGCCCACTGTTCGCCTCCGACCTTTCACCCCTGGTGAGCCTCGCGGGAAACCCAAAGTTTGACGTCACCAATGGGTTTCGGGGAAGTCGCTCTGTGATCCGGTTATGCAAATTAGGTTCGTGCCGCGTCGCACAATGGCGGCTTTGAGCAGTGGTGGCGGTGGGGAGCGTTGCTCGTCGATGGTGAGGAGTTTTGGTATGATGTTTCGAAATTCAAGACAGAGAAAGAATAACGGCTAACTCAAAGATGCACAGCCGGCACACGAATAATTCCCTTTCCACATCGGTGGGGAAAATCTAACCTGAAACACGTACTTATCGAAATAACTGATCTCTGGGGAACCTGAATGGTGTTCTGTGAATTTCCACCACCGTAACGATACGTTTGTGCATTAACTTTGTATGGAACAAAATGACGGAGGTATCAACATGCTTACTCCCATGTCTGCTTAACTTTGTCGAACAGTCATTTTCTCATTTTCAAGAAGGTGAAGAGAGAGGAGAGTATACGAAGAAGTTTTTATTTTTCTTTGTTATTTATCTTGCCAAAACGAAGTTTTTGCAAGATATGTTAGTCAGCTTGTATGTTTTATTTTATTTTATTTTATTTTTTTGTTTGTTTGTCTGTAATCACGTATAAAAAATTCTGCAGAGCACAGTTATCATTGGAAATTTTTGTAACTTCGCATATCAGAGGCCTATAGAGGTCCCTTTCAGCGCACAAAATTTTGAAGGTCAAAGGTCAAGGTCACTTTGTCGCAAATCAGGGGAGTCGACGAAACCCTTATTTTTTGAGTAATTTTGATCGGATCGTCTTCAAACTTCATGGGAATATAGTTCATGGTCTGGCGCTCAGCTGATTAATTTTTGGAGGCGATTGGCCTTGACCTTCATGGTTAGTGCCTAAGGTCAAACATATTTGACCCCAAGGTAAAATTTTCAAGTTTTAGGGACCATATCGTGTAGTACCTCAAATTTAACACCTCGATGAGTGCTTTCTAGATATGTCAAGCTTGAGACATTGACGTCATTTGGTGACGTTATGAGGCAAACGCATATTTTTCATGGTTACTCTGTAGAACGATTCTCATCGGAATTTCTCGCAGGCAGATATTCCTCAAGGAGTCGCTCCGGGTGAATAGCAGCTCTGTTCACCTCAGTGTGACCTTAAAGTCACACGTGGTCACCTTTTGGCAAGATACGGGTCACCCTGAGGGTGACATTGGTTTATTTTATTTTTTTAATATTATAAAGAAGATTTTTTTTTTGTTCCTCGATAAAGAAAGAAAAGGGATTCGTACCGGTATCATACATGTTTCTTGTGGATTTGTGGCACTGAAAAGGGCCGTTTGAGTTTGATGAAGCTTTTCAGCTAAACCCGAGGAAATCCTCGTCAATGCTTTCCTCGTCAAAGACAGCAAGTAACTCCTTGTCCGAATCAGGGTTGAGCAAGTCCCCGTCGCTGTCACTGTCATTTGCAGCCTCCTCCTCCAAAATGATGTCCTTATTTGTGCCATCCATGTTGTTGGAGATGCAGCATTTCAGAAATGCTCACTTGATGATGTCCGACGGTATCTCCTCCCACACCTTGACGATCCAGCTCCAGATTATTGGAAGGTCAGCCTTTCTCATCTTCCTGATGAATGCCGTCAGTCTCCCAGTCTTCATAATGCTCATCAAAAGTAGCGATGGGAGTAATGGTGAAAGTTCAACCAAGATGCATGTGGCCAATGCTCTTTGGAATCTGGGTCGAAAATCCCGGCTGGTAACACGTCACAAAATGCTGATTTTCACCTGATGAAAATACAAAGTCTGGGAAATAGGAAAGTTCTTCTGTGATGATTCCACTGAGATGCAGCTAATGTTCCTCCAAACCTGGGTCGAATACAAAGGCCTGTGAAGTAAGAAAGTTCATCTGGTCGACGTGAGTAATCCACGGGAAGCAAGTTAGGAACCGCTGATAGAAACGAGGGAAAATGAAGAGAACCAGGAAGAACAAAGAGAACCAAAGGAAGCCAAAATAACCGAGCAGCACTGGTACTTCTAAAAGCTTCACCGTCCCACGTGGCTCCTCGCTCCTGTGACATTCTTCTTCCTTCCTTTTAAATCCATTTCCTGCCCTCGTATAGAAAAGTACTCGGGGTTGATTGGTTGTTCATAGTTTTAAACCACGCCCCGCTCACCAGAATTTGCTGCCATTGCGTCAGCATGCAAGGAACAAGCTTGGTGGATTAATTCTGCCTGCATCAGGTGTTCATGTAGAAAAGAATGCATGGAGAAAAAGATAGTCACCACTTCAAGTCCCTCGTCTATCCACCCCTTCTGCTGCACACAAACATTGACACCAGCTGGAAACCTATTTTTTGGCCAGTCGTCCTCTTGAACACGACATACGAGGGAAGCTTGTCACGCACGTTTATTCGAGGTCGGCGCTACGTTATTGGACTCCAGCTATAGTGAATAATTCGTCTTTTGATGTGAGACCAGGTGTTCTTCTTATTTTGTGTTTAATGGTGTTTTCAGAGCCGTGAAGCTCTATATATATATATATATATATATATATATATATATATATATATATATATATATATATATATATATATATATATATATATATATATATATATATATATATATACACACATATATATATACACACACCACACATCAAAAGTCTGTGTTTCTGTGGGGTTTTTTTTTTTTTTAATTTAATTTCCGCACACTATTAATAAAACGCTATACAAACTCTTAACCTGAACCGATTTTTCAAGAAAATTGAAATTTGTGATTATGCACAAAGCGGTTAGAGAGGACATATAAATAAATGGTGACATATCTTAACAGTTCACCATCATAATATTTATATTTATACGTCACCTTTTACACTCGAATAGGCTGTTATTTTGTTTTATGGTGTGTAATTTCGATGTTTAAAATTAATATGCAGAGACTCGTGTTTAAGGAGTGCGATCGCGCTCGCATGCCATCGCGCTCGTCAGTTTTTATCTCGGAGCGTTGTTGATTGTGTGCCTGGGAAAATAAATAAATAAAAGAGAAAGAAGAAGCAGATTGGGGAGTCCACAACAGTAAACTACAAAGGAATCATGAATGTTACTTAAGCAACAACCAAATTTTGAGCTCTGAAATCAAATGTTTTACCGTCACTTCAACAGTGTTTGGAAGAAAGATTCAGCTCCTATGATCAAGAGGTTTTCCAAGCATATGAAGAGGCTTGACGCAGTCAACTGGGATGATGTAGAGTCCCATTTCCAGTCACTTGAATTTGTGGTTTCCCGTTTTGAAGTTGCACTTGGGCCACTGTGACTTCGATAAGTCCAAACTGAAAAGGGAGTGGAAAGACCTGAGTTACACAATGAACCACTACTTTAGCAAAGTGAAAGCCAAGTCTATGTAGGAAAATATTTTCAAGCAGCGCAAACATGAGTTTCGAAATACTAATGTGTATAGGTATCAGCAATAGTATCGTGGAGGGGGAATTTAGCCATCTTGCTCACATGTTGTCAGACAAGAGGTTAAATCTCAAGCATGGCATCACTGAGGATCTTCTTGTTGAAGTCAACAATTTGGTTCTGGACAGAAAAAGATAGGGAAGAAGTGATGGAAGCTGCCCTTGACAAGTACATAAAGCTAATGCAGAAGGTCAAAGTGGACGTCACTGACTACCCATCAGGCAGTCTTGGAGCCCCAGTGAAACGGCACAAAATCAGACGCAGTGACTTTGAAAAATCAAGCAGCAGCAGCAGTGATAGTATTGTTGGAATCAGCAGTGATGACAGTTGTTCTGAGGGTGGAAATGGCTACGATCGGATTGATTCGGACACCTCGGATATGGAGGACGATGCCCAATGATCCTGACATGGAAGTGTTTTTGGAGAGTCTTCTTGGCAGCTCTGAGAATGAGGACATTACATTGGTTGCGTTGAACATTGGTTGTGTTTTTTGTGTTGATGAGTTAACATTCCGGTTCCGGTTTTGGAGCAGCAAGAGGTCTCCTTCGGGGCTCCCTGCTGACGTTCTCAAAGCTAAGTTTCCGGTTGTTATTTGTCCCGTTTTAACTGTTTAATTTTCTCACCTACATGTTACTGTGTGTTGCTAGTTCGGTTTTGTTTCAAAAATCGTGCTATTTTGTGAGTATTTTTGTCGACGTTCTTACCTGTGCTTGAGGCCTAGGCCTAGACTTGAGGCCTACCGGTTCCACTCGGTGTTCGATCGTTTTTTTTTTTGTTTGTTTTTTCTCCCCATTACCTTCAATTTCTATCCTCCCCATTACCTTCAATTTTGATCCTCCCCACTTTCCAAACATCCCCCATTCTCCCAACTAATCTCTTTATCTCAAAAAAAAAAAAGCCAACAACAACAACAACAACAACACGCTCACCTTCTCCCGATTTTGCTTCTTCTTCTTCCTCTTAACTTCCTCCTCGTCTTCTTCCTCGATTTTTTTTTTTTATTATTATTATTTTTTTTTTTTTTACACTTCCATGACCTAATCTGTTGAACTCTCTCATACATTATTTTTAACAACAAAAACGATCTTATAATGCTTCATCTTCCTCTCTCACACATGTGGTACTCTTTACTGTTTCACAATGCACTACTCTTCTGCTATTTTAACAGACTGCTCTCATTTCGACCTCTCCTTCATTCCTTGCCTAAAAAATCCAACGATTACAGCGCTTCTTCTCTCCATTCTCTGAATTCGCCTTCATTGCATCCATCAAGAATTGTGTTAAATCGCATCTCTGACCTAAAACTTTTAAAAACCACAGTTTGCCATGGATGCTCGCTTTCCATCAACCATTCTTTTTTTCCAACTTCAGTGCCAACTCACCCCCCTCACCCCTCACTCTCACTCTCAAAGCAACCATCCTACTCTTCTCCCTACAAGCCTCCCTCTCACCTCTCTCAAAAATTCCCCCCTCACCTTTCTCCCACCTTTTATCCCCCTCACTCTTCCTTCTCAAAGTTGCCCCCTCTCTCATCCACCAACCTGCCTCCCTCCACTGCCCTCTCACCTCCATCTATTCACTCCACCTCCTCAAATCCTCAACTGCCTTCTTCCTTGTCTCTTGTCCCCCCTCTTCCCCAGCACCACAGAGCCTTTTCTCCTCCTCATTCGGCCCCCTCCCCTCGTTATTCTGCAATACCCCACACTCCTTCAGCAACCCTCCTTACCTGCCCCCCTCGTCCCTTGTCTTACCCTCCCCCTCCCCCTCCACCTCCTGCACCCAAAGCCTCCTCCCCTTCCTCTTCATTAAAAGTGTGGACCTCAAATATCCGGGGCCTTCACTCAAACCTTTCAGATCTTTCCATACAGGCTGCCACTGACAAACCAGACATTATCCGCCTAACAGAAACTTTCCTCTCCCAAGACGTGTCTGACTCCCAAGTATCTCTCCCTGGCTACTCCCTCTTACGGTATGACAGAACTGAGCCTCGTCCTGGTGGAGGTGTTGCTCTCTTCATCAAAGACTCTATTCCTCACTCTCCATGCACTGCTCTCACTCCCCCACACCCCCAGGAATACCTCTGGCTTTGGCTTCCCCTCCACTCCCACCTCATGTTTATATGTGTACTGTACCGTCCACCGAACAGTGATGACTCCATCTACACCTCACTATCCGAAAACATGGACCATCTTCTATCTTCTCATCCAAACTCTCTCTTCCTCTTATGTGGTGACTTCAATTGTCATCACGCCAGTTGGCTAGGTGTGGGTACCTCTCTCACCTGCCATGGCACCTCAGCAAAAGCTTTCTGCGACTCATTGGGACTGACTCAATCGGTCAACTTCCCGACCCGGATCTCAACCAATGGTACTCCATCTCTTCTGGATCTGGTTTTGACAAATTTCCCTGACAATATCTGCTGCTCTTCCTTCGCTCCAATTGGTTCTTCTGACCACGTCCTTGTCAAAGTGGACATCTCTCTGGCTGTTATCAGAGAACCACCTCACCGCCGTCGAGTCTGGCATTTCACTCAAGCCGACTGGCAGGGTCTCCGAGCAGCCATCAAACTTACAGACTGGTCTCCTATCACTACTTTCTCAAACATCAACTCATCCTGGGAATTCTTTCAAAGAAACTTGCTCTCCCTCATGCACAGATTTATCCCCTCTCGTGTTCAGTTGTCTTACCCTTCCTCCCGCCCTTGGTTTACTGAAGCCTGTGGCGAGGCAGTTGTCCTGAAACAACTTGCCTTTGCCTCATGGAAAGCAAACCCAACTGAGGGCAATCTCAGTTCTTTCCACAAAGCTCGGAACAAGTGTGTATCTACCCTCAGGAGAGCCAGAAAACAACATCTTTCTCATCTCAAGTCTGAACTCTCAAACCTCTCTCCCTCCTCAAAATCCTGGTGGCGTTTAATCAAATCTGTTTCTGGTGTATGTTCCCCCTCCATCCCCTCCCTTACCTCAAATGGCCGCACTGCTGATTCCACACGTGATAAAGCTGAATGTCTAAACTCGGTGTTTGCAGCTAAATCTTGTGTCCTAAACCCATCACTATCTCTACCCACTTTACCCAGTCGCACCCAACTGTCCCTGGACTCTGTATCCTTTTCTCCTGACAAGGTGGAGAGCTTGCTTTCAAACCTCGAGTCAGATTCTGCAACCGGTCCAGACGGCATCAGCCCACGTGTCCTCAAAGCCTGCTCTTCTGCTCTTGCTCACCCTCTCTCTGTTCTATTCACCCTCTCATTTGCCCAAGGTCATCTGCCATCTGCTTGGAAATCTGCTAACATCACTGCCCTGCATAAAAAAGGTGCAAAAACAGATCCCTGTAACTACAGACCAATCAGCCTTCTCCCAATCATCAGCAAGGTGATGGAATCCATCATCGCTTCAGACATGAAATCCTTCCTCTTCTCCAATGGCTTGATTTCCAATCATCAATTTGGTTTCAGACCAGGTCACTCTACCCTGGATATGCTGCTTCTGCTCTCCCATCAATGGATGGAGGTCCTCAATGCCAGACAGGAAATCCGAGCCGTATCCCTGGACATATCACGTGCTTTTGACACAGTCTGGCACCCTGCCCTACTCACCAAACTCTCTTCCCATGGTATTCAAGGCCATCTCCACTCATGGCTCGCAGACTTCCTCTCCTGTCGCAGTCAACGTGTGGCCCTAAATGGAGTTCTTTCATCCCCTCTTCCTGTGCAGGCTGGAGTTCCTCAAGGTAGCGTTCTGGGCCCTGTTCTTTTTCTGGTTTTCATCAATGATCTCTCGGACTCTCTGGAAAATCCTCTATTTCTCTTTGCCGACGACTCCACCCTCTGCCGTACCATCTGTCATCCCTCAGACCGGCAAGCAGCAGCTTCTTCGCTCACCGCAGATCTGGATAAAATCACAAACTGGTCCAACACGTGGAACATGTCTTTCAATCCAGACAAATCTCACACTCTCACTATGTCTCTTCGAAAGGACCGTTTACAAAACCCCCCCATCCACTTTCTCAACAATCCTCTGGAAGAAGTCTTTTCTTTCAAGCTTCTAGGTCTCACTATCTGCCATGACCTTTCCTGGGAAAGTCGCATTTCCAACCTCGCCTCAAAAGCCAGTCGCCGACTGGGAATCCTCCGTCGTGCTAAGTCCTTCCTCGGCCCTCTTGAGCTCCTGACCACTTACAAAGCTTTTGTCCGTAGCCTGATGGAGTACTGCTCTCCCCTCTGGGCTGGTGCTCCTGCCTCCCACCTTTCTCGGCTTAACGCTGTAGAAACCAGGGCATTTAAGATCATCGGCATCTCCCGCAATGAAGCTGAGTCTTTGGGCCTCTCACTCAATCACCGCAGGTTGGTCGGTGGTCTTTCTGTCTTCTACCGACTCCTCTCCAGCCTTGCCCCCCCTGCTCTCTCTGCGATTTGTCCCCACCACATTTCCACAGGGCGCTCAAGGTCCGCCAACGAACCCCCTCTGGGAAAACTACCAAAATCACGAATCGCTGCTCATCTTCACTCTTTCATTCCTCTTTTTTCCCGCCTTTGGAATAAACTTCCTCACTCTATTCTTTCCCATTCTTCCCTCCAGGCTTTCAAAACAGCTGTTCACCACCACCTCTTATCTTCCCCCATCCAAATCCTCGATCTTTTCTACCCCCGATAATCCACCCAAGCCCACTTCCTTCATTTCTCCTGCTTTCCTTCCTGAAAGTCCCTGAAATGTCCATCTTCTCTTCGCCATGTTCCCCGTCCCTTCCCCATCCCTCTCCCTTCCACAGTTCACCTAATGTGTCTGTTCCCCACTGTTTTGTCCCTTCCACTCCCGCCCCTCTTGTCTCATGCCTCCTTGATGTGAGTTGTGTGTTTGCTCTCATACGAGCCTCGACCAAGGTATACAAAAAAAAAAAAAAAAAAACATTATGAATGTTTTCTCGTTTGAGTTATGCTAAATATTTATATCAGGGATCATTTTTATATAATTAACAATGCATTGCAAGTGTTGCTTGTGTTTTCTCTCTTCTTTTTTTTTTGAGACATTGTCAAAATAAAATACAATGTGCAGTACTTGTTCTTTTCTCAAGTTCTGTATTGACTTGGGAAAATGCAATCATTCTCACAAGCAAAATCCAGGAGAGTGATTTACAGCTCTCGCAGATTTTACAAACACAAGTCTCTGAATATGCACAGTGGTCAATCTCGGAGGTCACTCATTATGAGGACTCATTTTTGGAGGTTACTTTGCCTTTGCAAGGACGTTTTTCCTCGGACAAACAACCTTTCATGATGGAGCACCTGTCATTTGCATTTGACCTTGATATCTTTGCACTGCTAGGCCCTTCTGGGATTGCAGTCATGACCTCGTGGTGACGATATCATCAGGGTGTTTGTCCAGGTTGGAGAACTTCAATAATCACATTTGAAGAACTCCTCACTGCTTAAAACAACGGTGATGCTTCCTGGTTGTGATTGGTTGGGGCGAAACACAATGTGTCTGTGTGGCAGATGGCACTTGTGGGTTCTAGATACGATCTGGCGTCCTCACCAATCACAATTAGAGGTGTATCATTCGCCAGTGTGTATATTAACCATGCAAACAGCTTGGAGGCTAAAGTTCAGTACTGTATGTGGAGCCATGTGTGTCAAGCTCTGGAGGCCGTGGTGTACAATAATGGGTGGTCATGAACTGGAGATTATCCATTCTTGACCCATTACATGACTACACTATACAGACATCTCAGCAACAATAATGTAGATGTTGTTGAAGTTGTTTGTATACACTGTGTTGTATTTGTGAAACTAATTGTTTAAAAATAAATGAACAGTGGTGTGCCAAGAGTGAATCTGTGTCTTGCTTCTTTGACTGGCTAAACATCTTGTGTGTGATCACCTCTCTTTCGAGACTGCTTTTGTTTGGCAGAAGAGGGGATCCGTCAAGGGAGGGACCATTGCTAATGTAACCTTCGGAGTGTAAAACTTTGATGGTATTATTTTATGATTATGGTAAAAAGCTAACAAAACGTTGTGTTAATGAAATTCACTTGATTACCCTCTCCGGAGGAGAGGATATGACATTTGGATTTTGTTTTGTTGTCCGTTCGTTTGTTTGTTTGTTTGTTTGTCTGTCTGTCACCACATAAGGTGTTAACATAGGCCACAAATGCCACCTGGTGGTAGACCGCTGTATTACACTGCTTTTTTTTTCAACCGAGTACCTTGATAAAGTATTGTATGTGCAATTAGAATATGAGCACGTTTATAAAGTACTAAACCCGTGAACCCGTTGGGTTCCCGTTGACAGCAGTTGATAAAAAGAATAAATAAAAAAAAGAAGATAGCTCCAGCGAACTATATCGCTGAGGTTGTTTGCATTGATCAAATACTCCCGAAGAGTACTTGACTGAATCGGGAATTGATGTTTTAATAATTTTTTTCATTGTCCAATTTGAACGAAACTTGATATTGCACGTCAATGTGAAAAAAAAACGGAGAAAAGAAAGTCGAAGAAATTATTGTGCGTAATCTTCTTTTATGAACACAATTTTTTTATGAATTCACAATAAACACGATTTATGAAACATGAAAGACACTATAAACACTTTTTTAAACACAATTTTATTTATGAATGAACACGGAAGTATTAGATCAAAATGGCGATGTTTATTTTATGCTTAAAAATAAATCGTTCTTTGTCTATACTAAATGTTTGAGATTTTAAAATAAATCATTTCAAGAAAAAAAAGATGGCTCCAGCGAACTATAATGCTGAGGTTGTTTGCATTGATCAAATTCTCCCGAGGAGTACTTCACTGAATCGGGAATTGATTTTTAAATATTTTTTTTTCATTTCCCGATTTGAATGAAACTTGATACTGCACACCGCAGGCGAATGGTGAGGAAGGTGGCCCAAAAAATTTTGCACTATTGTGCACCATTTTGGCTATATTGGTTTCTCTTTTGGTTTCTCTGAGATTATGGCGCACGCGGGAAGAAAAGGGCAGCACAGATGGAGCAGACGGAAGCACAGCACAAGGGGTTTATCTCGAACTCTCAACAGACAGACACGATCAACTTAAATAAATGCGGGTGTTTAATAAAATTAAATCAAATATTTATTATGGTGTTAATTCAAAGTGTAATAATAAAACGTGCGGTAAATTAAAGCTTAAAGTCAAGGCACAAGGACTTTCAATGATATTTGCCATTTAAACACAATTTGTTCACATCTCTATTATAATACCAAGCTTGCACACTAAAAACTCGGCTCGCCGTCACACAATCCCTATGAAATTGCTGTGGCACTTAGCGGACATGCCGACAATGTTTGGGAAGTCTTGGCGTTCCATAGTACCACTTGCATTTTGCACAATGCGTATTTTTGTCATTCCCCGTGTACGGTCTGTCGTCTGCTACCAGCTATGTTGTACTGCTATCCCTTGCATGTGCACGGGTATCGCTAGAATGTATAATAATACCGAGAATCACGGTTTGTTTTTCATGAACTGCGACGTGTAGCGTATTCCTCCACCCCTTGGTGGTGGCAGAGGGTATTACAAGTCAGCTGTGGAGATGACTTGCAATTTTGCATTGTACACATGGTAGAGTGCAGGTGCCTTCCTGACCCACCCCCCCCCCTGGCCAGAGGGATCTTGTGTTACTCTTCCATAGGGAGTGGGTGTTTCATACGAATGCCATCCTGGGATTCCCTGCCTTTTGCACGGGAGTACGTCGGGTCCATCCATCCATCAGATTTTTTTGCAATACAGCAGATTAAACTTTATTCACCAAATAATTTGCATAGGGTAAACTGCTAGTCACTGATAGTCACCAGAGCATGAACCCAAACATTCGGCACCAAGAGGTCTCTGGGACCTGGTCTTTGCTAATATTCTGGTCATTCTAGTCAGTGGACATGCTAATGGAATGGACAGCTCATGGACAGTGTGACAGATCAAGAATGCGAGGAAATGTGATTGTACTTTTCCATGAATTACAAGGGAATTAGAGACATTGCAGAAATATAGTGATGATGTGGGATTTTAACTTGAGATCCCAGCATCATGGAACAAGGGCTCAGATGGGAATGCCAAACAAGCCAACCTCTTCTTGCCCTACTTATAATGGATATGTCACATACATTATTTACTGTGTAAACAAAAATGGCAATGTTTCTTCCTTTCTCCAAGCCCTGTTATGCTTCATTTCTCTATATAGGCCTTTCAACTCACTTATCCTATACTCACCTGCCTACTTCCCTATCTTCTCTCTCTTCCTCTTTCTCAATTCAACAGTCGATTTTGACCCCTCTCTCTCTCTCGTCCTCCTCCTCACTCCTTTCCCTACTCCCAACCTCTCGTAATCATGTTTCACTCTTCCCTTGCCTGTCTTACCCTTCCTTTTGTAAACAATGCTTATCCTTCTCTTTGTTTCTCTACCCTTTGCATCTTACAGCTTGTGCAGCATGTGAAACAATGTTCGAAAAAAAGATCTACCTGCAGGTTTGCGTTCCTTGGCTGCACGGAGAAGGTAGTCTTTCATGCTGTTGTCTTGTGTTGTATTCTTCAAAGATCTAAAGCCCGAGTATGGTGCATTTTGGTTTTTTTTTTTTCTTCTTTTTGATTTGTGACGTAATCCTGTTTCAGAAAATTGCGGCTATTGCAAAAGTATGCATAAGCAACAAGCATATAGCTTGGTAGAAGTTAATAGGATTCCCCCACAAACCCTTCCTTGGCACCATGAGAATATCATGAGGACTTCCGAGACTGCTCTACTTATAGTATGTACAGCATCTGGAGACTGAGCTCACCTGTGAGCTCTTGGTGTGTCCTTGGCGACTTGCCAGAGAAGAAAGGATGTACTTTTTTAATGGTGTATTTTATTGTTTATTAAGCCATTAGTTGCTGAATGAGGCTTTTTGCTAACGTTCTACTTTGATTTCATAAACTTTTCAAGTAGATATGTACATCTGCAGTGAAAACCCGTGAACATCTACACCGCTCTGACATGATAGCATGGGCTTTTGGGTTGGAAGGGCACAAGTAAACAAACATATCTTATTTGCCTCTTCTCCGGGACTGATGCTGTGGTTTGTTTGAGACGACTCCGACTTGTTAGCCGACTAGAGGCGTACATTTTTTGCAACATTGCACATAAACCGAGAAACCTGAAGCATGCGCAATGCATGATGATGATGATGATTTTTTTTGTTGTTGTTAGCCTTGTCTGCATGACGGAATTCCAATAAAACTGCAAATATCAAATGATGCACCAGGCACCCATGCCACGTGATTAGTAAGTGACTATCTGCCATCATTATGTTACTATTAGTCCTGGTTCTGATTATGTAATGTCCCACTATTAGAAAGTTGACTTTATGGAGCATTCTGCTTATGTCGTTTTGTTATTGGCCTCCCATTTTTTTTTCTTCTTCTTCAATGTCATTCATTTTTAAACTGTTTTTGCCATGGCACATGACCAGTTGGCAATAATTAAAGTAGGTTAACGAGAGGGTACTGAATATTCACTGTGACATTTGATGTGTTGCAGGTTGAGGGGAACATCGTGGAACACGAGCAGAAAAGTTTTGTGAACCATCTTGGATTGGTTCTTGATGTTCTCCATAAAACTTCAGGAGTTACGCCAGTTCCTCCTGGGACATTAGAGGCCAGAATATCCTTTATCGAGCAAAAGTTGGTTGTTGTTGAACAGATGGTATCTCTGCGTACAGTCACTGAGCCACACTTGGGTGCATCGTGTGGTAAAGAGTCTCATTTGTCCCAGAAAAGGACTACTGGAGTAACGGATAAGGAGTCGTCAACTGCAGGAGAACATCTTGGTGCCCTCAGACAGAGGCTTGAGTTGGCTGAGCAAAGTATCCATCGCTTTGAAGATGTTGTGACTGTACTGAACCGTGAAGTGCAAAGCGTGGCTGTGCAAAGAATTGGTGGGGATCAAGTCCAGCATGGAAACATAGGCACAATTGATTTCCTGAATTCTAAGGTAACCAGAATGGGATGTAGTTTTTATTTTTTTTTGTATACAATGCCAAGACCTTATGAGAGCTAACACTCAGAACAAATAACAAAGGGAGCAGGAAACAAGAAGGGTGGGAGAGGGAAGGACAAAACACTGAGTAACAGAGACATTAGGAGATCTGTGAAATGGAGAGCGATGGGGTGGGGTACATGGGGTAAACAAGATGGACACCACAGGGACTTTCAGGAAGGAAAGCAGGGAATTTGAAGGAGGTGGGTTTGGGGTGGATTAATGAGGGTATTAAAGATTAACATAATGGGTTTTGTGCAGTGGGGTAATACCACTGCACATAACCCATTCTGAGACAATAAGATTGGTATATCAACTTGGTGAGTGTATTGTGTCTTGGAATAAATTCAGGACAGACAATGTGAACACAATAAATTATATGATCTGGAACAGTTTCCTGTTTGGCTTTCTGCTTGGGCTGGCTCACAGTGTAAAGTGTGTTTTAATTCACTTCCCTGAAGCTTTGCATGCCCTTATGGAAGTACTTTAATTCTGGACGTTCCCAAATTCTCACTCCATCCATCCATCCATTGGGACCATCCCACTGTGGAGAGTGTTGGTGCTGCCTAATCGGTCTCCTGGGCTATTGGGCACAACCCTGGACGAGTCACCACTCCGACACAGGATACCAGCAAGCTGGCACTCATTTTGCCAATCTTGGAAGGATGACAAATTCTCACTTACCGGTTGATAAATCTTGCAATCAAGTGCTTTAATGTCTGATATTCATGCCTTTTTTTTGTTATTTTTTTAACCTCACCTGGAATGTTGTTCCAGTGGGTTTATGGGATGGTTTATTTATATGTGTGCATCCTAGCCTGGTGTTGGCTTAGTGGTTAGGGTGGCGGCTTGGGATCCTTGGGTCCTGAGTTCAAGCCTCGTTGGCCGCTGAATTAAAATACACCAGGAGGTTGACTCAGCCTGTCATCCTTCCGAGGTCGGCAAAATGAGCACCAGTGTACTGGTAAGGGGGACACTGCATCAGCGGCATAGCCACGTCCCAACCAATGATGCAACCAGCAGCCACAGGCTGCACTCGATAGAGAGAGATGTGTGCATCCTGTGGCTGTTTGGCTGCATCGTTTTCTGGGGGCGAGGCTGTGCCACTGATGCAACGCCCCCTGTTACCAGCATGTTGGTTCTCATTTCGCCGACCTCGGAAAGATGACAGGCTGAGTCAACCCGCCTGGTGTTATTTCAACAGCTGGACAGGGGCTTGAACACAAGACCCTAAGATCTGAAGCCAGCCACCCTTACCGTTATACCAACACCAGGCTTTCATGCCTTGATGCCATGCTATTCTTATTGAAACTAACAGATACCCGTCTACGACGGGTACGGGGGACAGGACGAATCACAATACTCGGTTACGGTAGTTTCTTTGGATGTTTTGCGCCGCATTCAACAGCTCAGTTCATATTGGTGGTGTCTGGGTGCCCATGATAGCGTTTGAGACCGGTCGCTTTAGATTGTTGGCCTTGACACATAGTGCCGGATGGGTAACACGAACGATTTGACAAATTCATCGTTTCTATATTACCTCCATCAACAGATTAACAACATGGCAGGATAAAAGTCATAAATGCTGAGTTGAACAAACGTCCTGAACTCATGGACTTTGTTAAGTAAGGCACGTCATCTGGGACCCGGCCGTCGGTTTGCCGCCGAAAGCTGCCGATTGTGACGTCATCGATTCGCTCTTTGAAAATTCTATCTATATTCGATTTTTTTTGAATCCGCTATCACCTGCGTAAATACATGGAACGCTTAATGTGAAGATTTCGGAAGTATGAACAGAATATGTTCTGAGAAAAGTGTGTTCGAAGTTCCAGGCTTATACCCATTATATTATGATGATTGATCAGCACTGAAACAGCCTTTCATTTTTCTTTTTGAAATCCAGAACATTTGATGCAGGTGAAATATATTAATTGTGATCTATGTCCTACCTATACGCTGTGTACGGGTCGGTTCCAAAAAATACTTATCGGCCAGTTGTATTTTATCGCCTCAGATTGGGTTATCTGCACCAGCCTTTATTTACAGTGATAAATATGAGTTTTGTTTTAACATGTTCGAAGACTCTTTAAAGGTATTGTAAAATCTTGTATTCTTAGTGCATTTGATCAACCTATGGGTTTTTTTACAGTCGCATACATCTATTCATAGATCCGAACATTTGAGCAGGAGGTGGGTGTGAATGGTGTTGCACTTGCTGATCTCCGAAAGAAGGTGGAAGCCATGGAAATGGCCACATTTGATGGCATATTCATCTGGAAAATCACGGAAGTTTCTCGGAAGCGTAGTGATGCCATATCTGGGCGTCAAATTGCACATTACTCACCTGGTGAGAAGTGTCTCTCGGATAACACCGATCACATTTTGCTTTACTGGTGAATATCAGTAACTCTTAAGTCATAAAAATTAGAAGTTTTTAACGTTTCGATAATGCTCATGGTGGAACTTGTACATATATCACATGCAGGTCAAAGGAATTATTCGATGTCGGTGTACTTTAATGTTGATTACAAAAGGATTGATAGACGAGGGACAAATACAATGCCTTTAGAAAATAGTCACACCCCTCGACTTTTGTCACATTTTGTTGTTGCAGCCTGAATTTAAAACAGATTAAATTAAAAAATTTTGTCACTGATCTACACAAAATACTCCATAATGACAAAGTGATAACCTTTTTTGAATTTTTTTTACAAATTAATGAAAATCAAGAAGGGCATTCGGTGGAGCGCATACCTCTGCCAGGCTGATTACTTTTACGTTTTGTATCCCACTGATAGGCCGGAACTGGATTCAGACCTGAAATAAAATTTAAATCGGCTTCTTCTTGTCCCCTAACCAACTCATCCACCATGTTACATCCAAATCCGGCCACAACTTTTTATCCTCTTCAAATTTCAAGTTAATCGGATGAAAATTGAGGATTCAGACTTGAATGAAAACTGGATTCAGACCAGAACTAAAATTTAATGAGCTTGTTCTTGTCACCTAACCAACTCATCCACCAATTTTCGTCCGAATCCGTCCACAACTTTTTGAATCCTCCGTCGTGCAGTCCTTCCTCGGCCCACATGAGCTCCTGACCACATACAAACTTTCGCTCAAGGTCCGCCAACAACCCCCTTCTGGTAAAACTACCAAAATCACGAATCACTGCTTACCTTTACCCCACCTTTGGAATCTCTCACTCTCTTCAATATCATTCTTCCCTCCAGGCCTTCAAAACAGCTGTTCACCACCACCTCTTATCTTACCCCATCCAAATGCTCGATCTTTTCTACCCCCGTTAATCCACCCCAAACCCACCTCCTTCAAATTCCCTGCTTTCCTTCCTGAAAGTCCCTGTCATGTCCATCTTGTATACCCCGTGTTCCCCACCCCATCCCTCTCCCTTCCACAGATCTCCTAATGTCTCTGGTCCCCACTGTTTTGTTCTTCCAACTCCCGACCCTCTTGTCTCATGTCCCCCTTGCAGTGTGTTGTGTGTTAGCTCTCATATGAGCCTCGACAAGGGATACAAAAAATAAAAGTTTGGGCCCACAGTAAATTTTGGAGATATTCTGAGTTAAAGCTGGGTGGTCCTGTGGTTCGTTATATCATGAGTCATACTGAGTGACCCATTGAGCGCACAGCACGAGAGCGATGGTAGCCAATGCACATTTTCATACTCCAGTCAAAGCTCGTTACTATGCCACCTCGCTTCTATGCCACTCTCGCTATTATACCACTTTTGCTCGGTCTTGACAAAATTCAATACAAAATAAATTTACTATGCCACCCCCTACTCTCGCTACCATGCCACTACTGTGTGACTGTTAAAAGGCACGAGTCGTGAAAAAGTCTGTATTGCGCAGTGCTCGATTATCACACTCACGTCCAAAGGCGAAGCGACGAACTACAGTCCAGCTGCGCACGACATAACTCAATACGTACGCGCATAGTCAGACTGTCAAAACACGCGATTCTTCTCCCCGATGCCAGCCACAACAAGCCAATCACAACACGCACAACGAGACACAAAAAAGCGCGAGCACACACACACAGACACGCAGGCACACGTACAACAGTGACATCATTTTTTTTCAAATTCAGCCCATAATGTCAGCTCAGAAACGCAAGCGAACCGACTTTACGCTGAAGGAGAAGAAGGAGATCATCGATGCCGCAAAGAAGGAGCCGAATCGGTCCAAGTTGGCCAGGGAGATTAGCAAGAAATTGGGCGTCGAAGTTAAGAGAACCACCGTGAAGGGCATTCTCAGCAAGAAGGATGCAATCGAGGCTGCAATCAAAGCTGGATTTCCATCGGAGCGCATGAAGTTGACGCAGGATCACGACCCGAAGCTTGATGAGGGAGTGCTCATGTGGCTGAAGCAATCAAGAGGACAGAATGTGCCTGTCAGCGGCGATCTGATCAAGGAGAAGGCGATGAAACTGGCCGAGCTGATGCACATCCCAGACTTCATGGCGAGCGACGGTTGGTTGGGCAATTTCAAGAAGCACCACGGCATCACGTTCAAGACAGTGCAGGGCGAAGCTGGAGCGGTGGATTCGCAATCCCTTCTTGAGTGGCAACAACAGGTTCTCCGGCCCTTACTCGGGCAGTTCTCCGCAGACGACGTCTTCAACCTGGACGAGACTGGACTCTTCTGGCAGCTGCTTCCGAACAAGACCATGGCTTTCAGGGGAGAGCGGTGTACTGGAGGAAAGAAAAGCAAGCAAAGGATCACTCTTCTGGTTGGGGCAAACATGAGCGGCAGCGAGAAGTTCCCTCTTCTGGTGATTGGCAATTCCAAGAAACCCCGTGCCTTCAAGAACAAAGAGATCCCGGTCAAGTACAAGGCGAACTCGAAGGCGTGGATGACGGCGGAGCTTTTCGAGGAGATGTTGCGTGCGTGGGACGGACGACTCGGCCAGCAGGGACGCAGAGTGCTGGTCTGTCTCGATAACTTCTCTGGCCACCCTCCCGAGCTCGAGCTGAACAACATCCAACTGGTCTTCTTCCCACCCAACACGACAGCCAATTCGCAACCAATGGATCAGGGAATCATAGAGAACCTCAAGCGCCACTACAAGAAGCTCCTGCTATGCCGCCGGCTTGAGGCCATAGACGAGGGAAAGGAGTTCAAGTTCACGTTGCTCGACGCTCTACACGTCGCCCGGCGTGCTTGGGAGCAGGTCGGCAAGTCGACGATCAGGAACTGTTTCGCGAAGGCCAAGTTCATCGAAGAGGAGATCCAAACTGAGCCACAGGATGCGGAGCTGCCTGACATCTGGGAAGCTCTACCTGCCGAGGAAAAGATGCACGAGAACGAGGAGATCGAGCTGTCTGACTTTCTCGAAGCCGACGAGCGCCTCGCGACTGGCGGGTATTTCACGCTGGAGGAGATTGCGGAGGAGATTCTGTGCAGTGAGGAGCCGGTGGAAAGCAAAGATGACGAGGTAACTGTCGAGGAGGAAATCGTTCCGTTCGAGGAAGCCCAGCGCGCTTGTAGCACCGTCCGGAAGTTCATGCAGCAGAGAAGCGGGAAGCCCGGTTTGATGAAAGCGTGCGATCGGCTAGACAACGAGATGCACGAGATCCGCCGAAAGAAGATGCGCCAGCCGACGATTCTTGAAAGCTTTGTGTGTCGTGAATTTCTCGCCATGCCATATGTTAGTGTGTGAACTCTGTTAGTGTGTGTATGTTCTCCGTTCGCTTAGCTTATACAACAGTCGTGCCTTTTACTTGCTGGAATAAATTTTGTCTAAAGATTAACTACAGATGGGTAACTTGAGAAAATAAGGCCGTTTTTACAAAATCTCGTTACTATGCCACTCTCGCTACTATGCCACTTTTGCTCGGTCCCGACGGGTGGCATAGTAACGAGCTTTGACTGTAATATGTTTATCGCTGCCGATGCATGCAATGTACGAGTATGAAACTTGGTGATGTCATGAATGGAGACATTTTCTCCCCTTTGAATTCCATCCAAAGATGATATTTTCAGTACTTTCCTGGATTCACCGATTAAATTCAGTACAGGCTGGCTGGCTTTCGGCTCCGGCTAAATCCAGAGTACTACGGCCGTAATTGAGCACATAAAACGGCAATCAGATATATATATATATATATATATATATATATATATATATATATATATATATATATATATATATATATATATATATATATATATATATATATATATATATATATATATATATATTGTTGTGGTTACCAAATTCGCAAACCATTCAGGTCCCTTAGGTGAGGTATCTCGGTAAGTACATGTGTAGTTAGGTCCAAACCCATTGTCTAGTGGGAATACATGTCATTTATGCGTGCTGCGACTCTTCAGGATAGCCGTTTTTCTTTTACTATCTTTATTTTGGACCAACCGCCATTTTTACCACCACCAGTCACAACATCAACCACCAACCACAACGCCGCTTCACCACAACCGCCACGACCTTCCCGTCACACCTCGCAACCGTCGCATCGCCACCGTTCTTGCGCCGCTTGTGGGTACCGGTGTTGGACTCGTGCAGGGCGCGCGCCGAACAGCGTGTACAAAACCACGGATTTTCTGCTTCAAAAACGGATCAAAAACGACACACGCCCACTTTTGTTCCGTCCAATTGGTGAGCGAGGGGCGATTTGGCCCCGCCTCCAGGGCGTTGGAGGGCGATCGCTATATGCAAATTTATGGATCAAAAAGCATTCACGCCCACTTTTTCTCGGGCCAATGGGGAGCGAGGTGAAAGGTCGAAGGGAGGGGGTCAAAGATGAGAGAGCGAAGCCACGGGGCTTATATAAGCGACCGTGTTCGTCAGTCAGAGCCGTGTGTGGAAGTCTGGAGCCCGAAGCCTGCAGTAGCTGGAGAAGCTGAAGAGAGTCCAACGAGGAGAGTCCAAAGAAGAGTCCAGAGTCGGAGAGTCCAGAGGCGGAGAGGCGGCAGCGGCGAGGGCAGACGAGGGGGTGCTCGCGTCGGTGCCAGGAGCTGCATGCCCGAGGGAGGCCGGCAGCGCGACCTGGCCGAGGTGGAGACGCACTCGAGGCAGAGTAAAAATCCTCTATACCCCGAGCATCAGCAACCCCTCCTGTTTCCCCCCGCGCTGAGATAGTGCGACCAAGGGGCCCCTTTCCCACCCCCTGCCAGACACTGTCCGCGAGGCCCGCGGAGTTGAGGCGCCATCGCCGCTCCGCGTCTCATCACCAGACGGGTAGGCCCGACCCGGTCTCGGCCTCAGGCCCGCCTCATTCTTGAGGGTATTCTCTTTTCTTTTGTTTTTGGGAATGTGTGTTGTCGGCGCCGTCTGTGAAGTAGAATTGTATAAGTGTTGCCGTGTGCTCGCGTAATCGGTATTAGATCTGCATTGTCTTCGCTTTTATATTTGCTTTTTGTGTAAATTGCATTGTGTTTTTCTTTTCTGTGTGCTTTTCGTGGAATTGAATATGTGTGCTTTCCGTTCATCGCGAATAAATGTGCTTTATTATTGAACTGTTCTCCCGCTTCGCTTCGTCATTTCTTTCATTGAATCCTCATCTTGCTTCACGTAAAGCGTTGGTACTGGGCTGAATACGCCCGATAATTAATCGAACCGTCGAGGTCGACGATAACACCGCTCGGTTATTCTGATAGTACGGAACGGGTCGCTTAAGTGGCCCGTGTCCGAAGTCGACCTGCGGCGAGGTGCGATCGCCCGGTCTACCCTCCGTGTGGGTACTTAGGTAGGTCGAATTTGGCGAGCAACCCTATCCCACGCGGGGGCTGATTGGCTCGATCGCGGTGAGACCGAAAGGTCCACCCGTGACTGGTTCCCGGCGTTAGTCCGAGAGGGTCACGACTGGATTGTCCGTCCGGTGGGCGACGTGCCGCGATTCGAGTTACGTGGCCGTCAGCACGCCGGTGGGCGCGAAATCTGCAACAATATATATATATATATATATATATATATATATATATATATATATATATATATATATATATATATATATATATATATATATATATATATTATAGTATATATATATATATATATATATATATATATATATATATATATATATATATATATATATATATATATATATACATATATATATATATATATATATATATATATATATATATATATATATATATATATATATATATACATATATATAT
The DNA here is from genome assembly GCF_056783735.1 of Eptatretus burgeri. NCBI lineage: Eukaryota > Metazoa > Chordata > Myxini > Myxiniformes > Myxinidae > Eptatretus > Eptatretus burgeri. Next base: position 140,064,362 of record NC_140961.1, read on the forward strand.
ATACATATATATATATCTGGGTTTCCACTCAAAATCAAGTTATGTTCGCTTGGAGGCGAATATCAGAAAATGGGGAATAATATATTTGTGTTGAGTGCATTACGAGATTTTTACGAGACAGAATGAAGAAAATGACGAATTTTATTGGACCAAATATTTATGATGCAAATATAGAGTATGAAGGATCAAAAAAGAAAAAAAAATAATAATAAAACACATGATATTTGTGACAAAACACAGAGAATGAAAATCAGAATTTCCAAACTGACATCGTCATTAGTAGTACACGTTTGCGGGGCATCGTAGATGGGATGAACGATGTCACATGATGACCAGTCAGATACGGCTAATGATGCGATGGATGGATATCTATTATTCGAGCGCTGACAATGGTTATAGGATAGTGGGCGATATGACATGAACACAGTCGAAAAAGCAGCTGCAGAAACAGATCATTTGAGGTTTTTTTTTCATGACGACACTCATGTCCGCACTCTTACTGCCAAATTCACCTCCTGATTCCAAGTCCTATATATCTTTCTTTCAAATATCTTGTTGCTTCCACGCAAAGATGTGCAGCCTGACTGTGTCGAAGCTTTGGAGCAGTTTTTTTTCCTTCATATTGTAGCAGGATGGAATAAGAATATCGTGGGTCGGATCATCAGCTTGCTCAACTCGTTTCACTAATCAGTCATTCGATGCCTTGGAGCTGGCCTCCAACCTGTCTAATGTAGCGCTCTCCAGCCATGAAGAGTTTCAATCCGAAGAATGAGCAATGGGTGAGACAACCTTCCTTGTACTCCTTGAGCAGAAGGCCTCCTCCTTAAAACCACGTGACTGTGATCAGCCAATCACAGTGCTCCATGGAGAGAACAAATGATAGCCAGACTGTCTCTATATATGGCACTGCATTTCTTTATCTTCTTTTTTAACGGCCCCAATTATTCCCACGTTCTGTGGAGTTGGCCGGGGGAAGTTTTTGACCTACGTCTTTCACTAGCCAGCTGGTCAGGCCTGACGCTCGACTAAGGAGTTAGGGCAGGAATTTGGAGCATAGCCATGGTGCCGTTGATGGCTTGCCAACTCCACATGAAGGATACCATGGGATCTTTAACGTCCATCAACTAATGCTGACAGATGGGATGCTCAGTTTAACGTCCATCCGAGAGACGGCACACGTTGATGAAACACCGGGTTGACAGTTTTGAGCTGGGCCAAGATACAAATCCAGGCTAGACAGCTTAGAGATGACTGTGCATACCTCGAAGCCATCCTGCCAACCCTCCCTTACCTTCTGTTGCTTCAAAATATTAATGGTATCTCCAGGAGAATAATAAAACTCAGTTGTTTCCTCCACAAACACAATATACGCAGCTTTAATTCAAGAAACGAAACTCGCATCTTCCACCATAACACCAAAGTTTCACAACTGTATTGTCAGAACAGGCAGATTGCATGGTCTGCCAGGAGGAGGCCTTATCCACAAGGACATCTGATTCACCAACACAACAACCAAAACCAAATGCACACCACCACCAGCCGACTCGACCACTAAAATCAACTCGGTGAAAATCAAAGCAGCCAACAAAATTTACAACTACATGAACATTTACATTCCACAGATCACTTCACGTCCCACTGATTATATTCCAGACCTTCAAATCCTTGCACATATACCCAACCGCATACTAGGGAGTGACTTCAATGCCCACAGCCCTACCTGGTTGTCATCCCAAGCAATTCCATGACCAAACCCCAACCTCCCCAAGCATAACCTTCACCTCACCTGAAATGACCATCATTTCCTCCTGGAACGCAGTATACGAATCGTCATCCAACCACCTGCCCATCCTTATTAGGCATCAGTTGGATGAAGGCAGAACCGGACTCCACAAATGTAAAACTTTTATTAATGTAGTTTTGCCAAAGGATTAATTGGGTATTGTTTGTGACATTGTGTTTTGCTGTGTAGGGGGGAGGAAGGTCATTTGCAGGGATGGTCGCATCATAAAAATCTCATTATTATTATTATTTTTATTATTATTATTATTATTATTTCCATGGTGTGTGGTGATATTTTTTTTTTGAAGTGTAATTACTTTTGATTTATTCTGTTTAAACTTTTGTGACACTTGTATTCCTTTTCTGCTTGCAGCTTTCTACACCAGCAGATATGGTTTCAGGTTATGCTTGCGTATTTACCTCAACGGTGATGGGGCTGGTCGTGGCACACACATATCTCTCTTCTTTGTCATCATGAAGGGAGAGCATGATGCTCTTATCAGGTGGCCCTTCCGACAAAAGGTGAGAGATCTTGAATGTGTTCAACTTTTGTGTTGTTGCCCATTTGCGAGTTTCTTTTTTCAACAGTGTGCTAATTCTCTCACTCGCTCCATCAAAGCACCTTGTTTTACATGTTAATGTCGCCATCATACTTCCTCTTTCACATGAAATGGATATCCCGACAAAAAAAATTTGTTTTGTCTTCTCTCTCTCTCTCTCGCACTCTCTCTCTCTCGCTCTCTCTCTCGCTCTCTCTCTCTCGCGCTCTCTCTCTCTCGCGCTCTCTCTCTCTCGCTCTCTCTCTCTCGCGCTCTCTCTCTCTCGCGCTCTCTCTCTCTCTCTCTCTCTCTCTCTCTCTCTCTCTCTCTCTCTCTCTCTCTCTCTCTCTCTCTCTCTCTCTCTCTCTCTCGCGCTCTCTCGCGCTCTCTCGCGCTCTCTCGCGCTCTCTCGCGCTCTCTCGCGCTCTCTCGCTCTCTCTCGCGCTCTCTCTCTCTCTCTCGCGCTCTCTCTCTCTCGCGCTCTCTCTCTCTCGCGCTCTCTCTCTCTCTCGCGCTCTCTCTCTCTCTCTCTCTCTCTCTCTCTCTCTCGCTCTCTCTCTCTCTCGCTCTCTCTCTCTCGCGCTCTCTCTCTCTCGCGCTCTCTCTCTCTCTCGCGCTCTCTCTCTCTCGCGCTCTCTCTCTCTCGCGCTCTCTCTCTCTCGCGCTCTCTCTCTCTCTCTCTCTCTCTCTCTCTCTCTCTCGCGCTCTCTCTCTCTCTCGCGCTCTCTCTCTCTCGCGCTCTCTCTCGCGCTCTCTCTCGCGCTCTCTCTCTCTCTCTCTCTCTCTCGCGCTCTCTCTCGCGCTCTCTCTCGCGCTCTCTCTCGCGCTCTCTCTCGCGCTCTCTCTCGCGCTCTCTCTCGCGCTCTCTCTCGCGCTCTCTCTCGCGCTCTCGCTCTCGCTCTCGCTCTCGCTCTCGCTCTCGCTCTCGCTCTCGCTCTCGCTCTCGCTCTTTCTCTAGCATTCTCTTCCGAGCAAACAGGTTTTCCAATTGCGATTGGCAGACTCTTCTGTTGCTCTCTCTCCACACAAATAATTCAGCGATTGCCCGAAGAAAATCTTTCTTAAACCTATTTGGTACAGCATTGTGGATTCTTCCAAAGTCGCATCTGTCTTGATAGGTCTATTTGGGTTGTGAGAAGATGGACATTCCTTATTGGAGAGTCCCATTACCTTACTCTTGAGGAACTTGGCACTGCCATGCAGAACGCAGCCACTGGAAAAGCTCCTGGAATGGATGGGGTTGCCGCTGAGTTATTTTTCCAACTTGGCTGCGAGCTGCCTGTTTGGTGAGCTTCCTCAAAGCTGCTGACGAGCTGTTCTCACTCTCATCCCAAAGAAAGGGGACTTGTTTTGCATAGAAAATGTGTCCAATTTCCCTGCTATGTGTGTGGATTATTAAGGTTTTTGGGGGGGGGGGGTTTCAAAGGCCCTGGCATCTTGCTCCTCATGTTTGCCTCACCTGGACTTTAGTCTGGTGAGCTTTTGTGATCGAGCATTGTCAGTGGGTGAGTCGGTCAGTCTGTAAGCACTTCAGTCATTATCGCTTGAAGCAAACACACGATTTTGATGAACCTTGGCCGCAAGCTTCATATCTGAAGCCTAATGAAGGTGTATTGACCACATCAAAATCTGTGCTTATTTAGGGGATCTATGGGGGGTGGGGGTTGACACCCTAAAATATGTATTTGCTCTGTTCTCCGAAACGACACAATTTCGATGAAACTTGACCACAACCTTCATCACCTGCGATGTACCAAAGTTTGTTCACAGCATTAAAAATAATCAGGTTCTAAGGGGGTTTGCGGGGGGGGGGGCTTGAGTGACTGTCGCGCCTGATCCAGGTGAGCTTAAGGAAACGCGGTCCTATTTTTGGGTGAGGACCAATGTTACTGTGTTCCAAAGTGTTCTCTCTATGATAATATTTCCCTTGTAAGGGGTTTAATCGTGTTTGTTTGGGTTTTCCATGCTCACCTTCATTCTTGCTTAATTCTTCTTCTTAGTGCCATCAATATGTGTTGATTGAATATTGTATAAGAAAACCCTGTTAAGAATTTGAACTGGTTTTTCTTGATCAGAAGAGAGCTCTTAATTATGGTGATCATTTGATTGAGTTGATCATGTGTTTTTTGTTTTGTTTTTCAAACTTTTATTTTTTTTGCTAAGATGCTTTACATTAATGTTTCCAGTGTGCTTAAGATTAATAATATGCTGGATTAATAATAATCTGAAACCCTGCACCCTTATGCTTCATACGAACGAAGAAGGAACATCGCTTGTGCGGTTTACAGGAGAATTTGGCGAGGTTTCCCTTTCTCTAGGATGCTGTGTGCTCTCTCATTCAAACCCTTGCTGATTTATTTGCAATCTCGACTTGCTTAGCTTGGCCCTTTTTTATCTGGAGTGTGCAATCAAGGTGTTAGCCTATGCTGATGATATCTGTTTGGTTGTATGGTGCCCCAATGACATTAGTGCCAGGGTCCAGTGTTTATCTATGTTTGGAAAGCATCTTCTGTGCAAATAAATTTGAGCAAAATGAGGGCAATATTGCCTTGGACCTTCTTCCCAAGTAGCCCCAAGACTTCCAGAGTCATTTTCATGGGTTATTGATGATATTCCTTTTTCTATTCACAATTTTTGTTTTTGGTTTGCCATTAGATTTGTAAGAGGGCTGTGGAATCTGCACTCGTTTTTTTTTTTTTTTTTTTTAATCACTGAAAGGACATTTGCAATTTTTAAAACAAGAAAAGCAAAACTTGCAATGCGCAGTTTATTTGGGCTCTTATCATGCATGACTCGGCTACGTGTAGAATTTTATTATCGTACTATAATTCAAGAAATGTCTGTCTGTTGGTGGGTGTATGTTTGTGTTTGTGTTTGTTCAAAATATTATTTTTTTGTTTCGGAAATGGATTATTATTGATTGCACCAATGATCCTTCTCACAAAGGACAACAAGACTATAGATTCAAATTATGACAGAAACATTTTGTTCAGCGCTCTGCCTGGCTTTGCCAGGACACAACTCATCGCTATCCTAAGGTGTTGATTCGTAACATGGCGTTGCTTTTTGGCGTCTGGAAAAATTGTTGAAAGTGCCACAAGCTGCGACATGAGTAAGTAAAGCACACTGCTTAACAAAAGCAAATAAACCCACGTCCGTGTTGTCTGTGCAATGGTGATAGACTTTCACATGTTGAAATGGTTATTTCATTGAATGTCTTCACCGACACCAGCATAGTCACAGCAATGTATCCATTCTGCCAACTATTTGTTGGTTCATGATTGGGTTTGTAGTTGAGACATCAGCACTGACCCATCAATCACGTGCACTATCACAGGTCTCCGGGTTCTGTCACTTGCTTTGTTTCTTGATGTTAAAGGCTCTAGTCATGGACTATGAGTCCTCCTCGAGGGCAGCCCTTCAATAAAAGAACTGCGTAGATAGAAAAGTGAAGAAAGAGAGAACAGTGTTGGAGTTTTTGAGGAAATAAATAAATCTGCTTTTTGCAAAATGGAAGGTCATAAGTGTTTGGAAAGACATGAGATGGTAAAGAGTTCAAGAGTTTGGCAGTGGAGGGGAAGATACAAACAGAATGGCCCACTTTTGAGTTGCCAATAGCCACACAATAATCATGTGATGTAGTAGCTTGTGGAGTATTTTGTGGTCTCACTAATGGCGGAGGTACACAAGCAGCAAGTTATCAGGAGCAGAAATGGAAGTAATATCTATACAAAAGAGAAAGAGCTAACTTTGCAGCATAATTTGAGCGGGTCGAGTTTTGAGGTCGCATTGGGAGATTTGATGAGTCGGATTACTTTGGATTTGATTCTGTTCAGTCGGTATGTGGAGCACAAACCTCCCCAGATGTGAGAGCAGTACTCTGTACAACGATAAATCTATCCTTTTATGTAATTGAAGCTTGTGAGCGACGTTTTGTCAAGTTCTGCCAACAAGTGTGGCAGCAGAAACAGCCTAGCTTGTCATGATTTTGGCTTCACTGAAACAATGGAAAAGCAAAAATAGAAAGGTTTTTTTTGTTTGTTTTTGTTTTGTTTTTTAAACCTCTTCCTCATCCATTCAAGTGACTGCACTTTTGCCTTGCTGATCTGCATTTTCAGATTGACTACTTAGCTCATTGAAGGTGTTGACATGAAACGAGTCACGAGTAAGATTTAAAAATTCAAAAGGGATGGACGATAGCAGTTTTATCGTGAGTGGGGAAAAGAGCATCGTGCAAGCAATTCTACTTTTAAGGAGAAAGTACTGATCTCTTTGAAGCTTGATTTGGATTTGTGGGGCAGGAGGGACTTGTATTTACATCTATCTATGTTCTGATCCTTTAGCCAATTTTTGAACCAATCAAATGAAAACTGATCTCTTCAAAAATAAAAAAAGTTAGTGATTAACCAATCATTTTGACAAAAACTTTATTGTTACTTCTGCCACCAAAGGTGGATGGAGGTTTTGTTTTCTATTGAAGTTGGATGGAGATTTTGTCTGTCTGTGACTTGCCAAAATCGAAGATTCTTCAAGTACCTGGTGTTGGATTTGTGGTTAGAGTTGTGGCTTGGAATCATAAGGTCCTGAGTTCAAGCCCTGTTGGCTGCTAAATTAACACCAGGGGGTGATCTCGGCCTGTCATCGTTCCAAGGTCGGCGAAATGAGTACCAGTGGTGTGGCGCAGGCATGATGGGCCAAATGGCCTCCTGTGCAAAATTTCCTTGTAATTCCTTGAAAAAAAGTACATTGGTTGGTCTTGTGCATTATTCTGTCTGTCTGTCTGTCTGTTTGTATGTTCATCACCTACAGGTCACAATTTTAATCCGATCTTCACAAAACTTGACCACATGGTGGAGTACATCATAAGCAAGAAGCCTATTGTTTGTTTTTTTAGGTCAAAAAGTCAACATATGCCAAAAGTCAGCAAATTTGACAAATTTCTAAAATCCTCAATTTTCATCCGATTGACTAGAAATTTTAACAGGATTTGCATATCATGTCACTGAATTCAACCACTAATTATTTTTAAGGTCAACATAGGCCAACAACAACATAGGTCAACAACTTAGGTGAGATTTCTAAAATCCTTAATTTTCATCCGATTGACTTGAAATTTGAAGAGGATAAAAAGTTGTGGCCAGATTCGGATGAAACGTGGTGGACGAGTTGGGTAGGTGACAAGAACAAGCCGATTTAAAATTTTTTTTTATTTCAGATCCGAATCGGATTCAGCCTATGAGTGAGATACAAAAAGTAAACTAATCAGCCTGGAAAAGGTATGCGCTCCACCGAGTGCCCTTCTTGTTCCAACATGTTTTTCAACATAATCCACATTCTTTGAACAGCAGCTTTTTAATAGGAGAAGCCTGTTCATTAAGCCAGTGTTTTGTGCTTGTGAATTGATGAAGATCAGAATGTTTTGGATGCCTCTATTTTCTGTGGTTGTATTTGGAATCTCCACCAAAAGCAACCCTTTCCTTTTTCTCACCCTCAAACTCAACGCTCACCTCCATTCTTTCTTACCTCTTTTATCGCCTTTGGAACTTTCTTCCCAAGTCTTACAGCGAGCTCTTCCCGACAGGATATAAAGTTTGCTACCCACTGTTACTTTTTTGCTCTTTCTTATTTTCACTACTGAATTTTTATACACCTGCTGAGACCCTGTTATGTCACCCTTCTCCTATAATATTTTTTTCCTTGTGTTGGAGTGCATTTGTCATTCGACAATTTTCCTTTATCCACATTTTGTCTGATGTATTGCCCCTTGTCATGGTGCTCTTCCATGAGCCTCAACACTTGCATAAAAAATTATGAAATCTCAACTACATGCAGTGGCCTGCAAAAGTATTCACCCCCTTCCAATAATGCCACATTTAGATGATTTACAGATTATGTAGAAACAATTTTGCGAAATTAACTTTTTTTTTTATTCATAAATGAAGAGATCAATCTAAATATTGTTATATTGAAGGAGGTTACATGTCAGGAATACCTGCAAAAAACATGTACAAATGAAAATTCACTGGTTGTAAAAGTATTCAGCCCCTGAGGTCAGGACTTGGTGGAAACAACTTTTGCAGTAATAACTGCGATGTTTTTGTGGGTAGGTCTTTACCAGCTTTGTACAGTGAGATGGTGAAATGTTTGCCCATTCTTTACGTGAAAATTGCTCTAGTTCTGCCACGTTTGATGGGGATCGTCGATGGACTGCAATCTTCAAGTTTTGCCATAAGTGTTCAATTGAGTACAAGTCAGGACTTTGACTGGACCACTCAAGAACATTTATTTTCTTCTTATTCAGTGACTCCAGTGTGGCATTAGCTTTGTGCTTCGGATCATTGTTCTGCTAAAATGTGGATCTCCGACCCAGTTTCAGATTCACGACTGAACCAAGCAGGTTTTCATCAAGGATTCTCCTGTACTTTGTACCATCCATTGTCTCTTCTATCTTGACAAATTTGCCAGGTCCTGTTGATGAAAACCAGCCCCATGCTTAACAGTCGGGGTGGTGTTGATTGGGTGATGTGCAGTGTTGGGCTTGTGCCAGACCTAACGCTTTTAATTGAGAACAAAATTTTCAATTTTTGTCTTGTCTGCCACCAAATTGTTTCTCCACATGCCTGCAGTATCTTTAAGATGCTTTTTCGCAAACTCCATATGAGATTTTAGATGTTTCTCTTTGAGTTATGGCTTCTTTCTTGCCACCTGTCCATAGAGGTCAGCTTTGTGAAGAACGGGATATTGTTAATTGATGAACACTGACCCCCCCCCCCCCCCATCTCAGACATAGAGCCTTGTCGATCTTTCATAGTCATCATTGGATTTACAGTGACATCCCGAACCAGTTTCCTGTTTGCCCGGCTGCTGAGTTGGGATGGGCGAACTGATCTGGTCAGATTCTGGGTGGTATGATACGTCTTCCACTTCTTTACGATGGATTTCACCGTACTCAAAGGGATAATGAGTGACTGAAATCTTCTTATAACCTTCTCCTAAATGGTGCTTCTCCACCACTTTATGTCTGACTTCTTTGGAAAGCTCCTTGGTCTTCATGTTTCCCTTCTTGTTTGACAAGTGCGTTGCACCGTAAAACTCCATAGAAAAGTGGGGGAGCTTAATTTTTAAGTTAAACCACTGATTACATTCAGGTGAAACCGATTACACTTTTGTAACCTTTCAAACATATAATTTGCTCCTGAAGTGATTTTGGATTAATTCGGTAAAGGATTTGAATACTTGTGCAACTGAGAATGATCTGATTTTTCTCTGTTAAACTAACTTTTTCACATTTCATCTGCATTTGTTTTTTGCTTTATCAATTTGGAGTAGTTTGTGAAGAATATATATATATATATATATATATATATATATATATATATATATATATATATATATATGTGTATATATATGTATATGTATATATATGTATATGTATATATATATATATATATATATATATATATATATATATATATATATATATAAAATTTGATTTGAAAGTATAATGAAAGAAGCTCAGGTGGGATCAAAATGTAAGAAAAATTTGGATGGGGTTGAAGACTTTTTCAGGCCAATGCAGCTGTTAGAAAATTCCGAATTATTTTTTTTTTTAATCTGACTTTGCTTTCTGGCTTTGAACAATGTGTCATCGCATTCAATCACTGGGAAAAAAAATTGAAACCATAAATAATTAATTCATTTCATTGTTATTAAATATTACAGTTTCTTGTCTACCTGCAGGTAACATTGATGCTGATGGACCAGAATAACCGTGAGCACGTTATCGATGCTTTTCGTCCTGATCAAACATCATCATCCTTTCAACGGCCTGTCAATGAGCTTAATGTTGCTAGTGGTTGTCCTCTTTTTTGTTCTTTGGCCACACTTGATGCATCTCGAAATTCATATGTTCGGGATGACACCCTATTCATCAAATGCATTGTGGACACAAGCGACCTTTAACCACTCATCTAACTCCGGTATTCTGTTTTGCATCTTTGAGCCAATCAAATGAAAAAGTTTTGTAAAAGTAGAACTTTTTTCGTTTTCCCTTTGGTTATGTGTATGCCAAGTTTTTTTTTTTTTTTTTTTTTTTTTTTTTTAAAGAAGAAGATGGCATCTATTTATTACGTGTGCAGATAATGATGGAAATTTTAACCCCTCCCCACCTGAGTGTGACACTCCCTTCATAGGCATAATGCACAGACATCAACTCAAAAGTGATCTCTCCAATGATTAAAACTAATCTCTTAAATAGATTTTTAAAAAAGAACCACAAAACAATTGTACACCTCCACAGCACAATAATGTCACTTATGCAAAAGTACCCATTCAATGAAACCTTGGAGGGGTGAGGGGAAGTACAAGACTCGAAGAGAGGCAGTCGAAGACAGAGAGAGCACTGACCTTTCTGCGATGGTGAAGTTATAGGCACATAGACTCAGCTTCATCACGGGAGGTTCCAATGATCTTGAAGGCATTGGTTTATTTTGCATCAAGCTGAGCGAGGTGTGAGACAGAGGCACCAGCCCAGAGGGGTGAGCAGTGCTCCATCAAGCTGTGGATGAAGGCCTTGTAGGTGGATAGGAGTTCAGGTGTGCCAATGAAGGACTTTGCATGGCAGAGGATGTTCAGTCAGTGACTGGCTTTGGAGGCGAACTTTGAAATGTGGTTTGCCGAAGAAAGATCATGGCTGATAGCAAGACCCAGGTGCTTGAACTTCCTCGAGGATATTTTTGCACACATAGTCGAGGCTCATGGAATAGCTCGTACTCTGAACGGATCAGGACATAACAGGACACAAAAGGAGCATTAGAGAGAGGGGGGGGAACCATTTCCAAAGTTGAAGGCCAAGATAGAAAAAGATTGGACAAATAATGGGAGTGGGGATGAATGGGAGGCAGGAGAGGATGCATGGGGTGGACAAGATGATACATGGGGTGACAATATGGATGTAGAAGGAAACTCCAAGGAGGGAAAACAGGAAATTTGGATGGGGGGTTGATTGGAGTGGTGTGAAGGGGGTGGGTGGGGGGAGGTTAATGACAGTGGGGAAAAAATCATTGTTTTGGATTGGGGATGATCTGAGATTGTGGTGAACAGCTGTCTTGAAGACCTGGAGAGAGGAAAGATATTGAAGAGAATGTGGAAGTTGTTTCCACAGGCAGGAAAAAAGAGGAACAAATGAGTGGAGTTGAGCAGTGATCCTGGATTTAGGTAGTTTCACCCGAAAGGGGTTGATGTGGTGAACCATGTATGCCATGCAGGAACCGGGGGTGGGGGCGGACAAAGCTCGAAAAGTGCACAGGGTGCAAGACCTGAAAGGAGGCAGTGGAAGACACCACTGAACTGTCTGCGATGCGAAGTGATAAGCCCATGGACTCCACTTATTGTGGGATATTCCAATAATTTTGAAGGCCTTGGTTTCCATGGCATCAATCTGAAGAAGATTTGAGGCAGGGGAGCTAGCCCAGGAGGGAGAGCAGCACTCCATCAAACTGTGGGTGGGCGTTCAGGTGTGCCAAAGAAGGATTTTGTATGATGGAGGATGTATGGACTGGATTCTGAGGAGGATGTCGGAGAGATCAAGCTGTGGTGCATCATTTGGGAATGTCAAGATCTCTGACCTTGATTTCGCAGATGATGCAGACACTTAATATATGCAGACATCTTTGCATGTGCACATAATATATGTCATCTTTGCAGACACTTAATATATGCTTTTGGGGGCCCTCGAGGTGCTGAATAAGGAGTCTGAACCGCTGGGATTACGGGTCTTCTGGGTCAAAACTAAGATCCAGGCTTTCAATGACATCTTGAATGCTGCTATCCTGTCTGTGCCTGTTTGTGGTAAGGATGTTGAGATCGTGGAGAGATTCACTTACCTTGGCTGTGAGCTAGAGGTCAACAGATGTGTGGGTCGAGCCAGGGGAGTCATGGATCTACTGGATCATGGGGTGTGGCGCTGCCGGTGCCTGTGCGGGAGGACGAAAGTCCGAGTCTTCAGGTCCTTGGTGCTTCCAGTCTTGCTCTATGGATGTTAGACTTGGACTCTGACCAGGGATCTGAGACGGAGACTTAATTCCTTTGGTACCAGGTCTCTTTGGAGAATCCTTGGCTATCGCTGGTCGGGCTTTGTGTCCAACAAGCGGTTGCTGAGAAAGACTCAAATGAGATGTGTTACCTGCATAGTCCGTGAACATCAGCTGCAGCTGTATGGACATGTGGCTCGTTTTCCTGATGCTGATCCTGCTCACCAGATTCTCTCAGCGAGGGAGTCTCGTGAGTGGAGGAGGCCAATGGGCCGACCTCATGCCTTAGGGTTGCAGCAGGTTGATCGGCATCTCAAGCAGATGGGGATGGGCCAGGCACATGCCTGGGGGATGGCCAGACAAAGGCCCCTGGACTACAGGCGGAAAGTGGATGCAGCGACGCGCTGCTCTGGCGCATGCTCCCATACCTGACATGACCTGAGGATGCTGAGTCAGTAGCTGGCTTTGGAGGCCAACTTTCAAATGCAGTTTGCGCAAGAAAGAAAGATTGTTAATAAAGTAGATGGGAGGGTTTGCCATACCGTCCTTTTGGAGAGAGAGAGAGAGAAAGAGAGAGGGAGAGTGTGACATTTGTCTGCATTAAAATATGTATTCCAAGTGTTTTGCCAGCTTGTGATTTTGTCAGTCTGAAGAGAGCAAAGAGCCTGCTGCCTGCCTATCTGAAGGATGAGGGATGTCAAGGCAGAGGGTGGAGTTATCAGCAAATATATAAAGAGGATTTTCCAGAGTCAGAGAGATTGTTGATGAATATTAGGATTAGGACTGAGCCCAGAACACTAACTTGTAGCATTCCAGCCTTGCCAGGGAGAGGAGATGAAAGGATTCAATTGCGTGCCACACATTGGCTTCGAGACTGGAGGAAATCAGTTAACCATGTGTGGAGTTGGCCTTGGATGCCAGAGACAGAGTTTGGAGAACAAGGTTGGGTCCCAGACTGTACCAAAAGCTCAAAATATGTCGAGAGAGACAGCCCTGATCTCATGTCTGACATTGAGGGCCTCCATCCATTGTTAGGAGTGTAGGAGCAGCATTTTCAAGGTGGAGTGACCGGGTCTGAATCCGAATTGGTGATCTGAGATTAAGCCATTGGAGAAAAGGAATGATTTCACATCGACTGCGATGATAGATTCCATGACCTTGCTGATGATTGGAAGTAAGCTCATAGGTCTGCAAGTAAGGGAATTGTTTTTTGCATCTTTTCATGTAGTGCAGTGATGTTGGCCGGTTTCCAAGTAGATGGAAGATGACCTAGGCTATAGTGTAAATTGTGGGTTGAAAACAGCACGAGCAGCACAGCAGGTTTTTAAGACATGCGAGTGATGTCATCAGTCTGTTTTCCAGAAACTTCTCCAGCGTCTTGGGTGCAAATGCCACAGAGTCGAGGAGCAGTTGGGTGTGATTTGGGAGGGTGGGTGCAGAGAGCGAGGGTTTGGGGACAATATTTGGAAGCAAACACAGAATTGAGGCATTCGGCCTCCTCGCGAATGGAGTCTGCTGTGGTGCAATTTGAAGAGAGGGAAGGGATGGAGGGGGAGCATATTCTGGAGATGGACTTAATAAGGCACCACCATGTTTTAATGGAGGGAGACAAGTTTGAAAGTTCATTCTTGAGGTTGAACAGAAGTGTTTTCTGGCTTTCCTGAGAGTGGACATGCACTTCTGGGCTTTGTGGAATTTGCTGAGATTTCCTTCGGTCAGGTTTGCTTGCTATGAAGAGAAAGCAAGTTGTTTCAGAGCAAACTGCTTCACCACAGATTTCAGTGTACCGTGGTTGGGAGGATGGGTATGATGCCTCAAGATGACATGGGATGGATTTATGTATAAGACGGAGCAGGTTTCTGTAAGAATTCCAAGCTGAGTTGATTTCAGAGGTGGTAGATATGGGAGACCAGTCCTTTGGAGAGATGGCTGCTTGCAGTACCTGCCAATCGACCTGAATGAACTGTCAGACTCGCCATCATTGAGGCAGCTGTCTGAGAATTGCCAGCAAGATGTAGACTGTCTCAAGCACTTGGACAGATGACCAATTAGATCAGTGGAAGAGCAGGAGACATTTACCGGGAAGTTTGTCATCACCAAGTGCAGAACTGAGAATTTGCCTTTGGGACAAATCTGGATTGAAAAATGTACAGATTCCGTCAACCCCATGGAGTCACATTAGTCCTTTGCTGAAGTGGCTTGGTTGGTGAGAGGAACAGAAAGTACAGGCAGAAAGAAATTCACCCAGCCAATTTGCATGTTTTAACTCCCCACATATGAGGAAGAGAGAGTTGAGATGAGTGGTTAAAAGTTGATCCATGTTGTCTGGGAGAGATGTAGAAGGGGTTTTCACTATTTGGAAGACTGCACAACACACACACACACACACACACACACACACACACACACACACACACACACACACACACACACACACACACACACACACACACACACACACACACACACACACACACACACACACACACACACACACACACACACACACACACACACACACACACACACACACACACACACATATACACACACATATACACACATACATACACACATACATACACACATACATACACACATACATACACACACATACACACACATACACACACATACACACACATACACACACATACACACACAGACAAACAAGCGGTGGGAGTGGAGGGGAAGTTGCAGCCTAAAGGTACTCCTGGGGGTTGGGAGGTGTAAGACCTGTACAAGGGCAATGACAAATTGAAATCTTGATGCAAATTGCAACTCCGCCACTGGGGCAGGTTCAGGCCCATCTAATCGGAGTAGACAATCGCTGGGGAGAGATCGTAAGAAGTCAGGGACATCCTTTCAGAGGAAGGATTCTGTTAAACAGATGTTGTCCAATTTATCGGTGGCAACCTGGATTGAGCGATGTCAGGTTAAAGCGGAGACATCGGATGTTTGAGGTCCACACAGGTACAGGGGAGAAGCCAATGGCAAGATGCAGGATGCGGGTAGAGGGGGGAGGCTTTGTGGAGGCAGGGTGACAAGGAAGGGTTTGAGGGGGTTTGGTGAGGGGTATGATTGAGTAGGTTGAGTGAGTGAGTGGGTTGAGGAGGAAGAATTGAGAGGGTGGGGTGAGGGGGTTGCTGAAAAGGGACATGAAAGAGGGATGCTGCTTCCAAATTCCCAAATTGGACAAACGGAAATCAAAATCATGAGATGGGAGGTAAGAATTGTTGTTGCAGGCACAGAGAAAGTTGGTGGTGTAGGTGCGAGAGGAAGGTTGGTGGACCAAGCGCTAAGCTGACAATTTTAGAAAATAATCTTGTGAAGAATAAGAACACTGGGGGTATACCCCTGACAGAAATATGGAAAGTGAAGTGTTTTTAAAATGCTTATAAAGGATGAAGCCATTATGCTCAATGAGCAAAAGTACCCATTCAATGAAGATTCAGTTTAGAGATATTGAGAAAAGAAGAAGAACAAAGTACAGCATAAGGAAATTCAAGTCGAACTAGAACGGCATTTGGTAGAGCGCAAACCTCCAACTAGACTGAACATTTTATGTTTTGTATCATCCTGATAGGCCGAATCCGCTTCTTGACCTTCACCAACATCTAATCAGCTGGTCCTTGTCACCTACCCAACTCATCCACCAAGTTTTGTCACAGCCTGTCCACAACTTTTTGATATATCGTGCTACATATCGTTTTTGGAGTTTCAATCTGATGATTACAAAGTGTTCTTTTCTGGTCACGAAACCTGTAAAAGAAATGGAATGGAAGTGATTTGCAATAAGAAGATGACAGACTCAGTTCTTTGACACAACACAGTCATTGATAGGTTAATATCAGTGAGATTGAAAGGACATCCAGTGAACACCCACCATCATTCAGATATATGCTCCAACTTCTGTAGCAGATGAAGAAAATGTGGAGGGTTTTTTTTATGGAAAGTTGCAGGAACTGGTATAACAGGTGCCTAAAGGAGATATTTTAATTATTATGGGAGGCTGGAATGCAAAAAATGGAGAAGCAGGAGCACCAGGGATTGCATGAAAGCATGGACTTGGTATCTGATTATATATCTTTGAAATCCAATTTTTAATTGGTTTCTTTAAGGGATCTAAATTTGGTCCTGATGATGAAAATGATTTCGTGTGATTTTATTATTACGTTATGATTATAATAATATGAGCTCCCTCACAAGAACCTTCAATGCAAACGGAGGCCATTACACCCATCAAAGCCTGTGCTATTATAACCAACTTATGGTTTTGTCCATGCTCGATTCCTTTTTAAATGCTGAGACTTGAGCAAGGAAGTAGCACGTACCATTTTGAAAGTCTTTCATATGACTCAGCCGGGGTTAAAGCCGCTGACCTCCTAGATTCAGAGTAGACGCTCTCACCATTCCGCCACCGAGGCTCGTGATAAAACAAAAACAAATTATGCACTTGTTTTTATTTTTTTAATTATTGTTTGGGACTCGAGTCGGTGACTCGGACTCATGTCGCAAAATTTTGCGACTCGACTTGGATTTGAGGGTCGAAACTTGGGACTTGGTGTCTGGGGGCTTTCGACTTGCATGCGACTTGAGTTTATAATGACTTGTCACAATGTTCAGAAAATAATTGCCGAATAAACATTGAATTTAAAGTGGGTTTAAAATAAATGGGAAATGATTTTCAGTCGTCAGCGTGCACGGTTCAGAAAGTGACGACATACCTTGTACTCTACATGTATACTGTACATGTGCAGCATACCAGAGCTCACGGCCGCCAGGTTGCGTACCGTTCTCTACAAAGGTTAAAGGGAGTATCCACTTTCCAGATAGCACAGAAGACACCATGTCCAAGTGGTAAGCATTAGTCTTACCAAAGTAGGAAGCACAACTTTATTCAAACCATGTCCTCGATATTCGTGTCAACTCGTGGAAACTTGGCCCAGTGTACATCCCCACCCGATAAAATGATTTCGTTATTATTTAAATGTCATTTGACTTGGATTATTTAAACTTTACCAATAATTGTAAATTATATGATGACAACAATTGAAGTTAATAAGTTACGTTTCATTTTCTACAGTGTCTCGTCCTCTTTATGCTTCCAAAATGTCCCGCCCTCTTTCTGCTTCCAAAGCATCCCGCTCCCTTCATGATTCCCTAGCATCCATCCCGCTCCCTTCATGATTCCCTAGCATCCCGCTCCCTTCATAATTCCCCAGCATCCCGCTCCATTCATGGTTCCCTAGCATCCCGCTCCCTTCATGATTCCCTAACATACCGCTACCTTCATGGTTCTCGAGCATCCCACTCCCTTCATGATTCCCTAGCATCCCGCTCCCTTCATGATTCCCTGGCATTCCTCCCCCTTCATGATTCTCTAGTGTCCCGTCCCCTTCCTGAATATATGTTTCATTTTAACGTACATAATAAATATACAAGTAAATTATTAAAATCTCCTTTCCCGTTCAATGCTGAATGCTTTGGTTCGACTTGTAAACCATTTAAACACAAGCTGAGGTTACTGACTAGTCTCATGTACATATGTCCAAGTAGGTACACTAGATATGAGAAGTAAATTTAACAAAACTTTATTTTTGCTGGGAACAAAGCAAAAAATGTCCACTGTATGAAGTTTATAAATAAAAAGTTGAGTTGAACAGATTTTCAGAACATGCATTACAATAAATGAAGTGCTGTGTCTTAATTCCTTGATAGCGTGTACTCCAGAGTTTATAAGTAAATGTAGGACTTGACACAAGTTGAAGTGATACTATGGTGACTTGAGACTCGCTCTCAAAGACTTTAGACTTTGCTAAAGTGACTTGTTGACATGTGTTCTGTATGGGAGAGGAGAGATTCTTTAAAAGTTTCCCTTTGAAAATGCAAGTCAAAAAGCAAACTTGTACTGTTGCATCAGGAAACTCATCTGCTGAGAAAATTGCCCGACTGGCTGGAAACCACATGGAAAAGGGAAAATATGTGCAGTTTTTTTTTCTCGTGCTTGACCTTCCTTCACGGTGTGTGGGTGGGGGAGGGAGGATTTTTGTCGTGCACATTTTTACTCAATTAAAATGTTTGGGAAACATGCTGTATGTGAATAAAAGGGTTCTGGTTGTGATTTTGAAACTTTGTGGAAAAGTGGATGTTACAATGTGTGCAGGATGGTGGTATTTGATGTAAAAAAAAAATTGTAAATACTTCCCAGAGTGCCGATTACAGCGAGAGTAATCAGCAATGATTTATTGTATACCGTTAGCTAGAGTTGCACAGTCCCATCTTTGTTTGACGGGCAATTCAGCTTTTCAGGGTTCTGAAGTTATTTGTGAAAATGAGAATTTATTTTTAGTATTTCTACGAGAATCTTATGTTGACATTTGCTTGAGCAGCCTTTTTACGCCAACGCCTTGGAATCCAAGCCACAGCTGGCTCGTGATATGAGGTGTTGTTGTTGCCTTTTGGGCATGGTCAATTCAATGCACCTTATGGGTCGTTGTAACCCCTGTACATGTGACATTATTGATCTCATGTACTGAATGATGGGATAAACTTGCACTTTATCTCCCCCCCCCCCCCCGAGTTTAAATACTGTTTATGTTGAATACTATAATAACCTAACTGTTGACAATCTGGAGGCAGAAATGACACAACCAAACCAATTGATGCAATATTTCTGTGGTGGGTGGCAAAGAGCTGAAAGAGTTTTACACTTTTCTTACAGAAAGTAATATCACAAATAACATATATTTTGAGGGCACGTTAAACTTGTTTTCTCATGGACTTGCAAAATATACGGACTTTCTGTTTTTTCAAGAGTAATCCTTTGGACTAAAACACAGGCCAATTTTCAAATTCCTGTCTTGATTCGCAGTTAATTACAAGTACATGATAACTTTTATAATCGTAAGGGTTGAAGGCCTCAGAAGGATATGCTTACTTATTGTAATTTCTACAGGAGTTCAAGTTGATTTGGTAAGTGTCACATCATCCCTAGGAAGACACTGATGGCAAAATGGACAATTTTGGAGGGGGAAGGGATTTAACCTTCCGGTTCTGGGTTTGGAGCGTTGGCAGTTCTCCTTCAGGGCTCTCTGTTGACGATCTCAAAGTTAAGTTTCCGGTCGTTATTTGTCCCGTTTTAACTGTTTATTTACTTACCTGCATGTTACTGTGTGTTCCTAGTTTGGTTTTGTTTAAAAATCATACTATTTTGTGAGTTTTCATCGAATTTGTCTTCCCGAGTGCTTGAGGCCTACCCATCATTCCCCCCGGTGTACGATCGTGTTTATTTGTATTTTCTCTCCATTACCTTCAATTTCTATCTTCCCCACTTTCCCAACGTCCCCCATCCCTCCCAACTAAACACTCTATTTCTTGTCTTAAATAAAACAACAAAAAACTACCTTTCTCCTTGCACACTCACAATTCTCGATTCTTCTTCTTCATTCCCCTCTTCTTCTTCCTCCTGCAGGCACACCATCTTTATTCTAATGAGCTGACCCTCTCTCGCCATTACTTTCACGATTTCTTCCGATCTACAACCTTCCATTCCCAAATCTTACCTGTTCTTCTAAAATACATCAAAAAATAATAATCTTACTTGTATCCTTTCGATCTCTCCACCTCCTGTAACCACGTGTGTGTGTGTGTGTGTGTGTCTCTCTCTCTCTCTCTTTCTCTCTTTCTCTCTTTCTCTCTTTCTCTCTCTCTCTCTTTCTCTCTTTCTCTCTTTCTCTCTTTCTCTCTCTCTCTCTTTCTCTCTTTCTTTCTTTCTCTCTTTTTCTCTTTCTCTCTTTCTCTCTTTCTCTCTTTCTCTCTTTCTCTCTTTCTCTCTTTCTCTCTTTCTCTCTTTCTCTCTTTCTCTCTTTCTCTCTTTCTCTCTTTCTCTCTCTCTCTCTTTCTCTCTTTCTCTCTTTCTCTCTTTCTCTCTTTCTCTCTTTCTCTCTTTCTCTCTTTCTCTCTTTCTCTCTTTCTCTCTTTCTCTCTTTCTCTCTTTCTCTCTTTCTCTCTTTCTCTCTTTCTCTCTTTCTCTCTTTCTCTCTTTCTCTCTTTCTCTTCCTGGTACTTTTCATTGACCCAGCAGGTTCACAGTGCGTTTACCGTCCAAATTCACCACACACTTCCACGATTTTACTTCAACCTTCCCTTTTCCGAATGTTACGCAATCCTTATTTAAAATAAATAATTTCACTTTTGACGATACACCTCCCAGAGCCAAGTGCTTCTCCCGTAACCACGTGATCTGTTTAGACCCCCTGCGTTTATCGATCCAATTTCACCATTTACCTCACGATTTTTTCTACAACACTTCCATGACCTAATCTGATGAAAACTCTCTCAAACAATAATAATAATAATTGAAATGATCTCTTATAATGCTTCATCTTCCTCTTTCACACATGTGGTACTCTTCACTGTATCATAATGCACTACTCTTCTACTATTTTAACAGACTGCTCTCAATTCGACCTCTCCTTCATTCCTTGCCTAAAAAATCCAACTGACAGCGTTTCTTCTCTCCATTCTCTGAATTCGCCTTTATTGCATCCCTCAATAAATGTGTTTAATCGCATCTCTAACCTAAAACTTTTAACAAACCCCAGTTTGCTATGAATGTTCGCTTTCCATCAACCATTCTTTTTTTCCAATATCAGTTCCAACCCACCCCTCTCACCCCTCAAGCTCAAAGCAACCATCCCACTCTTCTCCCTCCAAGCCTCCCTCTCACCTCTCAAAAACTCCCCCCTCACCTTTCTCCCACCATTCATCCCACTCACTCATCCTCCTCAAAGTTGCCCCCCCCCCATCCATAAAGCTGCCTCCTTCCACTGCCCTCTCACCTCCATCTCTTCACTCCACCTCCTCAAATCCTCAACTGCCTTCTTCCCCCTCTCTTGTCCCCCCTCTTGGTGTAGTAGATAGTCGAAAAATCGTGCAAATTATGATACAAGCATCAAATTTGGCATTTCTGTTCTGCAGGGCTTTCTGATCAAATCTGCCTGATTGGCCATTTGAAAATCCAAATTTTGAAAAATTTGAAGAAAAAAAAAAAAAAAAACCTCAAATTAATTTGAAGTCACAGTTGGATGAAATTCTTGAAGTGCAAGTGAACATCCCAGACAGAGAACCAAGGGGAGATGCAGTCATCATTGATGGCTCAGCACTTATCAATGCCCTACCTCCACACACTTCAAAGATATTTGATGACTATGCGAAAGAAGACATCATCCCAAAGGTGGAATCCTCTGGTGCCAGGTACGAGAGGGTGGACGTAGTGTTTGTGTACAAGAAGTCAAGTCTGAAGTCCGAGGCAAGGTCGAAAAGGTGGCAAGGAATCAGAAGAAGAGTGACAGGAACCAGTAAGACCCCAAGTAACTGGAGAAGCTTTCTTCGAGATGACAGCAACAAGACTGAGCTGTTTCACTTCCTTGCGGAAAAGATGTGTGAAGCACAGACGACAAGCACAGTCATTGTCACAAAAGGAGAAGATGCCATTAGCAACACAAGGAACTCACTGGATGCTGTGTCTCAATGTTGTCATGAAGAAGCTGACACTCGAATATTTGTACACGCCAGGGATGCAATGACGGATGGTAGCAAGTCCATTATCATTAAGGCTAATGACATGGACGTACTAGTCATAGCAATATCTGTACTGCCATCCTTAGAGGAACTAGGTCTTGAGAACATGTGGATTGCCTTTGGCCAAGGAGCCAAGGCACGATGGATTCCAGTCCATGAGGTAGTTTCTGCGATAGGGCCTGATAAAGCTGGAGGGATCCCATACTTCCATGCGTTCACTGGACGTCGTGTCTGCCTTCCGCGGTAAAGGGAAGAAAACTGCATGGCAGACTTGGAACGTCTTTGATGATGTTTCTGAAACATTCACCAATCTCAGCCAGCATCCAACATTGATTCGTGATCTTGACTTTTTTGAATTTTTTTTTTTTTTTCAAAATTTGGATTTACAAATGGCCAATCGGGCAGATTTGATGAGAATCACCTGGAGAACAAATGTGCCAAATTTGATGCTTGTATCATAATTTGCACGATTCCTCTCAAAAATTGCTTTATCTGCCCCCACTATCTCCCCCAGCACCACAGAGCCTTTTATCTTCCTCATCCGGCCCCCTCCCCTAGCTATTCTGCAATCCCCCACACTTTCAACAACCCTCCTTCCCTCCCCCCCTCATCCCTTGTCCTACCCTCCCCCTCCCCTCAAACCCCCTGCACCCAAAGCCTACTCCCCTTCCTCTTCATTAACAGTGTGGACCTCATATCTGGGGCCTTCACTCAAACCTTTCAGATCTTTCCATACAGGTTGCCACTGACAAACCAGACATAATCTGCCTAACAGAAACTTTCCTCCCCCAAGACGTGTCTGACTCCCAAGTATCTCTCCTGGTTACTCCCTCCTCCGGTATGGCAGACCTTAGCCTCGTCCTGGTGGAGGAGTTGCTCTCTTTATCAAAGACTATTCCTCACTCTCCATGCACTGCCCTCACTCTTCCACACCCCCAGGAATACCTCTGGCTACAGCTTCCCCTCCACTCCCACCTCATGTTTATATGTTTACTGTACCTTCCACAAAACAGTGATGACTCCATCTACACCTCACGATGCGAAAACATGGACCAACTTCTATCTTCTCATCCAAACTCTCTCTTTCTCATATGTGGTGACTTCAATTGTCATCATGCCAGTTGGCGAGGTGTGGGTACCTCTCTCACCTGTCATGGCACCTCAGCAAAAGCTTTCTGCGACTCATTGGGACTGACTCAATCGGTCAACTTCCCGACCCAGATCTCAACCAATGGTACTCTATCTCTTCTGGATCTGATTTTGACAATTTTCCCTGACAATATCTGCTGCTCTTCCTCTGCTCCAATCGGTTCTTCTAACCACGTCCTTGTCAAAGTGGACATCTCTCTGGCTGTTATCAGAGAACCACCACACCGCCGTCAAGTCTGGCATTTCACTCAAGCCGACTGGCAGGGTCTCCGAGCAGCCATCAAACTTGTAGACTGGTCTCCTATCGCTACTTTCTCAAACATCAACTCATCCTGGGAATTCTTTCAAAGAAACTTGCTCTCCCTCATGCATAGATTTATCCCCTCTCGTCATCAGTTGTCTTACCCTTCTTCCCGCCCTTGGTTCACTGAAACTTGTGGTGAGGCAGTTGTCCTGAAACAACTTGCCTTTGCCTCATGGAAAGCAAACCCAACTGAGGGTAATCTCAGTTCCTTCCATAAAGCTCGGAACAAGTGTGTATCTACCCTCAGGAGAGCCAGAAAACAACATCTTTATAAGCTCAATTCTGAACTTTCAAACCTCTCCCTCCTCAAAATCCTGGTAGCATCAAATCGAATCTGTTTGTGGTGTTTGTTCCCCCTCCATCTCCTCCCTCAAATGGCCGCACTGCTGATACCGCACGTGAAAAGGCTGAATGCCTAAACTCGGTGTTTGCAGCTAAATATTGTGTCTGAAACCCATCACTTTCTCTACCCACCTTACCCAGTCGCACCCAACTGTCCCTGGACTCTGTGTCCTTTTCTCCTGACAAGGTGGAGAGCTTACTGTCAAATCTCGACTCAGATTCTGCAACCGGTCCAGACGGCATCAGCCCACGTGTCCTAAAAACCTGCTCTTCTGCTCTTTCTCACCCTGTCTCTGTTCTCTTCACCCTCTCATTTGCTCAAGGTCATCTGCCATCTGCTTGGAAATCAGCAAACCTTACTGCCCTGCATAAAAAGGTGCAAAAACAAATCCCTGCAAGTACAGACCAATCAGCCTTCTCCCAATCATCAGCAAGGTTATGGAATCCATCATTGCTTCAGACATTAAATCCTTCCTCTTCTCCAATGGCCTGAATTCCGATCATCAATTTGGTTTCAGAACAGGTCACTCTACCCTGGATATGTTGCTTCTGCTCTCCCAACAATGGATAGAGGTCCTCAATACCAGACAGGAAATCCGAGACATATCCCTGGACATATCACGTGCCTTTGACACGGTCTGGCACCCTGCACTACTCACCAAACTCTCTTCCTATGGTATCCAAGGCCATCTCTACTCATGGCTCGCAGACTTCCTCTCCTGTCGCAGTCAACGTGTGGCCCTAAATGGAGTTATTTCATCCCCTCTTCCTGTCCAGGCTGGAGTTCCTCAAGGTAGCGTTCTGGGCCCTGTTCTTTTTCTGGTTTTCATCAATGATCTCTCTGACTCTCTCAAAAATCCTCTATATCTCTTTGCTGATGACTCCACCCTCTGCCGTACCATCGGTCATCCCTCAGACCGGCAAGCAGTAGCTTCTTCGCTCACTGCAGATCTGGGTAAAATCACAAACTGGTCCAACACGTGGAACATATCTTTCAATCCGGACAAATCTCACACTCTCACTATGTCTCTCCAAAAGGACCGTTTAGAAACCCCTCCATCCACTTTCTCAACAATCCTCTGGAAGAAGTCCTTTCTTTCAAGCTGCTGGCTCTCACTATCTGCCATGACCTTTCCTGGGATAGCCACATTTCAAACCTCGCCTCCAAAGCCAGTTGCCGACTGGGAATCCTCCGTCGTGCAAAGTCCTTCCACGGCCCACCTGAGCTCCTGACTACTTACAAAGCTTTCGTCCGCAGCCTGATGGAGTTCTGCTCTCCCCTCTGGGCTGGTGCTCCTTCCTCCCACCTTTCTCGGCTTCACGCTGTAGAAACCAAGGCATTTCGGATCATTGGCATCTCCCGCAATGAGGCTGTCTCTTTGGGCCTCTCACTCTCTCACCGCAGGCTGGTCGGTCGTCTTTCTGTCTTCTACCGTCTCTTCTGCAGCCTCGCCCCCCCCCCGCCCTGCTCTCTCTGCGATTTGTCCCCACCACATTTCCGCAGGGCGCTCAAGGTCCGCCAACAACCCCCTTCTGGTAAAACTACCAAAATCACGAATCGCTGCTCACCTTCACTCTTTCATTCCTCTTTTTTCCCGCCTTTGGAATAAACTCCCTCACTCTATTCAATCCCATTCTTCACTCCAGGCCTTCAAAACAGCTGTTCACCACCACCTATTATCATCCCCACCCAAATCCTCTATCTTTTCTGCCCCCGATAATCCAGCCAAGCCCACCTCCTTCAAATTCCCTGCTTTCCTTCCTGAAAGTCCCTGTAATGTCAATCTTGTATTCCCCATGTTCCCCGCCCCATCCCTCTCCCTTCCATAGATCTCCTAATGTCTCTGTTCCCCACTGTTTTGTCCTTCCCACTCCCTCCCCTCTTGTCTCATACCCCCTTTGCTGTGCGTTGTGTGTTACCTCTCACACGAGCCTCGACAAGGTATACAAAAAAAAAACAAAAAACTATTTTATTCATTTGAATTCGGCTCCAAATGCTTGCCTTTGTTGTTTTTCTATGAAGTCCATTTATTATTGTTGCATAGGTTTCCATTTACAATCAGACTTTATGAAGATTACTACATGTTGCCTGTTATATCAGGTTGGCTATCGAGTGCAGCCTGTGGCTGTTGGTTGCATCATTGTTTGGGACGCGGCTTTTACCGCTGATGCAGTGTCCCCTTACCAGTACACTGGTGCTCATTTTGCCAACCTCAGAAGGATGGCAGGCTGAGTCAACCCCCTGGTGTATTAATTCAGCGGCCCAACGGGGCTTGAACTCAGGATCCTAGGATCCCAAGCCGCCGCCCGAGCCTCGAAGCCAACACCAGGCTTATATCAGGTAAATGGGTGCATTTGGGACATGACTCCAACAATATCAAGTGACATTGTGTTGGTACTTCATGTCATTAGCTGAGAATATCGACTACAGGGTTCAATCTGATGTTCTGTCGTGATAATTTGAACAAATTATTTCATATTATTTACTTGTGATTGGTTGTAATAATATTTTTGATATATAGCTGATTTTAATTGATAAAATTTTGACTCCACAAATGTTTGAAGTTGAGTGATTTTTTTTTTTTTTGATTTTTTTTTTGATTTTTATTTTTTTTTTTACCTCTTATTATTTTTGAATTTGGAGTTAAAGCATTGTTTATAAAATATCCTGTTTATTGAGATTGGTATGTTTGTTGCAAATTGTAGTCGGCGAGAGTCCCAAAAAAAAAATTGGCTGCGTATTCATCAAGACAGCTGCAGTTACTAACCTTGGCGGCTCCTCTCGGGTTTACAAAAATTACAAATCCCTGCCTGAGTCTCTTGCGGGTTGAGCTGGGCTGGAGCACTTGTTGGTTGTTCCACTCTTGAGAAAGTTTGTGAGAAGCAGAGCTCTGAACAATCTGTAGCTGGGTGTGTGGAGATAAGTTGTGGAAGCACTGACTACAATCAGAGATCCACAAATCCACAAGCCAGCCGGACCAGCTATGCCTCCTGGGATGCTTTCAGTGAAGGTGATGACATATTGTTGTTCCACAAACATGGATGCATGCTGCATGGCTGTCTTCCTGTCATGATCAGCTGTGAAGCCGCTAGCTACTGAGCATGTCGCTGTGCCACTGTGATGTGCTGCTTCATCTTCCAACCTTGATGCTCCACATAATCTTGTTCTTTCAACAACAAATGCCCTGGCTCCTGCCTCAATTTTATGATCCCCCCCCCCCCCATTTTCAGTGACCTCCAGATTATGGTACTGTGAAATACCAGATATTTTGACATGAAAGACATTTAAGGGCCTGCTGCTACATGCAAACATGCCTGTACATTGAAGTGTTGTGCAAAGATAAAGTTAAGCTTAAGGCTTGCTCTCTAATTAAACGTTGTAGGCTCCTGATGGCTGGAAGGATAGCTTAGAGGGATGCATACTCGCCTCAAACTTTCTAGCCTGGGTTTGAAAGTTTATAGCTGGGCTGACAGTCATTTAGTGTTAAACAGCAGGGCGTTTTATCAATCTGTGTGCCATCCCTCGGACTGACATTAAACTGATGTCCCGTCTGCCGGCATTATTTGGTGGATGTTAATGATGCACGGTGTGCTCTCGGAAGAGTAGACAAGTTATCGCCGACACCATGAACAAATTACAAATTCTTGCCTGAGCAGTAGGTCGCAAGTGTTTATTAAGATTTCGTAAGTGTATTGATGACTTCCGTCATCTGTTTGTGTGTTTGTTTGTTTGTTTGTTGGCACGATAACTCGAGAACGGAAGAAGCGATCAATGTGAAATTACACCGTCATTCAGGAGGGTGATGGCTCGCGCTGATTAGATTTTGGTCAAAATCGGTCAAAGGTCAAGGTCACGGTGAGGTCAAACATTCGATTTTTGATGGTTTGGTACAGAATCATCGTAGAAACTTCTGGTTTGCGTCGCTACCTTCTCTAGAGACAGCTTTTATTAGACAAGGTCAGAGGTCAAGTTGACGATTTCGTAAGTACCAGTCTATGACTGCTTGTTTTTTTTTTGTTTGTTTTGTTGTTTTCTCTTTTTATTTCTTACATGTTGATTTTTACTTTTAATTTTCGCACCTGCACAGGAAGCATTTGCATTAATCACTTTTGGTAGAATTGTATGTTATTTTCTTGGACGATTTTGTTTTAAACAAAAGCTTAATCAATGAACTTCGTTGTTGTAGATGAAGCTACCTATGCACACTGCCAGCAATCCCTGGCAACATCTCCATTTTGGTGAATAAAACGTCATTCATACAGACTACTTTATTTTCAAGTGTCATTCATCTTTAAATTCTTTCATTTTGTTTTTCGTTCTTTTATTTATTTGATTTTTTTTTTTTTTTAACAAAGCTTCCTGGTGGTGTGTGAATCGCTCTTTTTTTTTTTGTGTGCAAAATGTGGAGAATTGTAAATACAATTCATGTTGTTTGCCATTTGATTTGTGATTCCTGATGCAATGTAAATCGAGCCTCGTGGGGGTATTTCCTCAAAAAAATATCTTCTTTTCGACGAAATGTTACGCCAAGCTGAAATAAATGAAAAATCAAATGCAGATGAGCGACCTGAGACAATGGGGAAGCACGGTTCTTATGCTTACACAACGTGTCAGCACACTCTGCTAGTAAAGTTATAAACCGACAATATAACTTGTAAATTATAATGTTATCATTTATAAACTTAATTTTGAAATCACAGTTTATCGATAATTATCAGAATTTTCACGGAACGATCTTACCTACACCAGCTGAGAAATCCTCCTCTTATTCCTCTTTGCTTATGTGTTCACCTTGGATCTTTTTTTTAATCTTATAAGTTATAATAGAACTTATAAATTATAATGTTATCATTTATAAGCATAATTTTGTACACTTAAATTTTGAGATCACAGTACAGTATATCAATTTCTCAAAATTATCATGGAAGAATCTTGCCCTCACTCGCTGAGAAAACCTGACGTCAAAAGCCTCTGTTGTGCTCGTACGCTTTTGAGCTTTCGAAACATCTTTGAATTATGCATTTAGTTTTTTTTTAGTTTTTTTACCATGTGTAATGGTGTGGGTGATGGTGTGTGGATGTTGTGTGGGTGATGGTGTGTGGATGTTGTCTGGGTGATGGTGTGTGGATGTTGTTGTATGGGTAATGGTGTGTGCATGTTGTGTTGGTGATGGTGTGTGAATGTTGTAGTTTGGGTGATGTATGGGTGATGGTTTGTGTGGGTGATAGTGTGTGCATGTTGTGAAGGTGATTGTGTGTGGGTGATGGTGTGTGAATGTTTCTGTGGATGGTGTATGGAACAATTGAGGAGGGGTAGGAAAAGCAGAAAGGTTTAGATGTAATGTGGGCAATGCATGCTCAAAGAGGAAAATGTGAGGTGTGTATGTAAAGCCTTGCCCTGAAGGGTTAAGTGGCAAGTCACCGATAGCTGTTATGGAATCGTAATTCCCTTCATGAGTCTAAGTTGATGAATAGGGGTCCTGAGAAGACAGCAAGATAGTGTATGTCATTATGGAGCTATCTTCAAGTGCTCGGGACCTCCCGGCTCATCTGCTCTCGCACCTCTGCCTCGTGCTTGACCAACCGTCCGTCGCACTGTTCTCTCAGCGCCATCTGGTGCAGCCCATCTTGGCTTTAGTGCAAACTCCAACGGTGGTCTCTACTTCAGCAGGAACAGGCAGGCCGGTTGTTTCAGGGTTTCCAGCGCATTCCAACATCCGATTCCCAGCACGTTCCAAAAGCAGCGAACGGTCTGGCGTTCTGCCTTTTAAGCAGCTTGAGCAGGATGGAAACTTAGGAGTGGGGGGGGGGTGGAGGGGGTCAGAGTTCATGGGAGGTGGAGATCCCAGGGGGTTAAGACTGTGGCTTGCCTTTTGACCTGTGGCAGCACATCACCATTGGTGTGCTCACCAGTCAATGCCTCCTTTGGCTGTGAATCATCCTCGAGTTAAGGTCCTCCCTTAAGCTTTCGCCACCATGTCTTTAACGGGTTTTTCCACTCGGTGGTCTTTCCTGCCCAAATTGTTTGAAAACAGGAATGTTGTTCTTTCCCTTGTCATCTGAATATGTGGTTGGCTGTGGTGCGGTGTTTCAGAATGTGGTTGCATGTGTTGCTTGTATGAGAGGGTTTAAAAGAGAGAAAGGAAATTTACGAATAGTGGGTTGCACCCTTAAAATCGCCATTTACTCATCCCTTAAATGAGCACTTCATAATCACTCATCACCAAAGTGATAGTGTTGCATGTATACAGTATGTAGATATATTGTTGCGTGGCCGGGCGTCGGCCGCGAGCACGACCGCGAGATGGAGCTGCAGCGTCGGCTCGACCGATCGCCCGGAATTCAGATAGTACTTCTTCGGAAAAGTACAGGTCCCTTTTTGGACCGTGAAGGTTCAATATTTCTATGACGTGGTACAGGGTTATTTGCCAAATCTTCAAAATACCTAGAGACCACGTGGCGATCTACCGAGTCTTCACACCCTCGACGGCACCCGTACGGAACGAGCTGCTTAGCGTGCGACCCGAGCGGTTTGATCGCCGAGTTCTGTCAGTCCAATTGTCCCATTACAACGGCCATGGTAGTGGCCTGCTAATTCCCCAGCACATGACACGCTCAGTCAATGAAAGAATAGATGTGAACGAGCTGAAACATTGAACAAATGGGGGTTTATTTATAATTCAATAGATGGGGAATGAGGGAAGCACGTTAGGGCAGAGCTAAACCGAATATTAAGAATTGCAATTTTATACAGCACAGGCACTTAAACAATTTACTACTTAAAGACGGGGCCCCCAGGACACACACACACGCACATACAAATCGGACCAAATGGTCTGTAATTGGACCTCCACCCTGGAGGACAGACGGGCTGAAGATCAGGGTAGCTGGCTCCCTGGCTGTGAGCGCGTGGCTGGGCGTCCACTCCTTCCCGGAGCTCCGGTCACCGAAGGACGGACCAGCGCAGCCGAACCCAGCTGAAGTGAGACTGTGATTGCCCAAGCTTGCGATCATGTGGAGGCGGAGGACGACGACCAGGGCGGCGACCACTCACGAAGACTGATCAACGACTACTGACCACGACTGACCACTGACGACCAGGACTGACGAGGACTGTGGAAAATCTCTCTCCTCCGACCAGCCGTCTGCGCTCTTATTCCTTCATCCCCCGCAAAGGGTGGGGGGGGTGTCTCCGCTTCTCCACACCAGACGGCCTTGTGCGCAGAATCCCTCGTCACCCTGTCACTGGCCCGTTTTGGTGCGCATATCGCTCGCCGTCGCCCTCACTGGCCAAAACGGGCGCCAAGCCCTTCGATTGGCCAGGTGGCGTGGTGACATCACATGGACCGCCCCTCACACAGTCGGGGAAGTCCGATTGGCCGAGTGACGGTCACGTCACTCGATGCATCCTGATTGGTCGAGAGCCACCGCGACGCTCTTCCTTGAACTCCGCCCTCGTACGTGATCGAACACATGGGGATAATGGCGTCGGTCAGAGTGAGGTGAAGGTGTTGATGGGGGTGTAGAAATGAACGAAAAGAAAACCTGACTATTAAAATAACTTCACATTGCATGAACATTTAGTTACCCATTAGACAAGGGACGGGAACTATCTAAAAACACATACTTACCGATATAACTGATCTTTAGGAACTTGGATGTCTGTGTGCTCATGGCTTCCAGATTCGCAACACTACCCCCTCCCCTTTTTACAGACTCGTCCCGAGTCGTCAAATTTTCGTGTGACCAGCATGTGTAAGTTCTCCCCTCGTACGTTTTACCCACGGATCCCTGAGTGCGACATTTTTTTTTTTTTTTTTTAAATACGTGTCCCAAAAATATATAACCTAATGCGCTGCTCAACTAACTAACAAACTCGCACAGACTCATATGGACGACTTCACTAAAATTGCCGGCGCTATGACACAGGCAGGTGGGGTAAGAACTTATTTACAACCTTAACATATCTATTTACACTAACCATGGCCCAGGACCTGGCATCTGTGGGAAAGAAGGCACGGCAAGGTTAACAGTTTGTGTGAGGATGAGCACAGCAGCTGAAGGTCAGTCGTCCTCAGGACCTGATCAAAAGGTCCCCCTTGAGTCTTCCTTCTTTCTTTCCTACCCCAGCTGCTGGAGGCAACTCACCCTAACCCGGCATGCCATATGCCGTCCCACAGGCCATTTGAAGAGGCAGCCAGGCTGCCCAATACAGTCTCTGGCTCCTCTGTGCAAGAACAGGGAGGCAGCCGGCTGCCCAATGCAGTCCCTGGCTCCTCCCTGAAATGAACTGGATGGAGGATGCAGCGGATGCAAAAGCACAAAAATGGACTGGATGGATGCAAGAACGGTGCACAGGCTGCTCAATGCAGTCCCCGTGGTGTGGCTGCCTGCAGAGCACTCCTTGCAAACACTGGCGATCCTGGCGCACATGGTGATGATGACACAGGGGCAATGCAAACAAAAGGGTAGCAGGCATGGGGTTATGGCAGAGGCAGGTGGACAAGGCATGGCAAGGCAAGGCCATGCGGAACAGGCGATCCAGCACAACAGGCCGGCAGGTGAAGATGGCCGGCCTCTGGTCTCGTTCCTTGTGGGTCTGGAGGGAGTGCAGTGGTGCCGGCCACTCCGAAGGCGGGCTCGGACCTAACCTACTGTCTCCCCCAACCTATCGCCTTTGCCTGTCTCTGTCCATACCCACTCCCTGAATTTGCAACATAAAACAAATTTAGCCCCCTTTTTTATTTTTATTTTTTCTCTATAATCTCGTCTCCCGAACCCACTTTATTGTCCTTGTCCGGCTAACCTATCCTGTCAACCTAGCCGACTCCCAACCCCTACGTTCCCGTTTTGGAGGGGAATAGGGAAGAAACTAGCGTCCTGTCTTGAGACCCGACAAAGCCTCAGAATGGCCTCCCACAGTGAGTCCAGCGGCCTATTGAGAGCGAAGGGATGGATGGTGCGAAGGGGTCCATTCCCTAACTACCTTATCATTTACTAACTTTTAAACCACCCTGGGGCTTTTCAAAACGCCTGTCACTTTAAACTATTGGTTCTCGAAACCATGATTCCCGTTGCCTGTGTTGGTGTCCATTATAAATTTGGGCCTCACCCTCAAGTTTTCATTCGTGCCCTTGCACAATTTCATGGCTGGTCAGCGTGGCTCAACTGGCAGGAACCTCCCCTCTGCCGAATCTAACCATGGCACCCACGGGCCCTCAGGCTGCCTCCGAGCCTAACAACTCCCTGTGAACGCGGGGGTTGCCCTTCCCAGCATTACCCCCCTCCGATGCCCACGTGGCATTTTGGCGCTATGGGTCCCATTCCGCAGGTCGCCCATGCCCACTACACTATCCCGGTCCCGTGGACCCTTGGCCTACTCTGGCCGACTAGTCCAGTGCCTGGGGTGCCCTCTAAAGAATACTCACCTTTCGACAGCCAGGCTCCCAGCCAGTCCATGAACTCCTGCACCCCTCCAAATGGGTATCGTGCCTTCACTCAACACAAACAACAAAACGACACCCTTTTAGTAAATTTAACTAACATTAAACTGACCCTGGGGTCCCTTGGGTGGGAATCACTCCTCCCCCCAATCAGTCATTCGCACCATGCATTCCACATTCACTCTATACACACTCAGGGCTGCTGGCCCATACTCATTGTATTTCTTTTACTTTTTCACTCACTCAACACTGCCATTCTCCTAACTCAATACCCCTAACTCACTCGTGCTCCCTCGTCGTCCCTTAAGCTAATGCACGTTCCATTTACTCTACGCAGCTAAGCTATGTCCCCACTACACATTCCACGTCTGTCCGTGTCTCCAGAAAAATCCAAAAATCCATTTTCTAAATCTATCCTAAATCCCTCTAACTAACCCATTCCACGGGCTCCATGAGGAACAACCCATGTCCCCATGAAGCCGGTCCAGCTAAACTAACCCATCCCACTAACTAGTGCTTCCTTTGCCCAATTTCACAGGATATCCACCACATCCTACAGGGCCGTATACTTGGAGTGAGGCTTTTTTTCCTGCAGCGCCATGGTGGCGGTCTTCGGCACGCCCGTTCGTCCCTATGGGCGATGCCAACGTCCCCTCCGAAGGCCGATCCGTTCAGCCTTGACGTCACCCTACACATCCCAAACAGCGCTCGCTCTCGGGGAAATCCTCACGCGGGACTACGTGCGCTCTTTCCCCGGCATTCGTGCCGCGAGATTCCCGGTGACGTCACTCTCACACCGAGCCTGCGCGGCTTGCCATGCAGGCTGGCACACGCGCATAGTCCCGGTAAACCCCTGATCCCTCCACCCCTGATCCGAATCCGTGAATTTCTCTACGGAGGCCGAGGGGCCGAATCGCACTCCTGACTACCAGTTGTTGCGGGGCTGGGTGCCGGCCGCGAGCACGACCGTGAGATGGAGCTGCAGCGTCGGCTCGATCGAGCGCCCGTAATTCAGATTGTACTTCTTCGGAAAAGTGCGGGTCCCTTTTTGGACCGTGAAGGGTCAATATTTCTACCACGTGGTACAGGGTTATTTGCCAAATCTTCAAAATACCTCGAGATCACGTGGCGATTTACCGAGTCTTCACACCCTCGACGGCACCCGTACGGAACTAGTTGCTTAGCGTGCGACCGGAGTGGTTTGATCGCCGAGTTCCGTCGGTCCAATTGTCCCGTTACAACGGCCACGGTAGTGGCCTGCTAATTCCCCAGCACGCAACACGCTCAGTCAATGAAAGAATAGACGTGAAAGAGCTGAAACATTGAACAAATGGGGGTTTATTTATAATGCAATAGGTGTGGGATGAGAGAAGCACGTAAGGGCAGAGCTCAACCGAATATTAAGAATTGCAATTTTATACAGCACAGGCACTTAAACAATTTACTACTTAAAGACGGGGCCCACAGGACACACACACGCACACACAAAGAATCGGACCAAATGGTCTTTAATTGGACCTCCAGCCCAGAGGACAGTCGGGCTGAAGATCAGGGTAGCTGGCTAGGAGTGGACGCCCAGTCAAAAACGAAAATCCGACGGCGCTCACTTGCACTTCCTCACTCATCGGCGGTCTGTCGGCGACTGACAGCTTCTGCAGGCGGGAAAATATTCACGCATACGGATTAGGATCGCCTACATACGTGCACCAAACCACGCCTCCATAGCTTCATTTGTTTACGCACGAAAAATCAAGGTTGGATACTTTTTGAACACACCTCGTGTGTATATAAGATGAGTTTTCATAAATTTTTGATGACTTCACTCGATGGTAGTTTTTAAGCATATCATTTTGGACACATTTGAATGTGCAGACATTTTTTTTGCCCGTGCCATCCCGACATGTGGAGTACGATCGTAATCTCTGTTAATGGAGCAAGTGTATCTGTGTCCAGCCACTAACGGCATATTTTTATGACGTAATAAACAAACAGGGTTTATCCGTGTTGTTTGTGTTCGCCTTAGAGCATAATAAAATAAATTGCATACATGTTGGTGGTACCCACGGCCAGGTTATGGAGGGGGGAGATTTATGATTTTCTCCTGTACATGTGCCACAGTGCAAGTAGTTTACTGACCCCTGCTGCAGACAGAGGGCATTGATTATTAGCCATGGCACAAAATATATTTTCCCTACCTTCCCCACTATCACCCCCCCCAACCCAAACCCCCCCTGGCTGCTCCAAAGGGAGCGGATGTTTCGAATACGACAGCACAATGGTGTGTTTCCAGTTACACATTCTCACTCATGCTTTATGAAAGGTTGAACTTCCAAAACCCCAAATTCATGACAAATTATGCATTCCATGAACAACAGTGCTTTAGGAATGATGTGCTTTTATAACTCCGAATCGATCAAAACAAAAAGCCTGGTGTTTGCTTAACGGTTAGGGTGCCTGGCTTAAGATCTCAGGGTCTTGAATTAAAGCCCCTGTAACACATTGAATTAACACCAAGCAGGTTGACTCAGCCTGTCATCCTTCCGAGGTTGACAAAATGAGTACCAGTTTATTGGTAACAGAGGCATTGTATCGGCGGCACAGCCACAGGCTGCATACGATTAAACTAGAAAGAGCAATCAGAGATTACACTCTCGCCAGAACTTGTGTGTGCTGTTTGTGTAGTTTTGTGTGGCATTTGTGTACTGGTGTTGTATAATGCATGAGATAATTAGAACTGTCACTTCATAACTGCTGCCAGTGATGACCAGGTACCAAGACGTCCTGCTGTGATGCAGCCCCACTTTGATGGCACACCTGACGACAACCCGTGACTTTTTTATTATAATTCATTGTTCAATTGAATTTCGAATGGGGTTAAAATCAATTCAATGGAAGACCAAATGGGTAGAGTCCTGCAATGGTGTCATCAAAAGGAATCCAAAAAAGCAAAGATGAAGTCATGAGGAGGAACCTGGATAGGATTTGCAGTTCAGCTGCTACTACTCTACCCTCAAACCCATCCAGGCACAGCCAAGTGAGCCTTATTCAAAGAAAATAAAAGAACCCATATCAAAAAATTTAATAATTATGGCTGCCAGTTCATGCATCCAATCAAGTTGAAATTTAAAACATGTATTCCCCGTCAATACAACATAATAAATTTGAAGTTTCACGTCCAATGATGAAGCGATTCTTGAGAAAACATTATTTAACATTTTTCTTCAATCCGGTATGGCTGCCAAGCCATGTGACATCAATTACTCCATAACCTTGTACACGCATACCTTGGGGAACATTTATGTGAAGTCTCCCCTTGATCTGTCCAACTGTTCTGATGAATATTTTTATATGATTTAGGGTGAATCCAATATCGCCGCCAAACCATGTGGCCGATGACATCATTTGTGTGAACCTTTTGTTCCTCATGGATCGGTGGTCATATTGTTACGACTTTGGAAACCTATCGCACACAACATTCAGGTCCTATAGATTAGTTATATCGGTAAGTATGTGTTTTATAGATAGCTTCCTTGCCTGTGTTTAAAGGGTGATTAAATGTAAATGCGCTGTGAGTTACTTTGATAGGGTTTTTCTTTTGTTTTTACACCTCCCCCCCCCCCCCGCTCTGACTGGCGCCATAGTTCTTCGTGCGTTCAACCACGAATGTGGGCAGGGATTCGCATCCCCTCAGACCGAGACTCCGCCCAGGATGGGAGAGTGGGCCCCCCTGGCCAATCAGGGACCTCACCACCTCAGATCGAGACCCTGCCCAGGATGAGAGGGGTTGGCCCCCCTGGCTAATCAGGGACCTCGCCACCTCAGATCGAGACCCTGCCCAGGATGAGAGGGGTTGGCCCCCCTGGCCAATCAGGGACCTCGCCACCTCAGATCGAGAGCAGGGAGGGCGGAGACGTTCCCCTCCCCCCCCGAAACAGGGTGAATAAAGAAGCAGGCGCTGATATTGGTGAGGTACATCTGGGATGTCACATCACATCTCGTCTTAGCTGGGCTTGGTCGTCGTCTGGGAGGTCTGGAGCCTTCTTGTCTTGGTGGTCGCCATCGTGGTCATCGTCTTGCAAGGTTCATCTTGCTGGAGCGCTCGTCTTGCTGGGCTCGGCGTGCTGGTCTTGGTGTTATCGAGCTGGTCTGGAGACCTCGTCCTGTTGGGCCTTCATCGTCGTCGCAGGCTGGTCTTATCTCATCTTGGTCGTCGGCGTCCTCCTCCTCCGCGGATCGAGTCAGCTTGAAGACCACACGAGGTGGACAGGTCCAAGATAGATCCAGGTCTTCAGCTCGCCTGTCCCTCCAAGCTGAAGTCCGCAACAAAGGATTCAGCCACCACTTATTTTGGGTGTGTCCGTGGGCCCGTCTGCTAAGTAGTAAACTGTCTAAGTGCTTTTTGCCTGTATATAGGTGCATTATTTAATATTCGGTTTAACTCTGCTTCTTCCGTGCTTCCCTCGTCCCCCAATTATTGTTGTATAAATAAACCCCATTTGTTCAATGTTTCAGCTCGTTTGTGTCTATTCCTTCATTGACTTAGCATGCTGCGTGTTGGAGAAATAGTAAAAGCGGTTACAGCTGTAAGGGGACATTTGGACCAACGGATCTCGGCGATTAAACCGCTCGGATCGCACACGTGTCGAGCGCGAATTCGGCTCGGCTCGTACGGGAACCGTCGAGGGTGTGAAGACTCGGTAAATCGCCACGTGGTCTCTAGGTATTTTGAAGATTTGGCAAATAACCCTGTACCACGTGGCCGAAATATTGACGCTTCACAGTCCGAAAGGGACCCGTGCTTTTCCGGAGTTTTCCGAAAAGTACGGTCTGAATTCCGAGCAATCGGTCGAGCCGACTCTACTGCTCCATCTAGCTGTCGTGCTCGTGGCCGACGCCTGGCCCCGCAACAATATGTGTAAAGTTTTTGCCTTGATCAGTTGTTCAGCCATTTCAGAGAAGAAGATTTTTGAAGGTTTGTTTTTTTAAACAATATGGCTGCCGAATCACGTGACCGATGACATTATCAAAATATTTTGTAGACCATTTTATCCCAAGATGACCCTCAAAAATGTTTATACTGATCGGATGTAGCGCTCAACATATGCAATTATGACGTAACGAAGGCACTTATGTCATAAAAAACAACTCATTCCCCATGAGGTGTACTTGCTATGTGGAAAGTTTCAAATTTTTCTTGGTGCAGTTTCAGAGTTTCAGGTTCAAAGTTTTTTCAACATGGCTGCCACACTACGTGAGCTATGCCATCATAATTATCATTAAAACATTCCTAAATGAGTAGTCGCACCAATAGTGAAAATTTTGTCTCAATCCGACAAGCGGTTGTAGAGAAAAACACAGAAGTTCTATGCGGCCAAACAAACAAAAAGACGACGTCATGCAGAGCACAATACTTACAAAATCCACCAAACAACTTTGACCTCAAAGATAATTGGTGGTTTAATTAATTGACCAAATATGAAACTCAGAGGTCAATTTTCATCCGATTCACTTGAAATTTTAGAAATTTGGCCGATGTTGATCTTTTGGCATATGTGGACCTCCAAAATAATTGGTGGTTGAATTCAGGGACCTGAAATATAAATCCTCTTCACATTTCAAGTCAATCGGATGAAAATTGAGGATTTTAGAAATACCACCTTCGTTGTTGACCTTTGGCCTATGTTGACCTTTTGGATGATGCTGACCTCAAAAATAATTGGCTCATTGAATGCAGTGAGCTGAAATATAAATCCTCTTCACATTTCAAGTAAATCGGATGAAAATTGAGGATTTTAGAAATACAACCTTAGTTGTTGACCTTTTTACCTCAAAAATAATAGGCTTATTCCTTATGCCAAACTCTTCCATGTGGTGAAATGTCGTGAAGATAGTTTTAAAATTGTCAAGGGTGTTACAATCCCTGTTGCTGACCCTCCAATCAACTGTGGTCCACCTTCGCTTGTGGAAACACGGGCTGCGGTGAACCGGTTGAAACGGCGTAAAGCTCCAGGGATCTGTTTCATCCATGCTGAACTTCTCAAGGCTGGTGGAAATGCTGCACTCGTGTCGTTGCATGCAGTTTTGTGCTCTGCCTGGAACACAGGCATCATCCCAACTGATTGGAAGAGGGGCCTTGTTGTCCCTCTCTGGAAAGGGAAGGGTGATCGCCAAGACTGCAACAACTACCGAGGGGTAACGCTGCTCTGAGTGCCGGGCAAGATCTTTGCTCGGATAATTCTTGATAGGGTTTGCCACCACCTGCTTGAGCACCAGCACCCAGAGCAGTCAGACTTTACACCAAAGAGGTCAACGATTGACCGTATCCTTGTTCTTCGGGTCCTCACCGAACGCAGACGAGCGTTTTGGCAGGGGCTTCTTGCAGCCTATGTTGATCTCTGTAAAGCGTTCGATTCAGTGAATCGGGATGCCCTCTGGAGGATTCTTGGTCTTCGTGGGGTGCCACCAAAACTGAACGATCTGATGTCTGAACTCTACTCTGGTACTGAGAGTGCTGTGAAATGTGGTGGTACCATCTCTGTCTTATTTCCAGTTGTTACTGGAGTTCGTCAGGGGTGTGTACTGGCCCCCACACTTTTCAGCACTTGTATGGACTGGATTCTAGGGAGGATGTTGGAGAGATCAAGCTGCGGTGCATCATTTGGGAATGTCAAGATCTCGGACCTTGATTTCGCAGATGATGTAGTCATCTTTGCGGAGACTTTAGACATCCTTTTGGGAGCCCTCGAGGTGCTGAATGAGGAGTCGGAGCCGCTGGGATTACGGGTTTCTTGGGTCAAAACTAAGATCCAGGCTTTCAGTGACACCTTGGATGCTGCTGTCCTGTCTGTGTCTGTTTGTGGTGAGGATGTTGAGGTCGTGGAGAGATTCACTTACCTCAGCAGTGATATTAATATCTCTGCTGGCTGTGAGTCAGGGGTCAATAGACGTCTGGGTCGGGCCTGGGGAGTCATGGATTTGCTGGATCATGGGGTGTGGTGCTGCCGGTTCCTGTGCGGGAGGACGAAAGTTCGAGTCTTCAGGTCCTTGGTGCTTCCAGTCTTGCTCTATGGATGCGAGACTTGGAATCTGACCAAGGATCTGAGAGGGAGACTTCATTCCTTTGGTACCAGGTCTCTTCGGAGAATCCTTGGCTATCGCTGGTCGGATTTTGTGTCCAACGAGCGGTTGCTGTGAGAGACTCAGATGAGATTTGTTACCTGCATTGTCCGTGAGCGTCAGCCCCGGCTGTATGGACATGTGGCTCGTTTTCCTGATGCTGATCCTGCTCACCAGATTCTCTCAGCGAGGGAGTCTCGTGAGTGGAGGAGGCCAATGGGCTGACCACATGTCTCGTGGTTGCAACAGGTTGACCGGCATCTCAAGGAGATTGGGATGGGCCTGACATCTGCCTGGGGAATGGCCAGACGGAGGCCCCTGGAGTACCGGTGGAAAGTGGACGCAGACGCGGTTCTGGCACATGCTCCCATACCTGACCTGACCTGACCTTAGTTGTTGACCTTTGGCCTGTGTTGACCTTTTGGACGATGCTGACCTCAAAAATAATTGGCTCGTTGAATTCAGTGACCTGAAATATAAATCCTCTTCACATTTCAAGTCAATTGGATGAAAATTGAGGACTTTAGAAATACAACCTTAGTTGTTAACCTTTGGCCTACGTTGACCTTTTGACCTCAAAAACAATAGGCTTCTTCCTTATGCCAAACTCTTCCATGTGGTGAAATGTCATGAAGATCGTTTTAAAATTGTGACCTGTTGGTGACAAACAGACAGAATAACAATATTGACCGACCAATATGCTTGAAAAATCTTTGATTTTGCAAGTAACAAATGGACCCAAATGCAATACTCTCTCTCCTTCGGCGAGGATAACTAGAGAGTTCAAAGAACACCTTACCCCACACAGTCTTAAGAAAAAAGGACATAGGGAGGGTCTGCGAGCAAAAAATTTGATTTGTTGAGATGATGTATGGCGTAATGTTTTCTACAATTAATGCTAAACAGCATGTTTTTGAAAGTGTCAAGGAGGCGATTTGTGTTCAATAGTGTTCAAGTAAATACGTACTTCAATTGAAGTAAAATAAAGATTTTAAAGGTTGTAGATATGAAAAGCTTTTTTTGAAAGTTTACCGCCGTTGATGCGGCATCCTTGACACCACCTTATTTAACACAATGCATTCGTTATTTGTGCCTGTTGTTTGTCCCCTTTCGAACATCCTTAAAGGCCTGGTCACACCTTGACGTTTTAGCCAGTGATGGCAACGTATTAAAATGTATGTAAAACGCTGGCTGACGTTGAACTTTTGATGTTTTTTTTTTTTTTAAGATTCGGACGTATTCATAACGAGTTGGTCGTATGCATAACATATTAGTAATGGACACAGAACGTTTCGTTGTGTTATAGATAACTTATACCAACGAATGCTGAACCTGTTGTCGGCCTACACAACCGATGCCCAACGATAGTCTAACTTCGGCATAGCGCGTTGCACGCATCGCCGACGATGTCGTGACGTAGCCTATTAAAAGGCTGACGCACAACGATTCGAATCATAACTGCCGTAGAAATGGAAGTGACAACATCGCGGTCACACCTTGGCGATCTTGCCAGCGTTTGCCGACCTAAGAAAAATGTGTCTAAAACGTTGGGGCACGTCAAATACGGTATGAGTAAGTTTGGTATACGTGAGTACAACGCTAAAGTACGCTATCATACGTCGTAGTAAGTAGAGTACGTCAAGAAATTTTAAACATGTTCAAAATTTTACGACGTACTCGGCGTATGACACACGTTCCGCATGCGATGGGGATAAGTTGTACACACGATATGTGGACGCTTACACACGTCCACAAACGCTACTTATAAGCTACTCATAAGTCGAAACACGTCGCGGTAATGTCTTTTTTTACGCGAAACTTATTTCTAACTTATGTTTGACGTGCTTTGAACCAATTCTTTACGTAGTCCCAACACACATCGACGTATGTAGACGTATTCCAATGACGTCTTCCGGTCGACAAAAAAAAAATGAACGTGTTTCTCGGTTACAACTGCCATATAAAGACGTGTTCCCAGCGGTTTTGGGAATTGGTATATAAAATGGTGTTCATAAAAGGGGAACCCAACAGTGTTTTCGAGTTCCTTTTTGAGTCGATGTCCATGTCAGCAGTAACAGTATTAGTATTAGTAGTAGTAGGTGAGTGTGAGGGGGAGGGTGTCGGTTATGATGGATCCTCCTTGCGTCCGCGTGTCCACGGGTAGGTTCATAGGCTGCCACAACGATTTAAATGGCTGCATCTCCACTATTGAAAGTAGACGCTTGCGCTCAACAATTGGATTTTTTTTACACTCACGACTTTTAAACGGTACCACTCAGCCATTTTCATTGTTTACAATGAACGATTTAAATTGCTGTCACTCGCCTTTGTTTTTTGACGCTGGCGCTTGGAAATTTTAATCGTTTCTATTGAACGTGCTAAATCGCTCAAACCCCACTATTGAAAGTAGACGCTTGCGCTCAACAATTGGATTTTTTTTACACTCAACGACTTAAACGGTACCACTCAACTATTTTCATTGTTTACAATGAACGATTTAAATTGCTGTCACTCGCCTTTGTTTTTTGACGCTGAGGTTTTGAAATTTGAAGCGTTTCTTCTGAACGTGTTAAAACACTCAAATTCGACTATTTTAAATAGACGCTGCCGATGGACAATTGGAATCATAGCCAAGCTAGACATCGAAGTGTGAACATCCTCGTCATGCCGAAGAAAAGTTTGAAGAATGCTGCAAATAAGTGTCCTGGCCGTGGCCGTGGACGCTGACGCAAGGACGATCCATTATACCGACGTCTTTCAGCCTATGAGTAACTTAAAAGTAACGTCTGTCGATGTGTGGCAACGATCGCGTAACGTGCCAACAACACGTTAATCATAGGTTAGAAATAAGTTTCGGGTACGCAAAACATTACCTCGGCGTGTCTCAACTTATGATTAACTTACAAGTAGCATGTGTTGACGTCTGTCAACGATCGCAGACCGTGCATACAACTTGTGGCCAGCGTAGCGGAACGTGTGAGTCATACGCCGGCATACGTCGTGAAATTTCAAGCATGAAAAAATTTGAGGACAACCAAAAAGTACAACGTTTAAAGCCAGCGTACAACGACGTATGGCAGTGTTTTTCAGCGTGCTCTCAATGTTATCAAAACTTACCCATAACGTATTCAACGTGTGCCAGCGTTTTAGAAAAAAAATTCAAAAATCAGCATACGTTGGCTAAAACATCAAGGTGTGACCGGGCCTTAAAAACAGTATGTTTCCTGGTTGAACATATTTTCAATTTTGTTTGACTGCCAGACAAGCAAACGGACTAAAAAAAATTATCTTGCTCTTCTCTGAGCGTGCATCATCGGGCCAAATTCAGACCCAAAGTACTGCTGTACTACTGTTTCGTTTTCCAATTCATGAACCGATGTGTTCAAAATATTAACCCTTTGAACCATTGCGGCCGTTTTACCAGCTGCTATTCAAACCTCCATATACCCGAGTGGCCGTTTTACCAGCCGCTATTCAAACCTCCATATACCCGAGCAGCCGGTTTACCAACTGCTATTCAAACCTCCATATACTGAGCGGCCGGTTTACCAGCCACTATTCAAACCTCAATATACCCGAGCGGCCGGTTTACCGGCCACTATTCAAACCTCCATATACCCGAGCGGCCGGTTTACCAGCCGCTATTCAAACCTCCATATACCCGAGCGGCCGTTTTACCATCTGCTATTCAAGCCTCCATATACCCGAGCGGCCGGTTTACCATCCGATTTCAAACCTCCATATACCCGAGTGGCCGGTTTA
This sequence comes from Eptatretus burgeri, assembly GCF_056783735.1. Lineage (NCBI taxonomy): Eukaryota > Metazoa > Chordata > Myxini > Myxiniformes > Myxinidae > Eptatretus > Eptatretus burgeri. The sequence goes on from NC_140961.1 coordinate 140,108,415, forward strand.
CCGGCCACTATTCAAACCTCCATATACCCGAGCGGTCGGTTTACCAGCCACTATTCAAACCTCCATATACCTGAGTGGCCGGTTTACCATCCGCTATTCAAACCTCCATATACCCGAGCGGCCGGTTTACCATCCGCTATTCAAACCTCCATATACCCGAGTGGCCGGTTTACCAGCCGCTATTCAAACCTCCATGTACCCGAGCGGCCGGTTTACCATCCGCTATTCAAACCTCCATATACCCGAACGGCCGGTTTACCAGCCGCTATTCAAACCTCCATATACCCGAGCGGCTGGTTTACCATCTGCAATTCAAGCCTCCATATACCCGAGCGGCCGGTTTACCATCCGATTTCAAACCTCCATATACCTGAGCGGCCGGTTTACCAGCCACTATTCAAACCTCCATATACCCGAGCGTCCGGTTTACCGGCCACTATTCAAACCTTCATATACCTGAGTGGCCGTTTTACCAGCCGCTATTCAAACCTCCATATACCTGAGTGGCCATTTTACCAGCCGCTATTCAAACCTCCATATACCCGAGCGGCCGGTTTACCATCCGCTATTCAAACCTCCATATACCCGAGCGGCCGGTTTACCATCTGCGATTCAAACCTCCATATACCCGAGCGGCCGGTTTACCATCTGCAATTCAAACCTCCATATACCCGAGCAGCCTGTTTACCAGCCGCTATTCAAACCTCCATATACTTGAGCAGCCGGTTTACCAACCGCTATTCAAACCTCCATATACCCGAGCGGCCGGTTTACCAACCGCTATTCAAACCTCCATAAACCCGAGCGGTCGGTTTACCAGCCGCTATTCAAACCTCCATATACCTGAGCGGCCGTTTTACCAGCTGCTATTCAAACCTCCATATACCTGAGTGGCCGGTTTACCATCCGCTATTCAAACCTCCATATACCCGAGCGGCCGGTTTACCATCCGCTATTCAAACCTCCATATACCCGAGCGGCCGGTTTACCATCTGCAATTCAAGCCTCCATATACCCGAGCGGCCGGTTTACCATCCGATTTCAAACCTCCATATACCTGAGCGGCCGGTTTACCAGCCACTATTCAAACCTCCATATACCCGAGCGTCCGGTTTACCGGCCACTATTCAAACCTTCATATACCTGAGTGGCCGTTTTACCAGCCGCTATTCAAACCTCCATATACCTGAGTGGCCATTTTACCAGCCGCTATTCAAACCTCCATATACCCGAGCGGCCGGTTTACCATCCGCTATTCAAACCTCCATATACCCGAGCGGCCGGTTTACCATCCGCTATTCAAACCTCCATATACCCGAGCGGCCGGTTTACCATCTGCGATTCAAACGTCCATATACCCGAGCGGCCGGTTTACCATCTGCAATTCAAACCTCCATATACCCGAGCAGCCGGTTTACCAACCGCTATTCAAACCTCCATATACCCGAGCGGCCGGTTTACCAACCGCTATTCAAACCTCCATAAACCCGAGCGGTCGGTTTACCAGCCGCTATTCAAACCTCCATATACCTGAGTGGCCGGTTTACCATCCGCTATTCAAACCTCCATATACCCGAGCGGCCGGTTTACCATCCGCTATTCAAACCTCCATATACCCGAGCGGCCGGTTTACCAGCCGCTATTCAAACCTCCATATACCCGAGCGGCCGGTTTACCAACCGCTATTCAAACCTCCATAAACCCGAGCGGTCGGTTTACCAGCCGCTATTCAAACCTCCATATACCTGAGCGGCCGTTTTACCAGCTGCTATTCAAACCTCCATATACCTGAGTGGCCGGTTTACCAGCTGCTATTCAAACCTCCATATACCCGAGCGGCCGGTTTACCATCTGCGATTCAAACGTCCATATACCCGAGCGGCCGGTTTACCATCTGCAATTCAAACCTCCATATACCCGAGCAGCCGGTTTACCAGCCGCTATTCAAAACTCCATATACTTGAGCAGCCGGTTTACCAACCGCTATTCAAACCTCCATATACCCGAGCGGCCGGTTTACCAACCGCTATTCAAACCTCCATAAACCCGAGCGGTCGGTTTACCAGCCGCTATTCAAACCTCCATATACCTGAGTGGCCGGTTTACCATCCGCTATTCAAACCTCCATATACCCGAGCGGCCGGTTTACCATCCGCTATTCAAACCTCCATATACCCGAGCGGCCGGTTTACCAGCCGCTATTCAAACCTCCATATACCCGAGCGGCTGGTTTACCATCTGCAATTCAAGCCTCCATATACCCGAGCGGCCGGTTTACCATCCGATTTCAAACCTCCATATACCTGAGCGGCCGGTTTACCAGCCACTATTCAAACCTCCATATACCCGAGCGGCTGGTTTACCATCTGCAATTCAAGCCTCCATATACCCGAGCGGCCGGTTTACCATCCGATTTCAAACCTCCATATACCTGAGCGGCCGGTTTACCAGCCACTATTCAAACCTCCATATACCCGAGCGGCCGGTTTACCAGCCACTATTCAAACCTCCATATACCCGAGCGTCCAGTTTACCGGCCACTATTCAAACCTTCATATACCTGAGTGGCCGTTTTACCAGCCGCTATTCAAACCTCCATATACCTGAGTGGCCATTTTACCAGCCGCTATTCAAACCTCCATAAACCCGAGCGGTCGGTTTACCATCCGCTATTCAAACCTCCATAAACCCGAGCGGTCGGTTTACCAGCCGCTATTCAAACCTCCATATACCTGAGCGGCCGGTTTACCATCCGCTATTCAAACCTCCATATACCCGAGCGGCCGGTTTACCAGCCGCTATTCAAACCTCCATATACCCGAGCGGCCGGTTTACCATCCGCTATTCAAACCTCCATATACCCGAGTGGCCGGTTTACCAGCCGCTATTCAAACCTCCATATACCCGAGCGGCTGGTTTACCATCCGCAATTCAAACCTCCATATACCCGAGCAGCCGGTTTACCAGCCGCTATTCAAACCTCCATATACCTGAGCAGCCGGTTTACCAACCGCTATTCAAACCTCCATCTACCCGAGCGGCCGGTTTACCAACCGCTATTCAAACCTCCATAAACCCGAGCGGTCGGTTTACCAGCCACTATTCAAACCTCCATTTTCCTGAGCAGCCGGTTTACCATCAGCTCTTCAAACCTCCATATACTTGAGCAGCCGGTTTACCAACCGCTATTCAAACCTCCATATACCTGAGCGGCCGGTTTACCAACCGCTATTCAAACCTTCATATACCCGAGCGGCCGATTTACCAACCGCTATTCAAACCTTCATATACCCGAGCGGCCGGTTTACCAACCGCTATTCAAACCTCCATATACCTGAGCAGCCAGTTTACCATCCGCTATTCAAACCTCCATATACCTGAGCAGCCGGTTTACCAACCGCTATTCAAACCTCCATATACCTGAGCAGCCGGTTTACCAACCACTATTCAAACCTCCATATACCTGAGTGACCGGATTTTTCTCCAGGAAACCCAGGATGGAGGAGCCGAAAGTCCAAGGAGATCAGAGTTCATTGGGTTAATAGCATTCAATTGAAATTAAGTAGTTCCTTGATCATAAATTGTCGTTTGCAGACAGACAGACAAAGTGAACCAATTGCTTAACCCCGTTGTTCGCTTACTGGCAGTTGTTTACTGATCCTTACCGGAGAGAGGGGGTATTATTAGCCAATGATTCAAAATTAAATACTCCTCCTTCACTCCCAACCTTTCCCAAACCACTCCCAGAGGCAGTGGGTATTTTAACGTTTAATTTCCTTGTTTATTTTTTACATTCATGCTGATGAACACATCTCCCAGATTAGAATGTATCCCCACCCGGACAGTTTCATGTTGCCTTTTGCCTTGGTCTCGAACACAGCACTCCCTATTGCTTTGAACACTTTGTGCCATCAGCATTTGTATGTGTCATCTTCTTTTCATCTTGGGTTATTTTTATCTTTGTGAAATGTAATTATAGTTTCAAAGGAAATGTACGATGAAGTCTTAATCGAGTAAATGGAAGCTGCTGTGGTTTCTGTAAAAGATGTTTATTCAGTTCCAGGTACAGTTTATGATGGTGGCATCAGCCAAATTTGTATGAAAGTCAAATAAGTTATTTGGTATAATTCACAAAAGTTTCACGATGTTTAAGGGGTAGTGAAAATGCATTACTTTTGACAAATGTGTGCTGGTGGTGAGGCTTCACTGCTTTGGTTTGAACTTGAGGAAGGAAAGCATTGTTATTGCTGAGACCTACACTACAAGATGATCAAACATTTGAAAAAAAATTTAAATCGTTTTACAGCTTCCTCCTCCAATGAAAGCATGCCACTCAAATTCAGGATCGCTGATCAATTAAATTCGTCACACCCTTCATCTTCACTGTGGTCCATCGCTCGCACGAACATGACTGTGGTGCAACCTTTATAAAGAGGAGTTTACCAGACTCATCGCAGTGTAAACACTGGACCAGGTCTGCATTGCCAATGAGAATGGGTTGTTTTGGAAGAAGATTCTGAACAAGAGGCTTTGGGAGTAGGAATCGTTTCTGCATCTGGTTTAAAGAGATCAGAGGGCCTATCACTGTTCTGTGTCAGTAAGGTGGAAACAGATGAGCTGAAGCCCATTGCAGGAAAGGCAAAATGCTCACCTGCCTGAGGAACATGCACAAATCCCAAATCCATGTTCATTTGGTACCATCGTAGCAACACATTAATGGTGCAGAAGCTCCTTTACGAACTGGTTCCTGTACAATTGTATCTTGTATGTCGAAGATTTTCCAAAATTACTAACTTCATGATTCAGCATCCGCACCCTCGGTCGAAGCCAAGTGTTTGTTCATCTCCGTCTCCATATTTAGTGCAGGTATGCAAATCGATTCGTTTTGTTGTGTGAAAGGCTTGTCTGTGTCCTGAAACCCTAAAATATTATGATTTTTGTTCTGCACAAAGGTATGTTCCCGATGCTTTGTTATTGGAAAGAAAATAAAAAAATGAATAAAACTATGCAGTCCTGGTGAACGAATATTCATGAAGACAAATGTTCCATGGAACAAATCCATTTTTCTGAATGAGGTTTTGGTGTATGTTTTGAGTTATTTTTAGCTTTGTGAAATTTAATTGTAGTATAAAAAGAAAAGTGCCATGAAGTCACCATCGAGTCGATGGTAGTTGCTGTGTCCAGGTTATTCAGGTTCCCACTAATGACTCTATTTGCTCTTGGCTTATTCGGTTTCCTTCTGCAGTATTTGGTCTTCCGTTTGACTTTGCTTGTGCTGTATCCTGAAGCTGTGTGAACTGTGCTTCCCCGCTGACCGACCTCTGGTACCTTGTCCACGTTTCTGTGCTTGAGCCTGGGGAGTAACTGCTGAAATCTATCTGCATCTGTGGGTTCTTCCTGACATCTTTGTTCTTTTTTCCTTTCACATTTCTTTCTACTTTTTTCACATTTCTCTTTCTTCTTCTTCTCCTCCTCTTCCCTTTATAAAGCATGATGTCCGATGGCACCAAGCTTCTGCCCTGCCTTAACCACGATACTCTTCCTCCACCTCCCTCTGTCCTCAGCCAACTTTCTCCACTCTCCAACCACCTACCTTACAGATATCCAATCTCACACAATCCTCCCATCTCGATCACCGTCGACCTCTTTTCCTCCTAACTTGCTCCCTCAACCCATCTGCTCTCTTTATCATTCTCTCTTCACCAAGTGTCCAACCAATCTCAGCTGGCATTTCACCAATCTCCCCATCAAGCTCATCTGCAGACCAATCTCTTCCCTCGGTTCATCCATCCTCCTTCTATCGCCTCCTGCAATCCTCCTAACAGAGTTGTTCTCACAAATCTGCAGCCGCTGTTGTTGGCATCTCTCTGTTAGTGTCACCGTCTCCAGGCCGTAAAGGTAGGCCGGCATTACACACGTCATCAGAACCTTCTCTTTCAATTTTCTTGATATCTTTCTGTCTGTAATTACTCCCTCCACCCTCCTCCATCATATTCACACACACACACACACCTGAATCCTCCTCTACACCTCTGTCTTGGACTTATCATCCCCGGTCACTGTTCCCCCCAGATACTCAAACCTATTCCACTGCCTGATCTCCTTCCCCTCTAACCTGATATTCATATATTTTCTCTGCTGCTTGACCCACATCACCTCAGTCTTCTCCACACTTATCTACAGTCCATGCTTCCCAAATTCCTCCTTCCACTCCCCCCAGAACCTCCTGCATCTCCTGCCTACTCTCCACCACAACAGCCATACCACCCCTCAAGCTCACCTTCCTGCTTACCAGCTCCATCACCATGATAAACATGAGTGACATGAGAGCACTTCGTTGCCTCAAACCGATGTTCATGCTGAACTTCTCAGAAATCCCAGGACCAACTGAAACTCTTCCCCACGTTCTCATGTACATCCCTTCCACCAACAGAACGTCTGCTTCCAGCACTCCCATCAATCTTTATTCATTCTAATTCTTGCTTTATTTATTTAAGACTATTTCTCTTTCTTTGTCTTTCTGTCTTGGGAGAAGTGAATTGATGCAGAAATTTTTCTGTAAGGCTCTCTTGGCTGCACCTGGATGGGTTTGAGGGTAGTTGAGTTGCAGTTGAAACCCAAATCCTATCCAGGTTCTTCCTGATGACTTTGAACATATTTGCTCTTTACTTATTCAGATTCCTTCTGATGACTCCAATGCAATATTTGGTCTTCCATTTGAATACATTGCGATTGCATTATTCCTCTTCTATACTTCCAATGAAGTGAAATGTATTCACAGACACAGACAGACGCACAGACAGACGCACAGACAGACGCACAGACAGACGCATAGGCACACACACCTTGTATTTAGCAAAACAAAGAGTTGGTTGGATGCATCCACCATTGAAAAAGAGGTTTTGTGGCCAGAGGAAGTGTGGAAAACTTTGCTAGTGTTGCTTGGGGGGATGGAAAGTATTAAAATGTTATTTGAGACAACACCAACACCGACGTAGCTCAAGTACCCATGAGGAAAAACTAGTGGTTGCTCTATACCCATGAGATGTGTGTGTGTGTGTGTGTGTGTGTGTGTGTGTGTGTGTGTGTGTGTGTGTGTGTGTGTGTGTGTGTGTGTGTGTGTGTGTGTGTGTGTGTGTGTGTGTGTGTGTGTGTGTGTGTTGAACTCACAAACCGTTTGACTTGGATAATTATACCTCTAGGGAAGCATCTCGGACCTGGGAATGTCATAGCGGCAATATTTTCTCCCAGGAGGGGAGGGGAGAGGTACTTTCAGGCAGTTTTCTGAAATTTTTACAGTTCTTCAAACATATCTCAACACCAACACAATACATACTACAATGAGATGCCTCATATGAAAAGCATTGATGGGGCATGGGTGGTGGGGGGGATAATTTTAAAAGTGAAATTCTGAAGGTGCATCCCAGGTAGGGTTCTATTTAAAAATATAACCTTACCTGGGGTGCATTTATTTTGACCCCTCTGAAACATTTCAGATTTGGGAATGACATACCAACTTATGGGGGGGGGGTGGGCCTCCTCAGGATGGGAATGGGAATTACATCCTCACGATAGAACTGGGGTGGGGTGAGCACTTTTATCTGTATCCAGTAGCGTTTCAAATCCTACTCGGTTATGAAAATGACATTCCGTTGAAAATGGGTGTCTAGCGAGTTGTTTTGACAAAGATCAAGGTCATGGAAGAGCTGAATGACAAAGTGGTGACATTGCCAGTGGTGGAGTGGAGTGAGTTTGCATACAAGGACAATGAAATTGGGAAGAAACACACTCCACCCAGACAGGATAGGGGAACTGAGTTGAGTGAGTATACAAGGAACATGTAATGAGACAGGATAAGCTGACAAACAGGTTAAAAATGTGGAAAAGTGTAGGAGGCGAGGAGAGTTGGTGAGGACAGAAAGGTATGGGAATAGGAGACGACAGCAATGGCTCGCGACTTTACAGGAGTGAAGAGAACATAAATGGATAAACTCAGGGAGGCAATCCCACAGTTGAGAACAGAAGGGTTCTATTATATCCCAATTAATATATTTTGCATACTAAAATCCCAATTGATGCATCTTGGATATTAAAATCCCAATTGATGTATTTTGGAGAATGAAATCCCAATTGATATATTTTGGATATTAAAATCCACTTGGATCTATTTTGGATATTAAAATCCCAATTGATATATTTTGGAGAATGAAATCCCAATTGATATATTTTGGATCTTAAAATCCAAATGGATCTATTTTGGATATGAAAATCCCAATGATTTATTTTGGAGAATGAAATCCCAATTGATATATTTTGGATATTAAAATCCAAATGGATCTATTTTGGATATTAAAATCCCAATTGATATATTTTGGATATTAAAATCAAAATTGATGTATTTTGGATAGTAAAATCCCAACCGATGTATCTTGGAAATTAAAATCCCAATTGATGTTTTTTGGAAAGTAAAATCCTAATTTATATATTTTGGATATTAAAATCCTAATTAATATATTTTGGATATTAAAATACCATTTGATGTATTTTGGATATTAAAATCCCAGTTGATGAATTTTGGATATTAAAATCACAATTGATGTATTTTGGATAGTAAAATCCCAATTGATATATTTTGTATCTTAAAATCCTAATTAATATATTTTCGATATTAAAATCCCAGTTGATGTATTTTGTACATTAAAATCCCAATTGATGTATTTTGGATAGTAAAATCCTAATTAATATAGTTTGGATATTAAAATCCCAAGTGATATATTTTGCATACTAAAATCCCAATTGATGTTTTTTGGAAAGTAAAATCCTAATTAATATATTTTGGATATTAAAATCCTAATTAATATATTTTGGATATTAAAATCCTAATTAATATATTTTGGATATTAAAATCCTAATTAATATATTTTGGATATTAAAATACCATTTGATGTATTTTGGATTTTAATATCCCAGTTGATGAATTTTGGATATTAAAATCACAATTCAGGTATTTTGGATAGTAAAATCCCAATTGATATATTTTGGATAGTAAAATCCCAATTGATATATTTTGGATAGTAAAATCCCAATTGATGTATTTTGGATAGTAAAATCTCATTTGCTGTATTTTGGATATTAAAATCCCAATTGATATATTTTGTATATTAAAATCCTAATTAATATATTTTCGATATTAAAATCCCAGTTGATGTATTTTGGATATTAAAATCCCAATTGATGTATTTTGGATAGTAAAATCCTAATTAATATAGTTTGGATATTAAAATGCCAAGTGATATATTTTGGATACTAAAATCCCAATTGATGTTTTTTGGATAGTAAAATCCCAATTGATGTATTTTGGATAGTAAAATCCTAATTAATATATTTTCGATATTAAAATCCCAGTTGATGTATTTTGGATAGTAAAATCCTAATTAATATAGTTTGGATATTAAAATCCCAAGTGATATATTTTGGATACTAAAATCCCAATTGATGTTTTTTGGAAAGTAAAATCCTAATTAATATATTTTGGATATTAAAATACCATTTGATTTATTTTGGATATTAAAATCCCAGTTGATGAATTTTGGATATTAAAATCACAATTGATGTATTTTGGATAGTAAAATCCCAATTGATACATTTTGTATATTAAAATCCTAATTAATATATTTTCGATATTAAAATCCCAGTTGATGTATTTTGTGCATTAAAATCCCAATTGATGTATTTTGGATAGTAAAATCCTAATTAATATAGTTTGGATATTAAAATCCCAAGTGATATATTTTGGATACTAAAATCCCAATTGATGTTTTTTGGAAAGTAAAATCCTAATTAATATATTTTGGATGTTAAAATCCTAATTAATATATTTTGGATATTAAAATACCATTTGATGTATTTTGGATATTAAAATCCCAGTTGATGAATTTTGGATATTAAAATCACAATTGATGGATTTTGGATAGTAAAATCCCAATTGATATATTTTGTATCTTAAAATCCTAATTAATATATTTTCGATATTAAAATCCCAGTTGATGTATTTTGTACATTAAAATCCCAATTGATGTATTTTGGATAGTAAAATCCTAATTAATATAGTTTGGATATTAAAATTCCAAGTGATATATTTTGCATACTAAAATCCCAATTGATGTTTTTTGGAAAGTAAAATCCTAATTAATATATTTTGGATATTAAAATCCTAATTAATATATTTTGGATATTAAAATCCTAATTAATATATTTTGGATATTAAAATACCATTTGATGTATTTTGGATTTTAATATCCCAGTTGATGAATTTTGGATATTAAAATCACAATTCAGGTATTTTGGATAGTAAAATCCCAATTGATATATTTTGGATAGTAAAATCCCAATTGATATATTTTGGATAGTAAAATCCCAATTGATGTATTTTGGATAGTAAAATCTCATTTGCTGTATTTTGGATATTAAAATCCCAATTGATATATTTTGTATATTAAAATCCTAATTAATATATTTTCGATATTAAAATCCCAGTTGATGTATTTTGGATATTAAAATCCCAATTGATGTATTTTGGATAGTAAAATCCTAATTAATATAGTTTGGATATTAAAATGCCAAGTGATATATTTTGGATACTAAAATCCCAATTGATGTTTTTTGGATAGTAAAATCCCAATTGATGTATTTTGGATAGTAAAATCCTAATTAATATATTTTCGATATTAAAATCCCAGTTGATGTATTTTGGATAGTAAAATCCTAATTAATATAGTTTGGATATTAAAATCCCAAGTGATATATTTTGGATACTAAAATCCCAATTGATGTTTTTTGGAAAGTAAAATCCTAATTAATATATTTTGGATATTAAAATACCATTTGATTTATTTTGGATATTAAAATCCCAGTTGATGAATTTTGGATATTAAAATCACAATTGATGTATTTTGGATAGTAAAATCCCAATTGATACATTTTGTATATTAAAATCCTAATTAATATATTTTCGATATTAAAATCCCAGTTGATGTATTTTGTGCATTAAAATCCCAATTGATGTATTTTGGATAGTAAAATCCTAATTAATATAGTTTGGATATTAAAATCCCAAGTGATATATTTTGGATACTAAAATCCCAATTGATGTTTTTTGGAAAGTAAAATCCTAATTAATATATTTTGGATGTTAAAATCCTAATTAATATATTTTGGATATTAAAATACCATTTGATGTATTTTGGATATTAAAATCCCAGTTGATGAATTTTGGATATTAAAATCACAATTGATGTATTTTGGATAGTAAAATCCCAATTGATACATTTTGTATATTAAAATCCTAATTAATATATTTTCGATATTAAAATCCCAGTTGATGTATTTTGTGCATTAAAATCCCAATTGATGTATTTTGGATAGTAAAATCCTAATTAATATAGTTTGGATATTAAAATCCCAAGTGATATATTTTGGATACTAAAATCCCAATTGATGTTTTTTGGAAAGTAAAATCCTAATTAATATATTTTGGATGTTAAAATCCTAATTAATATATTTTGGATATTAAAATACCATTTGATGTATTTTGGATATTAAAATCCCAGTTGATGAATTTTGGATATTAAAATCACAATTGATGGATTTTGGATAGTAAAATCCCAATTGATATATTTTGTATATTAAAATCCTAATTAATATATTTTCGATATTAAAATCCCAGTTGATGTATTTTGTATATTAAAATCCCAATTGATGTATTTTGGATAGTAAAATCCTAATTATTATAGTTTGGATATTAAAATGCCAAGTGATATATTTTGGATACTAAAATCCCAATTGATGTTTTTTGGATAGTAAAATCCCAATTGATGTATTTTGGATAGTAAAATCTCATTTGATGTATTTTGGATATTAAAATCCCAATTGATATATTTTGAATATTAAAATCCTAATTAATATATTTTCGATATTAAAATCCCAGTTGATGTATTTTGGATAGTAAAATCCTAATTAATATAGTTTGGATATTAAAATCCCAAGTGATATATTTTGGATACTAAAATCCCAATTGATGTTTTTTGGAAAGTAAAATCCTAATTAATATATTTTGGATATTAAAATCCTAATGATTTATTTTGGAGAATGAAATCCCAATTAATATATTTTGGATATTAAAATACCATTTGATTTATTTTGGATATTAAAATCCCAGTTGATGAATTTTGGATATTAAAATCACAATTGATGTATTTTGGATAGTAAAATCCCAATTGATATATTTTGTATATTAAAATCCTAATTAATATATTTTTGATATTAAAATCCCAGTTGATGTATTTTGTGCATTAAAATCCCAATTGATGTATTTTGGATCGTAAAATCCTAATTAATATAGTTTGGATATTAAAATCCCAAGTGATATATTTTGGATACTAAAATCCCAATTGATGTTTTTTGGATAGTAAAATCCTAATTAATATAGTTTGGATATTAAAATCCCAAGTGATATATTTTGGATACTAAAATCCCAATTGATGTTTTTTGGAAAGTAAAATCCTAATTAATATATTTTGGATATTAAAATCCTAATTAATATATTTTGGATATTAAAATACCATTTGATGTATTTTGGATATTAAAATCCCAGTTGATGAATTTTGGATATTAAAATCACAATTGCTGGATTTTGGATAGTAAAATCCCAATTGATATATTTTGTATATTAAAATCCTAATTAATATATTTTCGATATTAAAATCCCAGTTGATGTATTTTGTATATTAAAATCCCAATTGATGTATTTTGGATAGTAAAATCCTAATTAATATAGTTTGGATATTAAAATCCCAAGTGATATATTTTGGATACTAAAATCCCAATTGATGTTTTTCGGAAAGTAAAATCCCAATTGATATATTTTGTATATTAAAATCCTAATTAATATATTTTCGATAATAAAATCCCAGTTGATGTATTTTGTATATTAAAATCCCAATTGATGTATTTTGGATAGTAAAATCCTAATTAATATAGTTTGGATATTAAAATCCCAAGTGATATATTTTGGATACTAAAATCCCAATTGATGTTTTTTGGAAAGTAAAATCCTAATTAATATATTTTGTATATTAAAATCCTAATTAATATATTTTGGATATTAAAATACCATTTGATGTATTTTGGATATTAAAATCCCAGTTGATGAATTTTGGATATTAAAATCCCAATTGATGTATTTTGGATAGTAAAATCCCAATTGATGTATTTTGGATAGTAAAATCCCAATTAATATCGTTTGGATATTAAAATCCCAAGTGATATATTTTGGATATTAAAATTCCCATTTGATGGATTTTGGATATTAAAATCACAATTGATGGATTTTGGATATTAAAATCTCAATTGATGTATTTTGGATAGTAAAATCCTAATTAATATAGTTTGGATATTAAAATCCCAAGTGATATATGTTGGATATTAAAATCTCAATTGATGTATTTTGGATAGTAAAATCCTAATTAATATAGTTTGGATATTAAAATCCCAAGTGATATATTTTGGATATTAAAATCCTAATTGATATATTTTGCCAAGATAATTATATTCTTGTTACCTCCACCACTGAAGATGGACGGAGGTTTTGTTTTCACCCCTGGTCTCTGTCTGTGTGCTTGTTAGCCTGCTCGCAGACAGACAGACAATCTCAAAAATTTGTTGATCGATTCAACTGAAACTTGGTGACCTAGTTGGGTGTGTAACAAGGACGAAATGAGTCAATTTTGGTGGATTCAGATCCTGATCCAGATGCGAGAAATTTTGAAGTGAGTCTTCACCATTGAGAAATAGGGCCAAAAACGATTATTTGGCACGATATCTCAAAAAATTGTGAATGGATTTGAACGAAAATTGGTGTACAGATTGGGTGTTTTACAAGAACGAACAAAGCATTACTGATAAAACGAGGACACAGACCCCATCTGCACCATTGAAATGGACGTCTAGATTTTACATTTAAATAACTAAATGAGTAAATCAATATGGAGGTATTGGAGAAGGTACACTGTACATAAAAAAATAATTCAAAGTGGTATGAAGGCAGTGGTGATGATTTGTACATTTATACGAATAAATATTGTGTGGGCCGGGGTCCGGTGGCGAGAACGACCACTAGGTGGGGGAGCATGGCTTGCATTTTGACGGGCCCGATCGGCCTCGCCCCCGTGATCGACCCGGTGGTCGATTTTCAGGGGGTCTTTTTATCGGCCCCGTAAAATTAAGCTGCGAGAAAAAAAGATAAAAAAAAAACAAAACAAAAGCTAACATTACCTGTATGGCAAAACAAAACCTTTGTTCAACACCATTGGTCTCCTTTTGGATGCGAGAAACGGACAATGACATGGTTGAAGCCATCTCCACAGATGATGAGAATGCTGTTGTGTTGGACTTATCTTCAGGTAGCTCAGGGGATGAATCTCTTTCACAATTATCTGATGAGTCTGATGATAGTGACTTGGGGGTTTCTGCCTGAAGATTTACATCAATACTAAACCTACTAAAGTTAATTAGTATTTGGCAGAATGTACTGAACACATGTATCTGTTATGTTATTGGACTGGAGAGAGATACTTGCAGATAAATTAGTTTTGTTGAGACAGAAATGCATCAATAAACTCATTAAATTTGCGACTGTTCAGATTTGTTTTTTTGGTCATTCAGCTTTTCAGCGAATAAAGTTTTTAATTGACATTATTACTATGTTACTGGTGGATCCAGGTGTGGAAATTCAAGTACAACCTACATGACAAGGTAATGGCAGTGAAAAGTCAAGATTTATCCCCATGTATATGTTGAACACGGTGGGCTAGTCCAGGGAGAGAAATGGGTTGGACTTGTGTACATAATACTTGAATGGTCCCAGTTCAATAGCATACATGTAATGTATTGTACCGGCACATCATTTATGCAAATTGTCAGAACATTTGTCATTACAGGTAGTAATCCACAACAACAAAGACAACTTAGTTCTAATACTTTTTAATGAAAAGGATTGTGGGAAAGTACTGTGCTTGAGCAGAAAGTTCTGTTTCTCAGAACTTTGTGTTTGGCCCCAAGAAGGGCCGTTTAAGGTACATTTTTGAAATTACATAGTTAGGATTCGGCTCAGTTTATTCAGATTCTTTGGCAGTTCAGTTTGTACAGACATTGGTCAATTTGGACCACATGTTAAAACAATTTACAAAAACTACTGCACAAGATTTTGAAGCAATTTTAAAATCAGCCCCCTCACCCCACATGACGAGGCCTATTTATCAGCCCCGTCCGATTTTGAAAATGCAAGGCCTGGGGGAGGTTACGTCGTCTCCCACCAGACTTTCCGGAACTGTAGGCTGTCGCTCCGGATAATTCTGTGAGCCGGTGGGTCGCTGAACCGACCGTGGAACGCCAATATCTCTACCGCATGGTGTAGGGTCTTTTTTGTCTGGAACCAATTTACTTAAGTAACCACATGGTCTCAGCTACCGGGGATCCACACCCTCGGCATGTCTTGCCCGAACCAGATCACTCTACCGAATACCAGCTGCCAACTACCTTTCCGGCTCGGATGCAGTCGAGCGGGCCTGCCAAGAACGTACCGACTAGGATGAACCGATTATCGGGTATAAAGACCCGACTAAAACTCAGATCCGAACCATGCTGGACCAATGAAAGAAAGGACGGAAACAAACTGGGACCATTTCTAAGAATGGTTTCTTTACAACAAGGACACAGAGCAAGCTTATCGTGGATATACACAGCAAGGTTTACAATGATGGAATAAATACTTAAACAGTTCTACTTGGAGACGGTGCCACACACAGACAAAAATAAAACCCAGTTGTTTTATTGGACCCTCGCAGCCAGGGAGAGAGACGAGCTGGGGGTCGCAGTTCACTTGGGTACCTGCATGTTGGAGGGAGGGGGTGCTCTGTGGTGTGGCACCTGCCAATAGTCGTGCAGCTCGGCCCACGGTCACACGCGTGGGGCTCGTGCCCGCGGAGGAACTCGAATCGAGTAGTCGGAGTCCCAGGGCGGGAATCAGGGTCGCGGACAAGACCCAGCAAAACTCCAAACGAACGCCCCACGCAGAACTGCAACGAATCCTTCAACGAATGCCCCAACAGAACTGCAACGGATGCTCCAACTAATCCAGAGCTGACTTTCCGCACACAGAACTCACTGAACTGAGTTTTTTGTTGTCTGTTGTAGACCTCACTGAACGGGGTGGGGGCTCTGTGGAACAGACGTCACTGTCCGCCCTGATCGGACAAGGTCTTCATGGGGTCCGCCCTTTCTGGGCGGGGCCTCCGCCAAACCGGGAACCCCACCCCCCTCCCCACACGTCTGGACTCGTCAAGGAGAAGATCCAATGTTGAAAAGGAACGTTTGTAGAAGCACAAAGGAATGGTAGACTGGACGTTTTGCCCCGTATGCTGTGGCCAGCGAGGCGAGGGTTGCAAGCGCTGGAAGGTACCGTGGTTGGTTGTTGGATGGTAAAGATTTATTTAACCTAACTAAAAAAAACTTCGCAACGCACACCTTTGATTCTCCCACTCGACAAAAGGAATGGGCCTGTCTTCAAATGCACTTAACGGAATCACTGACTTTTGGGACATCTGTATGTTTGAATGCATATGGTTTCCAGATCCGTAACAATATCAATGTGTGTGTCAGTGTTTCTTCTCCATAACTCCAAAACTATAAAACCTATCAGCCTGAAACTTTGCATGCATAAGAAGAAAACTCAAAGGAAGTGCAAGAGTTAAAATTAGATGTTTGGGTTAATTAAAACACCGCTTTTGAAAGTAATTAATG
>NC_140961.1:140155271-140322771 GCF_056783735.1 Eptatretus burgeri
TTGGAGGCCAGCTTGGAGATGTCTTTCCAGGAAATATTGTGGCAGATAGTGAAGCCCAAAAGCTTGAATGAAAGTACTTGTTCGAGGGGATTGTTAAGAAAGTAGATGAGGTGTGGGGGGGGGGGGGGTCAGATGGTCCTTTCAGAGAGACATAGTGAGAGTAAGATTTGTCAGGATTGAAAGACCTGTTGTAAGTATTTGATCAGTTTGTAATTTTATCCATGTCTGCAGAGAGTGAAGAGGCTGCTGCCCGCAGATCAGAGGAATGAGAGATGGTACGGTAGAGGGTGGAGTAATCAGCAAAGAGATAGAGGATTTTTCAGTCGGAGAGATCATTGATGAAAACCAGAAAAAGCACAGGGCCAACAAGAACACTGCCTTAAGGAACTCCAGCCTGGATGGGAAGAGGAGATGAAAGGATTAAACACTCCATCACCCTCTGCTACTACAAGCCCTCCTTCACCACATTGGTCCATTCCAACATCCCCTCCCCTCTGCCTTTCTCAATCCCCCAATAGTCCCCTTCATCCTCAGATCAATTCTGCAATTTGTCTCAGGTAAAGAGATTCTGGAGCTTATCGTATATGTGGAAATTAAATTAAGGCATGAACACTGATGCAGCTTTTTTGGTGATTGAAGGAAAACGCCTGTCCTTCCCTTCCTCTTCCTTCATGCCTACCTCCTCTCAAAGCCCCCCCCCCCCACGGACCTATCTGAGTGGTGTCCGGGCATTACTTAAAATGGCCCGTTTGAACGCGCTGTTTTAACCTACCCAATTTCGTTCAATCCTGTCCCAATGCCAGCATATGGAGACCATCCTCCCACCCCCATCTGCTTTCCCTCAAGCCACCCCTATCAAATGCATGTCCAGAACACCTCCCTCTCTCCCCTATCCTCCTCTATCCCTTCCCTCCCTTCTCTCTCCCTCCCCTCGCTCTTTCTCCCCCACCCTCCTTAATAATCCCATCAGCAAAGCGACAGGTTGTATTTGCTAGTACGTTGGGCACGTGAAAGGAGGGTTGGGGGCTGTGTTGAAAGTACCCTCACAAGCTGCATTGTGGATACGCCCACATCGGATGCGCACCAAGTAAAGCGGAGCTCTCCCAAGACGAGCCAGGAGAAAGCCAAGTACTCGGAGAAGAAAAGAGCTTCGAATTGGTTCTGTTCTGTGTCCTCAAAGCTTGTCCGGCGAGGAGGAGGAAGGTGCGCAGAGTGTGAGAAGAGAAGGAAAGAGCTCATAGTGCGGAGGAGTGCAGGAAGAAAGCCCAGAATGCGGCTTGGTTCAAGAGTTGCTGATGGTCGTGTAGGCACAGCAGAAACGGAGCTGCTTGCGGTTCACATATCTTGCACACCAAGGATCTTGCCTAACTAGGTACGTTGGACGCCTTAGAGATGCGGCTGCACATCCCATCGCACAGCATCACCACTCCACCACTCATCATTCCCATTATTCCTTTCCTCCCCATCATTCGATTATTTGGACTGGCACAGCCTCGTTGGGCTGAGAGGTGAGGGAAGGAGTCGACCCCACACTGACTCCGTACTTTTTTTTCCTCAGGTCTTCTTTTCTTCTTCTTCTTCCTGGATTGAATGGTGGCCATGTGTCTTTTGTGTAAATATGATTGCATAAGAATGAATACGTGATAGGGTTAAATCTGCTCTTTGGTGATTTTTGCCTCTGCCTGTAAATACTTGATCTCTGTGCATTGACTTTGCATCGACCCACATGTGGCATTCAAAAAATGCTCCAAACGCGATACACACAAAACATAGTCCAAGACTCACCAACGAAAAGTATAACGAGACACATGTATGCATAAAAATACATTTATTATATGTTCTTACCTATTATGTATCCTTGGCTATTGAAAAATAAAAAAGCTTAAGCCAGTCCTGGACTATTTCGAATAGCCCGTCCTTCTTTAAGACTGTTATTTAACTTCCTAAAGGCCACCCATAGAAGGCTCGCTTTCCTATTTGCTGGGCCATTATGCCAACGCAGTGAGAGACAAGAATAGTTATTCAAGCTTGAAAATAATTATATGGACTTGTCACATTACCAAGGTCAACGTCCATCCTCATTTGAACTTTGGTAGTTAGTCCAGTTTCAGAGCCATTTGCCATCATTGGTTCACACTCGGACATTTCCTTGCCTTGTCTTGAAATGTGATTCAATTCCCGCTGTCTGCCACTGATGTACCTTGTCTGCATTTCTTACACAAACTTTTTTATGCATTATTCTTGGAACGCGTGCCAATCATCACAATGCCACTCACAAACAATGAACAGAACACACGGGACAGGATATAGCAGCAGTGTTTTTCTAAACTTTGTGTGGCCTCTGAGCCAGGAAAAAGGTAAAGGCGCAAAAGTCCCTTCCACATTGCATGTACATGGCTGGGCAGGAAGAAAAGAGAGTCTAAAATTTCCCGAACAAGAGTGGAAATGCATTCCAAGAATAGCAATTCTCGTAAAATTCCAAACGGATTTTCTCAATGTGATGCTCTCTTTCTGAGTAAAGTCTACATCCTCCCTTTCCCAAGAGGCACCGCCATAAGAAATGTATTGGAGGAACATCTTATAAAAAGTTGAAGTCCACAGGATTTGGCTGCTTTATGACTCAGACCTACACCAAGGGTAAGGTATGTTTGCATGCTTACAATTGAGAGTTTAACACCCTTAGAACAACATTGTAATCGATCAGCCTATTCTTCAAATTTGGTGCTTCGAAAGATAACGAGAATATAACACGCGTATAACGTTACATATTATCAAAAAGGGCTTGTGCTACTGTATTTTGGGAATGAATCGGACACACCACAGGTATATTATACTTTGTTGCATGCCAGTGTATAATTGAGGCATACAGTTGATCACCTTCATTTTTCTGTGACGTCGTAAAACGTTATGCATTATTCTTGATGCGCAGGTACAAGACTATTCAGCACACATTGAAAATGCTGTCTCTGCAGTATCGCAACTCACTGTTATTGATCATCATAACTATTGGTAAGTAATTAGAAGAAACTGCTGTATTGTGCTGCTTGCCCATTGATTTTTTTATATTTCTCTCTTTCTTATATATTCACATTCTTTTCTTTTCTTTTCTTTTCTTGTTTTAAATCTTGCTTTCGCTTTCCTCTGTAGCATCCTAAGTGTTATTATGAACTTGTGAGTAATTTAACTTCAGTTTCACTGCTGACAATAATTGCACAACAAAATGTGGAAGTTTCATTTGAGAGTTCAGTGA
Source organism: Eptatretus burgeri (assembly GCF_056783735.1). Lineage (NCBI taxonomy): Eukaryota > Metazoa > Chordata > Myxini > Myxiniformes > Myxinidae > Eptatretus > Eptatretus burgeri. Next base: position 140,158,522 of record NC_140961.1, read on the forward strand.
GAATAGTACAACGTTTTGTGTACAGGTCAGGTGTCCTGCTGGACGTACTTTCACTCGGAGAACCAATTTCCTTGGAGAAAAGCATCGAAGTACTGCAGGCATATGTACGTCCTCTACACACTCACTCCTTTTCTCTAATAAAGCAGATGAATAATGTGAAATGAATTTCACTCACCGCCGAAAGCATTATTTTATCATTTAACTCGGGGAACTGCTCAGAAATATTCTACTAATAAGGCACAGTAATGACTTGTAAAATAATGACTCCGTACCTTTATTGCCTCGATTGAATTCATTTTCATAGAAAGCCATGGTCAAAAAGTCGTCATACAATGTGCCAATACATGGAGACACAAATGCACTTTTATTTCACCTCCATAATCAATTTGTACACCCGTGGAGTATGTTCATCGATTTAGATTGATGTTTAACTGCTTAGCCTTTCAGCCAGTGAAGCCTTTTTTAAAAAGAATATATTTATATATATATATATATATATATATATATATATATATGTATGAATATATACATATATATGTATGAATATATACATATATATATATATATATATATATATATATATATTTATTTATTTATATGTTTTAATACATGTTCTTTTGAATGTTGTTTTTTTTAAATTACTCAAACAAATTTTTGGAAAACTCTGACATGTTATATTGCATCCTTTTCAGAAACTTGAAAAAACTGTCACAACTAATCATTCCATCCTGTTAATCATGTAAAGTACCGTCGGGTAAATATATTGCTTTAAATTCCTTACTCATTCAATACATCACATGTTGAGTTTACATAGTTATTAAGGGTTTGGTTGTCATTTTGACATTCCCATTTGAGCACATAGCTTGGGATGCTGGGATCTGAGGTTGAAATTCCAAATACTGTGCTGAATTATCCATTTCCTCCTAATGCCATTGTAATTAATGGGAAAATTACATTGATATGCCCTTGTCCTGCAGGAAATATGTGTACAAATCTCCTCCATAAGTAGAAAAAATGTGCAGAGTGATGTTAGCAATTAATCACATTTACTTTTTTGGTTTGAACAAATAGCACTGAAGTTACCTGAAGCAAATCTGACCTCACACAAACAGAGAAACTTCCCTCTAAAGGATGTGTTGTCGATTATTTCATTTATGGCTAATCTGTGACTATATTAGTGTTTGGCATGTTTGAGAGATGTGTGCAAAAGGCTGCCAAGAAAGCGTTAGTAAATATATTGTTTGAAAGATTGCAAAAAATAACAGACACAACTTTCAATTAGAATTGTTCTGGCAGTAGTGATCGAATCTTGTATGATATCAATATCTATATGTCGCTCGCTAGTGTAGTTTGAATTGTACATAACCAAAAAATTTACCTTGTTACAGGAATGCAAGCATGGTCGCAATCACAAATCAGAAGGAAAATGACCACCTCGATGAGAGGCTCCCATATGTCAAAGGTTATTACTGGACTAGTGGTATACACAATGGATCAGGGTGGATCTGGACCTCCACCCAGGAGCTGATGCACTTCACTAACTGGGCCAAGGACGAGCCCAATAACCTCACAACCAGAGAGAACTGTATTGAGATTTACATCAAGAGTGAGGCATCATCAGGGCAGTGGAATGATGATAATTGCCGCAAAAGGAAGCGTGCACTCTGTTACAAAGGTACAAATCCATGATGTCTTCATTTTTGACGTTTAAAAAGTGAAGATATGGTCATTTTACTGTTTTGTTCAGGAGGATGCAGTGTTTTATTGTGCTTTTGTGTATCTGTACATTTACAGCCTCGTGCAGCAATTCCTCATGCTTCGGACACGGGGTGTGCTTGGAGACCATCGGTAATTACACTTGTAAGTGTGAGGATGGATTCACTGGGGCACGATGTGAAAATGGTAAGAGGGTAAGGTTTTTATACAACTTTAAAAATCATCGTCATTATAGGATCTTGTTTTTATTGTATTATTGGTCTGAATTGTAAGGGTTTCAAGAGCAGTGGTAAGACACATCCAGGGGCAGATTAAGATTTTTTTGGAGCCCTGGGCATGAAATTATAATACAGCCCAAACCACCCAAGAAAGAGGACTCCATGTTATTTTCGGCCAAACACGCCCCAAAAGGAGGACTCCATGTTATTTTTCACACTCACTTAGCCTATGTAGCTTTCGACACGACTGCAAAAATCCCAGCGGAATTCCCATGTTTTATTAGCTTTTCCCCACCTTGGAAAAAAAATGCCATGTTAAGGTGTTCATTACGTCACCATGCTTTCTCGGAGCCCACATTGAGCTCGGAGTCCACCCACAGCTCCCGGGGCCCACCTTGGTTTAGAGCCCAGGGCATGGGCACTGCATGCCCGTGCATTAACCGCCACTGGACGCACATCTCGTATATGTTTGGGAGAGAGAAGAGAAGAGAGGAAGGGAAAAGGACACGTCATTTATAACTTCTGGTTAAGATGACAAATTTTATTCTCACAGGTGGTTTCTTTTTCTTTTCTTTTTCTTTTTTTGAAACTAAATGGCTGAAAATAAGTCTGGAATTTTTACATGGTTTTATTTTTTTTATTGCTTCCAGTGGGTCTAAGATTCACAGAGGAGCTTATATGTATATTACATATTGGACAAGGACATTAAAAAAGACAATTGTACTTTTACATAAATTTCATTTTCATTAATAGATGATGGACAAATTGACAACATCGGAATTTGAATGTTTGATCCCAGAATCAGGAGGAAAGTGTTCGTGTGGGAATGCCAAAGAAGGCCAAATTGTTTAACTCTTTAAAATATGCTGTTTTATGTTTAATTTCTATTAAATATCATGCTATTTCCCAATAACCACGTGCTTTAACATATCAATTGTAGTGCTTTTACCTATCAATAATAGTGCAAGATGAATTCTTGATAGATTAAACTTTTCACAACATTGGAAGAACTAAGCGAAAAACCTCAAGTTTATGTCTCTTCCTCATCTGTTTTCCTTTTCACGCAATAGCTCCCTTAGTTACACTTTTGCTTAAAAAAAAAATGACTCGCATTGATCATTCATTTTATTTTTCATGCAGATGAACGAGTGGCGACTCAATTGGCAGGAAGCACAGTTGCTCGGATGATGACTCCATCCGTGCCATTGATCACGAATGGTGCACCAATTCAGAAGGAAATCATCATGGACCTGCCACGCATCACCACGACACTCAAAGAATTACTGACAGATCAATACAGTACAGATTTTCATACTGATGCCAACAGCGAGGAATTGAGTACCATGTCGCCAACGACAATGCCTCCTGCAATGAGTACCTGGAGAACAAGAACCACTCTTGCACCAAAGGAATCCTCAACATTTGGAGAGAGAGTTGTGGAAGCCACCACACTGACATGTGGTGGTTTGTTATCTATTACAGCTCTGGCAACGTACCTCCAACGCCGCCGAAAATCAGGTACTTGTCTTAGTAGCGAAGAGTCATAACAAAGCTTCATCTTCAATAAAACTCATGCTAGACAAAAGGAGAAAAAAAGCTGTTCCAACTCATGACCGAGTCGTTTCTAGAGCTAAATAGCTACAGAAACGTACAAATATGAATAGACTGAATGAACACTGAGTTAATTGTGTGTCGATGCTTGCTAATTATTGAAACAATAAAAAAAAAATGCAATGACAAATCTTTTCTCTTGTTGGTATTTCAGGTTCATGTGACTTGGAGCGCCTCCGCAAAAAGTACGTTCCCACTATCCCTCCCTCTTGAAATATACATCACTCTACATGTTTCTCTGTTTACATTGTGACTGAAACATCATTTTTACCTTTGCAGCTCGATTGTTGCCACAAAAGAGGACGAAGAGTCGAGTTCAATAAGTATCCAGATTTGAACGGCCAACATCAGATCAAACTACTCTGCACCATGTGTGTCAGATTGAAGGACTTGAATCGCAGCTTGCAGGACAAATTACCAAATGTCGGTTGCTGTGGCACAAGTTACCGACCATTATAATGGCTGAGGCAGTGAAGTGTACAAGTGCAAAAGAAAAAGTTATATGAGCAGAAAATGGTTCAAGCCTGGAGCTTGATCTCTTTCAGAGGTACAAGATATTGTTTCTTAGCCTAGGTGAGATTTGTGACATTGCACACACATTTGTCAAACTGCAATAAGACAATGCTCTGCAAGTGTGTATGTATGTATGTATGTATGTATGTTTCATAATTATAAAATTGAATCTTCACCAAATTTTGCTTACCTTCTCGAGATACCGGAGGTTAGGTCATGGGCACAAAATAATCCCCCCTCACTACTTCCTCCCCCCATCCCCCCCTATAGATTGCCCCCTCTATCCCCAGGCAAGAATGACTTGCAATTTTTGCCTATTTATGGATAATAGTGCAAGTGGTTTGACCTTTTCGCCCTTTCGGAGGGAGTTGGTAGTGACACTTTTTTGCATTGGGTGTGACTAGTTATATAAAATCAGGAAAAACAGAGGTACAAGAATGGACAGAAAGAAGATACTTTATGGTGTGTAACATTACACACCATAAAGTATCTGTGGTGCAAGAGTGGTTTTCCATATTCGGTGGTGTAATGGTTGGGGAGGTTGGTGGTTCGAACTCTGGGCCGAGTCATACCAAAGACTTAAAGAAACGGTACGTGGTGCTTCTTTGCTTGACGTTCAGTATTTAAAAAGGATTTGGAGTATGGATAAACAACCATAAGTTGACAATAATAGCGCAGGTTTTGATGGGCCTAATGGCCTCCTCCTTCATCAAATTTCCTTGTGGAAGAACTCACATTATTAACCCCTTACCGGTTTCACCGGAGGGGGACTATAGGTTTGCTCTCCGTCCATCCATCTGTCCAGCCATCCACCTGTGGTTTTTCAGACTTTTTTTCCCCCATACCCTCGAACATGTATGTTCAACCGAAACTTCGTACATGCCTTTATTACGATAAGTTACAGAACAAGTTTGAGTTTCAGAGCGTTTCGTCAAATTCACCCTTTTTGGACTTTGAAACTATTACATATTATACATGGGTCAGTGTTCAGCTGCTTTGACTCCACCCCACTGCTTTACACCCATTGGTTAGACAGCTGTGCTGACTCCATCCCACTGCTTTACAGCTGGCCTCACTCCACCCCAATAAAATCATGTGCCACCATTCCATGAAACGGCACAGATTAGCAGGTCTCAGGTCTTAGGCCTGGGGGGGGGGGTGGGTTAGTCCATGGCCCAGTGCAATTGGAATGATCCCAGCTTTATCCACGATGCATTATATATGCACATAAGCTGTACGCATGTTTTTGGCTTCATGTATGTACATCAGGGTTGTTTTTTTTAATATGAAATCGGCAAAGCCGATAAACTAACAAAACATGGTAGGTTAGAAAGTTTCTTCTTCTTCATTTTGGTTCCGGTATCGGCTTGAGTGTGCATTAACACAAACAAATTTTAGTCTCCTGAACTTTCATTGGGACCGGTAGGTGACGTTATTGCAAAGCAATTCTCGCTATTGTTGTAATTGGAATTGTAAGTGAAAATTGGAATTGTAAAAGTTTAATATCATCATATGACACACAAATGCAGAGCTTAATGTCCACCACTAAATAGTCCTGCTCATGAAAACTGTTCAGTTCAGTGTATGTGTATTGTTGGAGTACAGTAATTTAAGAAGCGTTTTTCAAGTGTATAAGTTATTAAGTTTCATCGTCATTTATGCGTTTTCTGTTATTTTTTTTTCCGTTGGACTATCCTTGAGATTGTGAGTCCTGATCGCTGTAATAAAAACTTTTATGACTTGCTATCTGCTCTTATGGTTATTTGAACAGACTACGTATCCGTAATAATGTAAAAAAAAAACAAATAAACAAAAAAATTGCAACAAAGCCAAGGATGTGCACATGAGCTCCATGGCTGCGGTCAAAGTACACAATCCTACAAATCTTGTCGAACTAATATATACAACACAAAGGCCATAACACATGCTCAAACAAACCACAGGGCCAGAATGCATGATTGTACCATAACTTTGGGAACCACTGGCCTTTATCAACATGGAGGAGATTGCCCTCAAGAGTTGAGGTGGCAAGCTGTACCACATGGTATAACTATTAAATTATACCTCTTCACAACAATGATGACCGGTGAAGGTATTTTTTGCAAGTTCTGTTATTGTGATGACAAATCATCAACGTGAATGAAAGTCTCCGGGTACAAAATCCTCATCATTTATGGTATCAGTGCCAAAGTACACCCGGCATGATCCCTGTCCAAAGTGCTTTAGTGAAGGAAAGGGTCAATGGTGCAATGCAATGATTGAGTTGGGAAAAGAAGAGGGAGGGATGGCAGAATTGAAATGGAAGTTGGAGGTTAGCGCTAGCATAAGTGAGATCGAGGGGGCGAAAAAGAGGACCAGACAGTAGTGACAAAGGGAGAAACAGCTAAGAAAAGGGGATATTGGTGCTGGTGAGGAACACGACAGAACAGGATTTCTGAAGGGATGAAGTGTAGAATGTAGCGCAAGGTCAGCTATGGCAATACATCCTTGCACAACAGAGTTTTATTTTTCAGCAAAAAGGGGTTGGTGGCAAGAGCAATATGATGGTACCACAGGCGGATTTTGTGGGGGGTGGGGGTCGGGGGCGGCAAATGGAATTCCTTTTCCTACAGTAGTTTGCCTGTCCATGCATGCAGAGTGAGATGGGGTTTTGCAATCGTGTGTGTGCATGTGTGTATGTATACCACTTTTTCAAACCACTTGAGCTTTTGTCATCAAATTTTCAATGAGAACGGCACTCGGTAGAGCGCATACCTCCACTTGGCTGAACAATGTACGTTTTATATCCCACTGTTAGGCCGGATCTACATACAGACTTTAACCAAAATCGAATCAATTTGTCCTTGTTACACACCCAACCTGTCCACAAAATTTCATCTGGAACCGTCAACAGCTTTTTGAGATATCCTGCACACAAACAGACAAACAAACAAACAAGAAGTCGACGTCGTGCAGAGCACGAAATTTGAAAAATCTTTAAAAAACATTTGACAACAAAAATAATTGGTGGTTGGATTCAAGGACCAAATATGCAACTCCTCTTCAAATTTCAAGTCAATCGGATGAAAATTGACAATTTTAGAAATTCAGCCTATGTCGTTGACCTTTGGCCTATGTTTACCTTTTGACCTCAAAAAACTATAAGGCTTCTTCCTTTTGACAAACTTTACCATGTGATGAAGTTTCGTGAAGATCGGTTTAAAATTGTGACCTGTAGACGATAAATAGACAGACAGACCGACAGAATAACAAAATCGACTGACCAATATACTTGGAAAATCTTCGATTTTGCAAGTAACAAACAGACAGAAAGGGTTAAAAACATAACCACCATCACCTTCGGTGGCGGAGGTAATTAATGTAGAAAATGGTGTTATGATTAATCTCTCATCGACGCTTGATATGCGTTCAGCATTTAAACCCTTCGGTTGCCTTGTTGTTGATGCATTTTTTTGATAAATAAATGAATCATCAAGTGCCAACTTTATGTATATCTATCCATATGTATAAACGCCATTCTCTCTCCATTCAGTGAATCGGGATGCCCTCTCGAGGATTCTTGGTCTTCGTGGAGTGGCAGCAATACTGATCAATCTGATGTCTGAACTCTATTCTGAAACTGAGAGTGCTTTGAGATGTGGTGGTACCATCTCTGTCTTATTTCCAGTTGTTACTGGAGTTCGTCAGGAGGTGTGTACTGGCCCCCACACTTTTCAGCGCTTATATGGACTGGATTCTGGGGAAGATGTCGGAGAGATCAAGCTGCGGTGCATCGTTTGGAAATGCCAAGATCTCTGACCTTGACTTCGCAGATGATGCAGTCATCTTTGCGGAGACTCCGGGAATCCTTTTGGGGGCCATCGAGGTGCTGAATGAGGAGTCGGAGCCGCTGGGATTATGGGTTTCCTCTGTCAAAACTAAGACCCAGGCTTTCAATGACATATTGGATGCTGCTATCTTGTCTGTACCTGTTTGTGGCGATGATGTTGAAGTCACGGAGAGATTCACTTATCATGGCAGTGATATTCATGTCCCTGCTGGCTGTGAGCTAGTGGTCAACAGATGTCTGGGTCGAGCCTGGGGAGTCATGATTTCACTGAATCATGGGGTGTGGCGCTGCCGGTACCTGTGTGGGAGGACGAAAGTCCGAGTCTTCAGGTCCTTGGTGCTTCCAGTCTTACTCTCTGAATGTGAGACTTGGACTCTGACCAAGGATCTGAGATGGCGACTTAATTCCTTTGGAACTAGTTCTCTTTGGGGAATCCTTGGCTCTTGCTGGTCGGACTTTGTGTCCAACGAGTGGTTGCTGAGAGAGACTCAAATGAGATTTGTTACCTGCATAGTTCATGAGCATCAGCTGTGACTGTATGGACATGTAGCTCGTTTTCTTGACACTGATCCTGCTCACCAGATTATCTCGGTGTGGGAGCCTCGTGAGTGGTGGACTCCAATGGGCCGACCAAGTGCCTCGTGGTTGCATCAGGTTGATCAGCATCTCGAGGAGATGGGGATGGGCCAGGCATCTGCTTGGGGGATGGACAGATTGGGGATCATAAAGTTTCCTCGTGTTAACCTGAGGCGGTCTCTTTCTGTGGGTGTCTGGAATGTCCTATCCCTAAGAGAGGATGATCACTTGTCTCTGCTATCATCTGAACTCCAGCGTTTGGACATTGGTATTGCAGCACTCTCTGGGATTCGGAGACGGAAGAGTGGTGAAATCATAGCGGGTGGTTACACCTTCTCCTGTTCTGGTTGCTCTGATGGTTACCATACCCAAGTGGTTGCTGTGGCTGTGTCCAATAGGCTGACTCAAATGATAATTATGGTAACACCGGTCAATAAGCGTATTATGAGACAAAAGATTTGTCACTCCTTGGGTGTCATTTCCCTCTTCTCTGTATATGTTCCAACTGAGGTGAGTGATCTCACTGTGAAGGTGTCATTCTTTGCCATTCTATGCCTTTGTGTACTGCAGTTAGAACTGATGGTGGAGGGCTCTTGACAGTCTGAAGTGCAGGCCCGCTGGGCCGGTTACTTTGGGCGGCTGTACCAGGTTGTGACCCACCAACTGTTGAGTTGGATGTTACGGGTGTAACTATCCCTCTTGCTGACCCTCCAATCAACTGTGAACCATTTTCCTTTGTGGAAACACAGGCTGCACTGAAGCTGTTGAAAGGGGGTAAAGCTCCTGGGATCTGTGGCATCCATGCTGAACTTCACAAGGCTGGTAGAAATGCTGTCCTCATGTCGTTGCATGCAGTTCTGTGTTTTAATTTTTGGAAGGAGTGGTGTGTGATATCTTTTTCACATGGTCAACTGCACTACGTGGGCTGCTCTGGAGTTGGAACACCCAACAGTTTATACATTCTAATCCTTCATGGACCAACATTCAATATTGTCTAACCAAAAGCATTGCAATAATATGTTCAGTTTTGTCGATATTCCTGTTCAATATTTTGCAGCTTGATAAATAAAATCTTTGACTCTAAATAATTGCTTAATTGTGGTCGTCCAATGGATGTATATTAAATGCCGGGTACCTTTGTGGGAGGAGGGAGGGGGATGGGTGGGATGGGAGTTTGGAAGGAGGTAGTGGGTTGGAGAAGCGGGGGGGGGGTGGTGATGGGGGAGGTTGGAGGATGGAGGAGAAGGGGTGTGAGGAGGAGGTACTCCTCATTGCCCGGCAACGCCGGGTACCTTTGCTCGTGCAGTGCATGGATATGCTTTTTCTGGCTTAATGGCCACCACAATACTAACCTTTTCTTCAATCTCTTCGAGCCAGCCATAAGGGGAGAAGATGTCAGCATCTCTTCGGTAGGTTAAAGTCAGATTGAAAATTCCATCAAGGTGTTCTGTGAAAGAATTTGGTGGAGCCTCCAAGCAAAACCATACCCATCGTTGATCTGGCCTCCTTCTTGTTGGCAATTGGTACCTACATACAACAGGTTATGTGCAAGTTACCAAAACCACAAAATGAACTCATTTTAATTCAACAACTTTAGAGGATATGCAAGGAAATTGGACAAAGAAGGAGGTTATTTAATCCAGCATGTCTGTGCTTTATCATCACAATTTTAACCAATGCATGTGAAGCGAAAAGCAGGGGCTAAGCAATTGGTGCAATTTGTCTGTCTATCTGTTTGTCTGCAGACATCAATTTATGATCGAGGAACGACGTAATTTCAATATAATTTCATATTTGAACACAAATCGGAACATGAATCAAAACACGAACCTGCAGTTTAGCAGTACTTTGGCTCTGAATTTGGCAAATTGTACAGAGTCTCGCCTCAAGCGCGCATGCGCCCTGAGAAATAAGATACATTTTTTTAGTTTGTCTGCCTGTCTGGCAGACAAAAATGAGAATCATTCCATTGTTGTTGTTGTGAAGGTAATGTTGAGGTAATATTAATTTTTTTCAGATGAGATCCTGTTCTAGGCAGTGTAGTTGTCGTTGTGAAGGTAATGTTGAGGTATAATGTTGAGGTAATATTAATTTTTTCAGATGAGATCCTGTTCTAGGCGGTGTAGTTGTTGTTGTGAAGGTAATGTTGAGGTATAATGTTGAGGTAATATTAATTTTTTCAGATGAGATCCTGTTCTAGGCGGTGTAGTTGTTGTTGTGAAGGTAATGTGGAGGTATAAAGTTGAGAATTTTTTTTTTCAGATGAGATCCTGTTCGAGGAGGTGTAGTTGTCGTTGTGAAAGTAATGTTGAGATTTTTTTTTTAGATGAGATCCTGTTCTAGGCGGTGTAGTTGTTGTTGTGAAGGTAATGTTGAGGAATTTTTATTTTTTTCAGATGAGATCCTGTTATAGGCGGCGTAGTTGTCGTAGTGAAGGTAATGTTGAGGATTTTTTTTTTTTTAGATGAGATCCTGTTCTAGGCGGTGTAGTTGTTGTGAAGGTAATGTTGAGGAATTTTTATTTTTTTCAGATGAGATCCTGTTCCAGGCGGTGTAGTTGTTGTTGTGAAGGTAATGTTGAGGTAATATTTATTTTTTCAGATGAGATCCTGTTTTAGGTGGTGTAGTTGTGACGGTAATGTTGAGGTAATATTTATTTTTTCAGATGAGATCCTGTTCTAGGCGGTGTAGTTGTTGTGAAGGTAATGTTGAGGATTTTCTTTTTAGATGAGATCCTCTTCGAGGCGGTGTAGTTGTCGTTGTGAAGGTAATGTTGAGGAATTTTTATTTTTTTCAGATGAGATCCTGTTCTAGGCGGCGTAGTTGTTGTAGTGAAGGTAATGTTGAGGATTTTTTTTCAGATGAGATCCTGTTCTAGGCGGTGTAGTTGTTGTTGTGAAGGTAATGTTGAGGTAATATTTATTTTTTCAGATGAGATCCTGTTCTAGGCGGTGTAGTTGTTGTTGTGAAGGTAATGTTGAGGAATTTTTATTTTTTTCAGATGAGATTACTGTTCTAGGCGGCGTAGTTGTCGTAGTGAAGGTAATGTTGAGGTAATATTAATTTTTTCAGATGAGATCCTGTTCTAGGCGGTGTAGTTGTTGGTGTGAAGGTAATGTTGAGGTAATATTAATTTTTTCAGATGAGATCCTCTTCTAGGCGGTGTAGTTGTCGTTGTGAAGGTAATGTTGAGGTAACATGCAGTAGTGTTATCACGGTTATAGAAATGCACAAATAATTAATTTGATCTATTGTATACCCAATCACACCTTTATGACTAAATAAATTAACAACAAAACCAGAGTAAATACTCTCGCAGTTTTAAGTCTACCTAATTTTATAATAAAGATATCTCCCGCATCATCAAAAAATAATTTTTAATCGTGATTTACATTATTTGATCGCTGATCCCGAATCCAGGCCGAAGTAACCGGAAATTGCAGCATCGAATGTAAGAAGAATTCTCCGTTCGCTTCTGGGCTTTGCCTATTCTATATTATTAATATGATACTACCTGAAAATGGAAAAACACTGAATGTTGTACTCAGTGTAAAAATCGAAGGGTTTGAATATAAAATGGTTCCCTCCTCGGGGGTTATGACGTGTTTTGGGTGTGGAGCTTACGGGCACGTGAAGAGTGTTTGTCCCAACGCGGTTAAACCGCAATTAAGTGAAGGTGCGGTGAGGAACAGGAACGAATTATTCCTCACCACAAACTCATGGGGAGAAGGTGAATCGCGAGCCTCGCCTCGCCCCGCCCTCCCCACCGGCTGAGGTGTTCGCCGAATTGGACTCGTCCACCCCGACCGGCGTTGGAGAGAGGGTGTGTAATCGTGACGTCATCAATCCACCCCCACCAATCGAGGAAGTGAAAGTGGTTGCTTCCTCTCCTTTACCATCCACTGTACAGGACAGTGTGGACGATATGGAGGTATCTGTTACGGATACCGGGGGAAAAAAGGCCAAAATCGGTCAAATGTTGATGCTAAGGAGCAGAATAAGGTCCAGATCGTGTCAGGCTCGGTGGAGCCCCGAGGTGCGTCTGACATTGGAAACCCGTTGGCGGTACCGGAGTCGTGTGCGGATGTGGAAACTTCGCTTGCTCCACTGGCCGACTCCGAGTGGGACACAAAGAACGGTGAGGTATCTCAGGATGTTTTAAGTGTTTGTCCTGTTCGCCAAACTTGTTCGGACGAGTTAACAGCTATGTCTGACAGTGATGGCGAAATAGATAAAGAGGAAAATCCCTGTGAGTTAAATGTCAACCCCTCCCTCACAGATGATGATGTAAGGGTTGTAGAGGGGAAGGACATGGACAAGGCAAATTCGGAGGGGTCCGTAAACAGAGCAGAACTTTCTGTTGAGCCAAAAGTAAGTGTTCCACAAGTAATAGGAGAGGCCATAGATGAAGCACTTGATTCAGATGAAACCTCTTCTACCCCACATTTTAGTGTTTAAGCTCTCAAGAGGATGAAGGGGGAAACGACACAACCTTGGTGTCTCAATAAAATGTGATTAAATTCCTGGATAATATATTCAGGAAAAGATACGTAAAAATCAAAGATTATTTCCCAAATTTACACGATTTCATTAAAACTGCAAGGAGTATGATTCGTGATCCTGATCAGGTTAACATGTCAGATCCTCAATTCCAAAGGTTAAGGAAATGTGTTACTCGGGCTGGTAAAGAGCTTCAACAATAACTAACAGAATGGAGATAAAAGTCGCATCCCTAAACATCAACGGAGGCCGCAGTTGTGTGCGTCGCCTCCACTCTCCAGGTATTTCAGCTCTTCCAAAATGAAAAAAATTGATGTGCTAATGCTACAGGAGACTCATGCAAATCAGTCTTCTGAGGATGAGTGGTGTAAAATCTTTAAAGGTTGTCTTTTTTTTTTTCTTGCGTGCGTTTGTTGAGGCCAAGGCTGGTGTGGCAATAGTGTTGCATCCTCGACTCCAGCCTTCGGAGATGACTTGTAAGGACATTTGCAAAGGTTACTTACTGTCTGTGCAATTTGTCAGTAGTAACCTAAAGATTTGCATGACAAATGTTTACTGTCCTAGTGCTAACTCTGAAAGAGGTGCCTTTCTGTACAAGCACCATTGACTTAACCATGTTGTTGTGTCTGGGGGGTGACTACAACTGCACCCTCAACCCACAACTTGATCGGAGCACTTGTGAGCCTCATCCACCCAGTGCAAGGCCTTTGGCACAGCTAGTCAAAAAGTTTAAACTGGTGGATGTGTGGCGGGTATAAAACCGTAATATCCATCAGTATACATGGGTTTGTGCATCAAGAAATGTTTTGACGATGGCTCGCCTCGACAGATTTTATGTTAATCATGAAATGGTAACCATTGTTAAGAACTCTTATATAAGGCCGTCTGGTTTTTCCGATCATCACATGATTGTTATGGTGTGTGGCTTTCCTCATCATGTCTGTAGAAGTGCACATTGGACTTTTGATTTGAAACTTTTACAAAGTGCACATTTTATAGAAGCTTTTAAAATGGTTTGGGAAAAATGCAAGTCACAAAAGGGTTCATATTTGAACTTAAGACAATGGTGGGACTGCACAAAGTCCCAAATCAAATGTTTTTGCCAACAATACTGCTCTTACAGCACATGCAATGCTTTTGGTGTGATATCTGCTTTAAAAAACGATATACTTATCTGTGAGCAGAAAGCTGGATTGTCGAGCATGAATTTCCAGCAGTTGTCAGAGAAAATGGACCCTTATGGCTGAAATGGTGAAAGAGCGGGCGGCCGGTGCTTTCGTCCGACTGCGGAACGAAAAAATCCAACTTGACACACCAAACAAAGGGTTCTTCAATTTGGAAAAAATGGTCAAGACCTCTCAACAAATCCATGCTTTACGCTCTTCTGGTGGTGATTTGTTGACCTCCCAGAGTGATATCAAGCATGAACTACAAGACTTTTTCTAAACTCTTCGCAAAAAGAGTCGTGAATAAGGAGAACAGGAATGCGATGCTTGAACAGCTCCCTTCTCTGTCTGAAGACCAACAACAATTGCTTGAGCCTGGCATTTCTCTTGGAGAACTTACTGCTGCGCTCAAGGATGGCAAGGATGGGAAAGCCCCTGGACTAGACGGCCTTCCGGCTGAATTTTATAAGGCTTTCTGGGACATTCTAGGCCCTACTCTTCTTGAGGTCTTTCAGGAGAGTGTTGAACAAGGTGAATTGCTATTGAGCTGCCGGAGGGCAGTTTTGTGTCTCCTTCCGAAGAAAGGAAACCTGCATGAGACCACAAATTGGCGGCCTGTGTCACTCCTCAACACGGACTATAAAATATTGTCAAAAGCACTTGCAACCCGTCTAAAGGAAGTCATCTCTTTCTTGATTGGCACTGATCAGTCATACTGTGTTCCAGAACGTTCCATATACGATAATTTTTTTTGGTGAGAGACTTGATCAGTCTCAGTCGAACTACATTTCTTGGTTTTGGTTTATTACTTTTAGATCAAGAAAAAGCTTTTGACAGTGTTAACCATTCTTTTTTTGTTTGATGTATTAAGGAGAACAGGGTTTGGGGAAAAAATGTATTGCTTATGTTAAGTTATTGTACAAAAATGCATCTTGTCTGCTGAAGGCTAATAATAGTCTTTGTTACCCTTTCCCCTTTCAGCGAGGCATCCGTCAGGGCTGTGCGCTATCAGGCATGCTCTACAATTTATCCATTGAACCTTTATTAGTTTTACTTCGGAACTCAGTCTGAGGAGTCTCTCTTTCACAAAACTCCAAAGTCGTTGTTTCAGCTTATGTTGATGATATTTGTGTTGCTATTGCAAATCAAAAAGATGTTTCTGAGGTCTCTCGTTGCCTTACCCAGTTTGAGCTTACTTCTACTGCAAGGGTAAATTGGAAAAAAAGTGTAGCTTTTTGGGTGGGTCCCAGATCGCCTTCCTCGTCCCTGCCTGTTTTACCAGGAGGAATACAGTGGAGTAGTGAGGGGTTTAAATATTTAGGCTTATTTCTAAGGATTGAAGCGTATGAACAAAAAAAATTGGAAGAACTTCCTGGAAAAAATTAAATTGAAACTGGCAAGGTGGAGAAGATTGTGCCAACTTCTCTCGCTTAAGACACTGGTGTCAATCATAAACAACCTGGTGTTTCCATTTATTTGGCATAGAGTTATCCCACTTGAACCTCTGAGATACTTGGTCACAGGCATTCAGAGTCAGGTCAGGTCAGGTATGGGAGCATGTGCCAGAACAGCACGTCGCTGCGTCCACTTTCCGCCGGTACTCCAGGGGCCTCCGTCTGGCCATCCCCCAGGCAGATGCCAGGCCCATCCCCATCTCCTTGAGATGATGGTCAACCTGTTGCAACCATGAGGCACGTGGTCGACCCACTGGCCTCCTCCACTCATGAGACTCCCTCGCTGAGAGAATCTGGTGAGCAGGATCAGAGTCAGGAAAACGAGCCACATGTCCATACAGCCGCAACTGACGCTCACGGACTATGCAGGTAACAAATCTTATCCGAGTCTCTCTCAGCAACCGCTCGTTGGACACAAAATCCGACCAGCGATAGCCAAGGATTCTCCGAAGAGACCTGGTACCAAAGGAATTAAGTCTCCGTCTCAGATCCTTGGTCAGAGTCCAAGTCTCGCACCCATAGAGCAAGACTGGAAGTACCAAGGACCTGAAGACTCGGACTTTCGTCCTCCCGCACAGGTACCGGCAGCGCCACACACCATGATCCAGTGAATCCATGACTTCCCAGGCCCGACCCAGACGTCTATTGACCTCTGACTCGCAGCCAGCAGAGACATGAATATCACTGCCAAGGTAAGTGAATCTCTCCACGACCTCAACATCCTCACCACAAACAGACACAGACAGGACAGCAGCATCCAAGATGTCACCGAAAGCCTGGATCTTAGTTTTGACCCAAGAAACCCGTAATCCCAGCGGCTCCGACTCCTCATTCAGCACCTCGAGGGCCCCCAAGAGGATGTCTAAAGTCTCCGCAAAGATGACTGCATCATCTGCAAAGTCAAGGTCCGAGATCTTGACATTCCCAAATGACGCACCGCAACTTGATCTCTCCGACATCCTCCCTAGAATCCAGTCCATACAAGTGCTGAAAAGTGTGGGGGCAAGTACACATCCCTGACGAACTCCAGTAACAACTGGAAATAAGTCAGAGATGGTACCACCACACTTCACAGCACTCTCAGTACCAGAGTAGAGTTCAGACATCAGATCGATCAGTTTTGGTGGCACCCCACGAAGACCAAGAATCCTCCAGAGGACATCCCGATTCACTGAATCGAACGCTTTACAGAGATCAACATAGGCTGCAAGCAGCCCCTGCCGAAACTCTCGTCTGCGTTCGGTGAGGACACGAAGTGCAAGGATACGGTCAATCGTTGACCTCTTTGGTGTAAAGCCTGACTGCTCTGGATGCTGGTGCTCAAGCAGATGGTGGCGAACCCTATCGAGAATTATCCGAGCAAAGACCTTGCCCGGCACTGAGAGCAGCGTCACCCCTCGGTAGTTGTTGCAGTCTTGGCGATCACCCTTCCCTTTCCAGAGAGGGACAACAAGGCCCCTCTTCCAGTCAGTTGGGATGATGCCTGTGTTCCAGGCAGAGCACAAAACTGCATGCAACGACACGAGTGCAGCATTTCCACCAGCCTTGAGAAGTTCAGCATGGATGCCACAGATCCCTGGAGCTTTGCCCCGTTTCAACTGGTTCACCGCAGCCCGTGTTTCCACAAGCGTAGGTGGACCACAGTTGATTCGAGGGTCAGCAACAGGGATTGTAACACCCTTGACGTCCAACTCGACAGTTGGGGGATCAGCCTGGTACAACCGCTCAAAGTAACCGGCCCAGCGGGCCTTCACTTCAGACTCCTCTGTCAAGAGCCTACCACTCTCTGCTCGAACTGTAGTGCTCCGAGGGATGGGCTTGGATGAACGTAATGCGCGAATTCCCCTGTAAGCGGGACGAGAATCACCTGTCCACAGGTGATGCTCTACCCCCTCACAGATGCCTCGCACATAGGCCTCCTTGTCCACCCTCAGTGCACGTACAGTTTTACGCCTCAGCTCCCTAAACAGCTCAGCTCTGCCATTCAGCCTGGCCCTGCGACTCTGGTCAATGGTATCCAGTGTCCCTTGAGAGACAAAATTCTTCTTTGCCCTGCGGTGAGCTCCAAGGCATCCACCGGCAACATCAAGGACGGTGGTCTTGAAGGCGCTCCACAACTCTTCAGGACCCCCCAAAGCACCCAGACCCCCAAGTGTCCACTCAGCCTGTTCGCAAACTCCTCAGCTACTCTCTCATCCCTGAGCTTGGCAACATCCAGCCTCGGCTGGGATGGTACCATTCTCCAGGATTTAAGGTGCAGCTTTAGAGTTGCTACAACAAGCCTGTGGTCAGTATTGAGGAACTGAGCACTCCGGTAGACCCTGCAGTTCTGGATCATCCTCCAACGACCGTCAATGAGGACATGGTCAATCTCCTTTGCCACATCGCCAGCGTTGGAATACCAAGTCCAGCGATGAGCTTGTGGGCGCTGAAACCATGAACCAGCCACCCTAAGTCCATGACTTCTTGCAAAGTCAAGGAACTTAGTGCCATTCTGGTTCATAGTTCCTGACCCATGGGGACCAACACACACCTCATAACCGTCCCTATCAGTTCCAGTCGATGCATTGAAATCCCCCAAGACTAGAAGTGTATCTCGTCTGGGGCACTGATCAACCACAGACTCGAGTGTGGCGTAGAATGCATCCTTCACGGTGAGATCACTCGCCTCAGTCGGAGCATAAACAGAGACCAGGGAAATGACACCTAAGGAGTGACGAATCCTTAATCTCATAATACGCTCGTTGACCGGTGTTACCTCAATTATCATTGGTGTCAGCTTATTGGACACAGCTACAGCAACTCCTTGGGTATGGTAACCATCAGAGCGACCAGACCAATAGTAGGTGTAACCACCCACCATTATCTCGCCGCAATCCGGTCTCCGAACCTCAGAGAGAGCTGCAATCCCGATGTCCAAACGCTTGAGCTCAGATGATAACAGAGACAGGTGATCATCCTCTCTTAGGGATAGGACATTCCAGGCACCCACCCGAAGGGACCGCCTCAGGTTAACCCAAGGAGACCGCCGTCTGGTGGACGACACCTCATCACCACTCCGACACACTCTCCCGCAATCTGACCCAGGGTTCAGAGTGTTCTGACTGATTTTTTTTTTCTGGGGTGGCCACCAATCGCTGGGCCCAGACGTGGTCTGCAGACCCCGAAATGCAGGTGGTCAAAATCTGATGCATATCCCAAGTCAGATAATGGCTTTCCGAATTTCCACGATAAAGCGCCTACTGTACAGTGAGTGTGTTCCTTGGCGACCTCTCACAAACGCCTGTTTGCAGAAAGTGGAAGGTCTGAAATATGACCATGGACTTTTCCTCATCGACCTGCAACACGTTGACATGTCTCAGCTCCCCAGTTTTCATCAGAGCCTTTTGAATGCTTGGCAAGTCCTCGGAATGCAACGTTTAGAGGTATCATACGATGCCCAAAAGTGCGCAAAAAAAAAAAGAATTCTGACGTCAATTGTGATGTCATAGCACAGTGTCCTGTCATTGGTTTGGTAAATAAATAGCCGTAACTTGGGAACCACTTGTCCATACTAACCACCATATTGTAAAGCATCGTGATTATTATTCCCTTTCCCGTTTCACCGGAGAATACGATTGGTTTGCTTTCCGTCTGTCCTTTCCTTCCTTGTCCCACTTGTGGTTTTTCAGACTTTTTCACCATACCCATTGAAATATTCAACTGAAACTTGGTACATGGCTTCACTATGATAGGTTGCAGAAGCATTTCAAATTTTAGAGTGTTTCTTCGATTTTCACAGTTATGCCCTTTTTAGACTCGAAAATATCACTTGTTACACACGGGTCAGTGTTCAGATGCCCCGACTCTGCCCCACTGCTTTGCACCCATTGGCTAGACAGCTGGCCTGACTCCGCCCCCAATCAAATCTCGTGCACAGTTTGGCAGGCCTTAACCTTGGGTGTTAGTCCATGGCCCAGTGAAATTGGAATGATCCCAGGTACAGTATATCGCCATGGCGTATTTTTTGATGCACATGTACACATGTTTTTGCATCATCCCAGCGGGCACACAACGTTGTTGCAGCGTCGTGTTCTGGTTCTATCCTGACGTCAGAATTGGGTCAGTGGGAAGTTGTTTTTGCAACACCCATGACGTCAGATTTCAACGTTGTCACAACGTTGAAATCTGACGTTGCAGCGTCGTGTTCTGGTTCTATTCTGACGTCAGAATTGGGTCAGTGGGAAGTTGTATTTGCAACACCCATGACGTCAGATTTCAACGTTGTCACAACATTGAAGCATGACGTTATATTTCAACTTTATCACAATGTTCATAAAATGGAGTTTTTGTTTTTACCCTTTTCTTTGCACGCCAAAGAAACGAACATTGCAGTACATGACACCCTTCAGCTTCCAGCTTGACGGAACCCTCGACCCGTAGGTCTGGGGTCAGCGGAGCACCGCTGTTCCACCGGTGCCATTATCAAAACATTCAAGTTGTATTGCAACATCATTATACGTTGCACACAGTAACACATAATGACCACAACTTGAAAACAACTGTAACTCATAATCATTTATTATCATGTATCGCGCAGAGCATGATTGCGGCAAAAATATACAAGCAGTATTAACAATAATAACATCTTCATTCGTACCAAAAAAGCACACTCAAATACAAACGTACAATAAATAAAAGTAGATACCATTGCAATTGAGAAACGTACTAAAAATGGGGAATAAAAAAAATACCACATGGGTAAAAGTTGTAAATACCTTTTTGACAAATTCACTTTGTGCAAAGCACAGTTAACAATTCAAATTCAGAAAGTTTTGCTCCAGAGAGGAACTGTGGAGCTTCTCTCTCAAATATAATTGACTACACAAAGGCACCTTTAAGTAGAACAACATCATCATGCAGTGTTAGTAAAACTCAAGCCTGGTGTTGGCTTAGTGGTGAGGGTGGTGGCTTGGAATCCTAGGGTCCTGAGTTCAAGCCCCGTTGGCTGCTGAATTAAAATACACCAGGAGGTTGACTCAGCCTGTCATCCTTCTGAGGTCGGCAAAATGAGTACCAGTGTACTGGTAAGGGGGACACTGCATCAGCGGTATAGCCATGTCCCAACCAATGATGCAATGAGCAGCCACAGGCTGCACTCGAGAGAGAGAGATAGAGATAGAGATAGAGATATAGTAAAACTGCTGATAATTCTATGCTTGCATACATTATGGGCATTTGGAGCATAAAAGGTATTGACCGATAACTTGCATTTATATAAAATGTAATTAAAAGTTTTAGCTACTGATGACATATTACCCATTGTTACAAGATTCATAATTAAGCAACCTCAGGTAAGAATTATGAGAAGACGAAGAACCACATATAAATTTTGCTCTACGACATGATAGTTGACATTCAATAGGTAGAAATTCAGCAATGACTGGTAAAAGAGTACAATATGGGTCCTACTTGGGAAGTCAAGCACCTTTCTGATAGAATTTCTCCATGATATATGTATATAATTTAGAAATATTTTTACTTGTTATGCCCCACAGCGGGCATCAATATAATGAGGTGCAAAAAGACTTAAACAGATGATACTTGACATGATATGAACAGTGCATAAAATTATATAAAACTGAATTACAATCAGGCAAATCAATGAGACCAAATATATATATATATATATATATATATATATATATATATATATATATATATATATATATATATATATATATATATATATATATATGTATTCATCTATCTATAATTCCAGGTGTGTGTGTGTGTGTGTGTGTGTGTGTGAGAGAGAGACCACTGTTTCTCGAGAACCACTGGTCCGATCTAATTGAAATTTGCCACATATATTGCTGGGGACCTGAGTATGTGCCTTTTCAAGGTTTTATATTGTTGTGGCTTCACCGGCGCGTCGCCACGAGCACGACCCTCGATGGAGCAGTGGGTCCGTCTCGGCTCGACCGCCCGGAATTACTGATTGCCGGCCCGGAGAAGTCTGAGGTCGGCGGGTCCTGGTTATTTTGGACTGAAATACGCCAATGGGGAGACCACGTGGGGTAGGGTCGATTGCCAACTTCAATTTACCTAAGTACCCACGTGATCCAGCTACCGGGGTATTTTACCCTCGATGGAACTCGTAGGGAAGCGAGCCGCTTAAGCGAGCCCGTTCCGTGTGCGATGCCGAGTGGTTTTGTAATCGCCGAATTCCACCGGCCCGATTATCCTGTTTCTCCGTTATAGCGGCAATGACTGCTCGCTTTCCCACACGCACGACACACCCAGTCAATGGAGAAATGACACGACAAACAGTACATTCAAGCAATTGGGTATTTATTTACCAATGATAGTGGACTAGGGGAGCACGCAAGAGAAGATTTATCCCGAATATCAGGCAATGCACGTATGTACAGGCAAAACACTTGTACAATTCACTACTTGTCAGACTGGCGCCACAAACAGACACACGCACACCCAGACAGAAGTGGACCTCAACGGCCTTTATTGCGACTCTCCAGCCGAGGACAGACCGGCTGTGAGCCAGGCGTGGATGACTACCTGGCCATGAGCGCGCGGCTGGACGTCCCCTGGTCTTGGGACTGGTGTCGCCGTACCAGCCAGGCGGAAGGCGACGACACAAAGCTCTGGAACCGGGACGAGGTCGTTGCAGGAGAAGCCAAGGTGATGAGCCGGGCAGAGAAGAAGCGGGAGAAGAGAAGCAGGAAAGAACCAGAACAACTCCAAGAGAGCCGACCCCGATAATCTCCTCAGGACACACCATATATCGGCCCCCTCCCGCTCAACGAATGCTTCTCTCTTCTCCATTCGCCTTCCCATTGGACGGGAGGTCCCATGTGACTCCTCGTCCGCTCCCGATTGGACAGGCGCGCGGTGGGCGGGGAACTCCATCCCTTGGGTGGAGTCTACAGCGGGGGGCGTTTGTGGCTCCGCCTACGGCTTCACCTCAGACCGCGTGTTTAATGGCGACGGTGCTGGGTTGGAGGCAGAGCGTGGAAGACACCCGCTCCCCGCCGATTGGCCATAGAGGGACGGCATGTCTGTGTTAGACTCCGCCCACGTGCGCGCCTGAAGAATGAAGCAGTGCCAGTTCCATGTTGAACATTCCAGTTCCAGAATGGCGCCGTTGTGGCATTGTTGAAACTCTAATACAATTGTAGTGCATTCACATTTGATTTACCCATTAGACCAGGGACGGGAGCTATCTATACAACATATACTTACCGATATAACTAATCTATAGGAACCTGAATGTTGAGTGCAATAGCTTTCCAAATCCGCAACAATATTAATCGGACAAGTGCTTCCCAAGTTATGGCCATTTCTTTGCCAACCAATGACAGGACACGTTGCTGCGTAGGCATGGCCGATGGGGAAGAGAACCTCAGCCGCTCCATTACGGGTAACAACATTCGGACTTCCGAATAGTGATGACTTCGTGTATTCTAATAATTTCTCGATTTCTTATGCGCATTTATAGATAAACACAATGCCTCAAGTTATGATCGTTTTCATATTAGACGGTGCATACATTTCAGTAACATCAGAGTGAGCTGGTATGCTCCGAACCAAGAAGTAAATTTTAAACACGCAATAACTTACAATCGAAAATAAGCAAGTAGGAGACAAAATTTAAACAACGGGTGTTTTTTTGGGTACCTTTTAGATGTTTTTTGTTGCTGTTTTGGTACTTTTTTTCCCCAGAAAATGGCATCACACTGCAGAGGGCACGCACGCACATACGGCCACGCATGTACGGGCACGCGAGAGCGAAAGAACGGCCTGTGTGGTTGTTTGTGGCTCGCGGTTTGAAAGTTTTATTTCTTTTTTTGCACGTACGGCCACGCATGTACGTGCACGCACTAGTACAAAGAAAAAATATATAAATCCAACATCATTAAGTATGAAAACATAATTTTGAATGCATCTCGTATAAATAATTCCAAAGCAAAAAAAATTTAATTTGTTGGGTGTTTTCAATCTTAATTTCACAAGAAAATAAAATAATTTCATTATGCATAAAAGTACATGTAAATATTTTCATGATGTAAACTTAGGCTGGGTTTCCAACATACAACATTACAATTAACTGGGCTGTAAATTCTTAATAATCAAGGACGTGGACGGCTGGCACAGCGTGTTACTGTTACTCGTTATTATTACACTAGTACGTGCCTGTACGTGCGTGGCCGTACGTGCAAAAAAAAAATAAATCTTTCAAACAAACACACAGGCCGTTCCTTCACTCTTGTAAATGACGGCTGGATTGGGGCATTGTGTTTATCTATGAATGCGCATAAGAAATCGAGAAATTATTAGAATATAGTAAGTCATCACGATCCGGGAGTCTGGACGTTGTAACCCGTAATGGGGAACGTGGCTGAGGATCTTTTCCCCATCGGCCACGCCTACGCAGTTGGTTTGGTAAATAAATGGCCATAACTTGAGAAGCACTTGTCCGATTAATATCAAACCTTGAAAAGGCACACACTCAGGAGGTCCCCAGCAATATACCTGGCAAGTTTCAATTAGATTGGACCAGTGGTTGTTGAGAAACAGCGGTCAAAGGCGCACGCACGCACACGCACACACATACACACACACACTGCTGGAATTATAGATAGATGAGGGCTTGTTCCTGCCCGCACCTCCATGCCGATTAGGGGCATATTTCAAATGTTGTGATATGGCAGTGTCCACAGCCGCCTCCTTTGTTGTTGGCTGACTGGCCATGGTACTGTCTGAAAAATAATAAGAATTTCCACTTCGTATATATTGGGCTTTATGATCATCAAACAAGACTTGCAATGTGAATTACGCTCAAGTCATGCACATTATAAACTGTCATTTAGCAGAATTTATTACCTCTGACAACTTTATAAAAATTCAGGTTCTGGAAAGGTCTCTTCCCATTCTTTCCACACAGATTGTACGTGGACATCACAGCATTGCACATCACCCTTATTTTAGAAAATAAAAACAATTTAGTACACCAGTGTTCGAAGCAGCTTGTAACAAGTTTTAAGTTCCAATGCTCTTAAAAAGCCTCAATTAATATTATTCTTAATAATATAAAGTTATTTTCATGTCTTTTGAGAACCATTTTACCAAAGGAAAACAATTGTGCACCGAAAAACTTGAACAATTCCCTTATGGTGACAAACTACCACAATGGAGGCTTCATTGTTACAAGCGGCAGTTTGTCGGCGGCCAAAGGGTTAATATTTTTTTATGACAAAACTTCACATTTTTCGGCGAACAATAACTGACAATTGTTTTCCTTTTGCCTTTGGTTAGGCCTAACTCGTTAAAAGAGGACATAAAAAATAATTTGTTATAAAAAAATAATATTAATTGAGGCTTTTTTAAGGGCAGTGGAACTTTAAATTTGTTACATTGCGGAACAATGTGGTAATTCGTCGGACCCGAACGGCCGAAGCATTATCCATACCAGAAAAATATTTTAAAAAGTTCTGAACCAATTAAACTTGTCCAAAGTAATTTTAACAATCCCCTTTATTGACCACAGACCGGTGTTTTTTTTTTTTCACCAGGCCCGCGGAAAAAATGAATCGATTATTTACCGTCGATTTCTCCACACGATCAGGGCCATATCAGCGACAGCGGAACGTGATAAACGGACGAGGAAATCGGGTGCCGGAGGATTTAATCATCAGATGCACGTTCAAGTCCAACGCTTGAACCACTCGAGGGCCCCGAAGGGCCTGGGAGAGTTTCCATTGAATGTAACGATGTAGATTCCAGCACAACAGTAACAGTAACACAACATCATGGATTCTGTGATCTTAAAAACGTGCAAAAACAAAAGCAAAGGCACTGAAATCGACTTATAATATTATACTTACCAAAAATGATCACGGCGGAAGATAATTTTAACTAAAAAAGTGGAAGTCTTCTGCAGATTAAAGCGGATTGTCTCTGCCACACTGAAACAGCTTAAAGTTTACAAGTTTAACCGAACTCTACAAATGGCTGCTCGTGATGCGGAAATAGGAATTAGCCAATCAGATCTCTCCTCCAGTGAAAGGCAAACACAACCACATGTCACGAGATGGAAAATAGCTCACCCTGTGAACACATGAGGCAGAAGAAGCAGTTTCAGATAATCGCGCTGTGGCTGTACCGTCGTGATATGGTTGCACAACCAAGCGGCCGATTCCCGACGTCGAGAGTCTTTCATACTGACGTCATGTGCCTGCTGGGTGGGGAGAGGATCGATTCAATGTGAAGCTTTAAGAACTCAATATCGACATTGGGAAAATGATCGATTCAATGAGAAGCTATAAAAACTCAATATTAACATTGGGAAAATGATCTATTCAATGAAAAGCAATAAAAACTCAATATCGACATTGGGAAAATGATCGATTCAATGAGAAGCTCTAAAAACTCAATATCAACATTGGGAAAATGATCGATTCAATGAGAAGCTCTAAAAACTCAATATCAACATTGGGAAAATGATCGTTTCAATAAGAAGCTTTAAACACTCAATATTGACATTGTGGAAATGATCGATTCAATTAGGAGCTTTAAAAACTCAACATCTGCATTGCGGAAATGATCGATTCAATGAGAAGCTCCAAAAACTCAATATCCACATTGCAGAAATAATCAATTCAATGAGAAGCTATGAAAACTCAATATCTGCATGGAGGAAATGATCGATTCAATGAGAAGCTATAAAAACTCAATATCGACATCGCGGAAATGATCGATTCAATGAGAAGCGACAAAAACTCAATATCTTCAATGGGGAAATGATCGATTCAATGAGAAGCAACAAAAACTCAATATCGAAATTGGGGAAATGATAGATTCAATGAGAATCTTTAAAAACTCAATATCTACATTGGGAAAGTGAACAATTCAATGAGAAGCTTTAAAACTCAATATCTCCAATTGGGAAAATGATCGATTCAATGAAAAGCAATAAAAACTCAATATCTACATTGGGGAAATGATCGATTCAATGAGAAGCTCTAAAAACTCAATATCTACATTGGAAAACTGATCCATTCAATGAAAATCTACTAAAACTCAATATCTACATTGGGAAAATGATCGATACAATGAAAAGCTATAAAAACTAAACATTTACATTGGAAAAATGATCCATTCATTGAAAAGCTATAAAAACTCAATATCTACATTGGATATATGACCGATTCAATGAAAAGCTCAAAAACTCAACATTTACATTGGAAAAATGATCGATTGATTGAGAAGTTTTAAAAACTCAAAATCTACATTGGGAAAATGATCGATTCAATGAAAAGCTATAAAAACTCAATATTGACATTGGGAAAATTATCGATTTGATGAAAAGCTATAAAAACTCAATATTGACATTGGGAAAATGATCGATTCAATGAAAAGCAATAAAAACTCAATATCTACATTGGAAAAATGATCCATTCAATGAAAAGCAATAAAAACTCAATATCGACATTGGAAAAATGATCCATTCAATGAAAAGCTATAAAAACACAATATCTACATTGGGGAAATGATCCATTCAATGAAAATCTACTAAAACTCAATAGCGACATTGGGAAAACGATCGCTTCAATGAAAAGCTGTAAAACTCAATATCTGCATTGGAAAAATGATCCATTCAATGAAAAGCGATAAAAACTCAATACGGCAAGTACATCTACATTGGGAAAATGATCCATTCAATGAAAAGCTATAAAAACTCAATATCTACATTGGAAAAATGATCCATTCAATGAAAAGCTATAAAAACTCAATATCTACATTGGAAAAATGATCCATTCAATGAAAAGCAATAAAAACTCAATATCGACATTGGAAAAATGATCCATTCAATGAAAAGCACTAAAAACTCAATATCGACATTGGAAAAATGATCCATTCAATGAAAAGCTATAAAAACGCAATGTCGACATTGGGGAAATGATCGATTCAATGAAAAGCTGTAAAACTCAATATCTGCATTGGAAAAATGATCCATTCAATGAAAAGCAATAAAAACTCAATATCTACATTGGGAAAATGATCGATATAATGAGAAGCTTTAAAAACTCAATATCTACAATTGGGAAAATGATCGATTCAATGAAAAGCTATAAAAACTCAATATCTACATTGGGGAAATGATCGATTCAATGAGAAGCAAAAAAACTCAATATCGACATTGGAAAAATGATCGATTCAATGAAAAGCTATAAAAACTCAATACGGCAACTTCATCTACATTGGGAAAATGATCGATATAATGAGAAGCTTTAAAAACTCAATATCTACAATTGGGAAAATGATAGATTCAATGAAAAGCTATAAAAACTCAATATTGACATTGGGAAAATGATATATTCAATGAAAAGCAATAAAAACTCAATATCGACATTGGGAAAATGATCGATTCAATGAGAAGCTTTAAAAACTCAATATCTACAATTGGGAAAATGATAGATTCAATGAAAAGCTATAAAAACTCAATATTGACATTGGGAAAATGATCTATTCAATGAAAAGCAATAAAAACTCAATATCGACATTGGGAAAATGATCGATTCAATGAGAAGCTCCAAAAACTCAATATCCACATTGCGGAAATAATCAATTCAATGAGAAGCTATGAAAACTCAATATCTGCATGGAGGAAATGATCGATTCAATGAGAAGCTATAAAAACTCAATATCGACATCGCGGAAATGATCGATTCAATGAGAAGCGACAAAAACTCAATATCTTCAATGGGGAAATGATCGATTCAATGAGAAGCAACAAAAACTCAATATCGAAATTGGGGAAATGATAGATTCAATGAGAATCTTTAAAAACTCAATATCTACATTGGGAAAGTGAACAATTCAATGAGAAGCTTTAAAACTCAATATCTCCAATTGGGAAAATGATCAATTCAATGAAAAGCAATAAAAACTCAATATCTACATTGGGGAAATGATCGATTCAATGAGAAGCTCTAAAAACTCAATATCTACATTGGAAAACTGATCCATTCAATGAAAATCTACTAAAACTCAATATCTACATTGGGAAAATGATCGATACAATGAAAAGCTATAAAAACTAAACATTTACATTGGAAAAATGATCCATTCATTGAAAAGCTATAAAAACTCAATATCTACATTGGATATATGACCGATTCAATGAAAAGCTCAAAAACTCAACATTTACATTGGAAAAATGATCGATTGATTGAGAAGTTTTAAAAACTCAAAATCTACATTGGGAAAATGATCGATTCAATGAAAAGCTATAAAAACTCAATATTGACATTGGGAAAATTATCGATTTGATGAAAAGCTATAAAAACTCAATATTGACATTGGGAAAATAATCGATTCAATGAAAAGCAATAAAAACTCAATATCTACATTGGAAAAATGATCCATTCAATGAAAAGCAATAAAAACTCAATATCGACATTGGAAAAATGATCCATTCAATGAAAAGCTATAAAAACACAATATCTACATTGGGGAAATGATCCATTCAATGAAAATCTACTAAAACTCAATAGCGACATTGGGAAAACGATCGCTTCAATGAAAAGCTGTAAAACTCAATATCTGCATTGGAAAAATGATCCATTCAATGAAAAGCGATAAAAACTCAATACGGCAAGTACATCTACATTGGGAAAATGATCGATATAATGAGAAGCTTTAAAAACTCAATATCTACAATTGGGAAAATGATAGATTCAATGAAAAGCTATAAAAACTCAATATCTACATTGGGGAAATGATCGATTCAATGAAAAGCAAAAAAACTCAATATCGACATTGGAAAAATGATCGATTCAATGAAAAGCTATAAAAACTCAATACGGCAACTTCATCGACATTGGGAAAATTATCGATTCAATGAAAAGCAATAAAAACTCAATATCTACATTGGAAAAATGATCCATTCAATGAAAAGCTATAAAAACTCAATATCTACATTGGAAAAATGATCCATTCAATGAAAAGCTATAAAAACTCAATATCTACATTGGAAAAATGATCCATTCAATGAAAAGCAATAAAAACTCAATATCGACATTGGAAAAATGATCCATTCAATGAAAAGCACTAAAAACTCAATATCGACATTGGAAAAATGATCCATTCAATGAAAAGCTATAAAAACGCAATATCGACATTGGGGAAATGATCGATTCAATGAAAAGCTGTAAAACTCAATATCTGCATTGGAAAAATGATCCATTCAATGAAAAGCAATAAAAACTCAATATCTACATTGGGAAAATGATCGATATAATGAGAAGCTTTAAAAACTCAATATCTACAATTTGGAAAATGATCGATTCAATGAAAAGCTATAAAAACTCAATATCTACATTGGGGAAATGATCGATTCAATGAGAAGCAAAAAAACTCAATATCGACATTGGAAAAATGATCGATTCAATGAAAAGCTATAAAAACTCAATACGGCAACTTCATCTACATTGGGAAAATGATCGATATAATGAGAAGCTTTAAAAACTCAATATCTACAATTGGGAAAATGATAGATTCAATGAAAAGCTATAAAAACTCAATATTGACATTGGGAAAATGATCTATTCAATGAAAAGCAATAAAAACTCAATATCGACATTGGGAAAATGATCGATTCAATGAGAAGCTTTAAAAACTCAATATCTACAATTGGGAAAATGATAGATTCAATGAAAAGCTATAAAAACTCAATATTGACATTGGGAAAATGATCTATTCAATGAAAAGCAATAAAAACTCAATATCGACATTGGGAAAATGATCGATATAATGAGAAGCTTTAAAAACTCAATATCTACAATTGGGAAAATGATCGATTCAATGAAAAGCTATAAAAACTCAATATCTACATTGGGGAAATGATCGATTCAATGAGAAGCAAAAAAACTCAATATCGACATTGGAAAAATGATCGATTCAATGAAAAGCTATAAAAACTCAATACGGCAACTTCATCTACATTGGGAAAATGATCGATATAATGAGAAGCTTTAAAAACTCAATATCTACAATTGGGAAAATGATAGATTCAATGAAAAGCTATAAAAACTCAATATTGACATTGGGAAAATGATCTATTCAATGAAAAGCAATAAAAACTCAATATCGACATTGGGAAAATGATCGATTCAATGAGAAGCTTTAAAAACTCAATATCTACAATTGGGAAAATGATAGATTCAATGAAAAGCTATAAAAACTCAATATTGACATTGGGAAAATGATCTATTCAATGAAAAGCAATAAAAACTCAATATCGACATTGGGAAAATGATCGATTCAATGAGAAGCTCTAAAAACTCAATATCAACATTGGGAAAATGATCGTTTCAATAAGAAGCTTTAAACACTCAATATTGACATTGTGGAAATGATCGATTCAATTAGGAGCTTTAAAAACTCAACATCTACATTGCGGAAATGATCGATTCAATGAGAAGCTTTAAAAACTCAATATCCACATTGCGGAAATAATCAATTCAATGAGAAGCTATGAAAACTCAACATCTGCATTGAGGAAATGATCGATTCAATGAGAAGCTATAAAAACTCAATATCGACATCGCGGAAATGATCGATTCAATGAAAAGCAACAAAAACTCAATATGTTCATTGGGGAAATGATCGATTCAATGAGAAGTGACAAAAACTCAATTTCTACATTGGGAAAATGAAAGATTCAATGAGAAGCTTTAAAAACTCAATATCTACATTGGGGAAATGATAGATTCAATGAGAAGCTTTGAAAACTCAATATCTACATTGGCGGAAATGATCAATTAAATGAGAAGCTATAAAAACTCAATGTTGATATCGTGGAAATGATCGATTCAATGAGAAGCTTTAAAAACTCATTATCTACATTGGGAAAATGATTGCTTCAATGAAAAGCTATAAAATCTCAATATCTGCATTGGTAAAATGATCGATCCAATGAAAAGCTATAAAAACTCAATATCGACATTGGAAAAATGATCCATTCAATGAAAAGCGATAAAAACTCAATGTAGACATTGGAAAAATAATCGATTCAATGAAAAACTATAAAAACTCAATATCTGCATTGGGGAAATGATAGATTCAATGAAAAGCTATAAAAACTCAATATCGACATTGCAGAAATGATCGATTCAATAAGAAGCTTTAAAAACTCAATATCTACATTGGGGAAATGATTGATTCAATGAGAAGCTATAAAAACTCAATATCGACATCGCGGAAATGATCGATTCAATGAGAAGCTTTAAAAACTCAATACCAACTTTGGGGAAATGATTGATTCAATGAGTGGCTTTAAAAACTCAATATCTACATTGGGGAAATGATCGTTTCAATGAAAAGCTATAAAAACTCAATATCGACATTGGAAAAATGATCGATTCAATGAAAAGCTATAAAAACTCAATACGGCAACTACATCTACATTGGGAAAATGATCGATATAATGAGAAGCTTTAAAAACTCAATATCTACAATTGGGAAAATGATAGATTCAATGAAAAGCTATAAAAACTCAATATTGACATTGAGAAAATGATCTATTCAATGAAAAGCAATAAAAACTCAATATCGACATTGGGAAAATGATCGATTCATTGAGAAGCTTTAAAAACTCAATATCTACAATTGGGAAAATGATAGATTCAATGAAAAGCTATAAAAACTCAATATTGACATTGGGAAAATGATCTATTCAATGAAAAGCAATAAAAACTCAATATCGACATTGGGAAAATGATCGATTCAATGAGAAGCTCTAAAAACTCAATATCAACATTGGGAAAATGATCGTTTCAATAAGAAGCTTTAAATACTCAATATTGACATTGTGGAAATGATAGATTCAATTAGGAGCTTTAAAAACTCAACATCTACATTGCGGAAATGATCGATTCAATGAGAAGCTTTAAAAACTCAATATCCACATTGCGGAAATAATCAATTCAATGAGAAGCTATGAAAACTCAACATCTGCATTGAGGAAATGATCGATTCAATGAGAAGCTATAAAAACTCAATATCGACATCGCGGAAATGATCGATTCAATGAAAAGCTTTAAAAACTCAATATCTACATTGGGGAAATGATCGATTCAATGAGAAGTGACAAAAACTCAATATCTACATTGGCGGAAATGATCAATTAAATGAGAAGCTATAAAAACTCAATGTTGATATCGTGGAAATGATCGATTCAATGAGAAGCTTTAAAAACTCATTGTCTACATTGG
The DNA here is from genome assembly GCF_056783735.1 of Eptatretus burgeri. Classification (NCBI taxonomy): domain Eukaryota; kingdom Metazoa; phylum Chordata; class Myxini; order Myxiniformes; family Myxinidae; genus Eptatretus; species Eptatretus burgeri. The sequence goes on from NC_140961.1 coordinate 140,191,381, forward strand.
GAAAATGATTGCTTCAATGAACAGCTATAAAATCTCAATATCTGCATTGGTAAAATGATCGATTCAATGAAAAGCTATAAAAACTCAATATCGACATTGGAAAAATGATCCATTCAATGAAAAGCGATAAAAACTCAATGTCGACATTGGAAAAATGATCGATTCAATGAAAAACTAGAAAAACTCAATATCTACATTGGGGAAATGATTGATTCAATGAGAAGCTATAAAAACTCAATATCGACATCGCGGAACTGATCGATTCAATGAGAAGCTTTAAAAACTCAATATCGACATTGGGGAAATGATCGATTCAATGAGAAGCTTTAAAAACTCAATATCTACAATTGGGAAAATGATCGAATCAATGAGAAGCTATAAAAATTCAATTTCTACATTGGAAAAATGATCGCTTCAATGAGAAGCTATATAAACTCAATATCTACATTGAGGAAATGATAGATTCAATGAGAAGCTTTAAAAACTCAATATCTACATTGGGAAAATGATCGATTCAATGAAAAGCTTTAGAAACTCAATATCAACAATTGTAAAAATGATAGATTCAACGAAAAGCTATGAAAACTCAATATCTACATTGGAAAAATTATCCATTCAATGAAAAGCTATAAAAACTCAATATCGACATTGGAAAAATGATCGATTCAATGAAAAGCTATAAAAACTCAATATCATGATTAAAAAATGATCGATTCAATGAAAAGCTCAAAAACTCAATATTTACATTGGAAAAATGATCCATTCAATGAAAAGCGACGAAAATTCAATTTCAACCTTGGGAAAATGATCAATTCAAAGAATGGTGTTTGAGTCGTACATGAAGACATGGATTTTTAAGCAGTGCAAACCACTTCAATGTTTGGCGTGTCCTTCCTTCCATCAGCCCATGAAAAATGAAGAACCTTTCTAAAGGCCCAGTCACACCTTGACGTTTTCGCAAGCTTATGCCGATTTTTGGAAAATTTGTGTAAAACGCCGGTACGCGTTGAATACGTTATGGGTAAGTTTTGATAACATTGAGAGCATGCTGAAAAACACTGCCATACGTTGTAGTACGCTGGCTTTAAATGTTGTACTTTTCCGTTGTCCTCAAATTTTCCATGCTTGAAATTTTAAGACTTATGCCAGTGCATGAGTCACACGTTCCGCATAACGCTGGCCATAAGTTGTAGGCACGTTACGCGATCGTTGACACACATCGACACACGTAACTTGTGAGTTACTCATAAGTCGAAACACGTCGAGGTAATGTCTAGCGTACCCGAAACATTTCTAATCAATGAGTAATGTGTTGTCGGCACGTTATGCGATCGTTGACACACGTCGACACACGTCAAGGTAATGGTTAGCCAGTGTTGCAGACTCCCTGGTTTTTTTTTTATTTTTTTATTTTCGGTATGACGGTGATGTTGACGCTTCGATTTCTTGTGCAGTTATAATATAATGTGACGTCCACGGGACTTGAACACTCCCGCCAACGGAGAATGAGCCGAAATGATGGAGGCGGTTTATTTATTTATAACCCAAACATGGCGGTTAAAAAGGTCGACCTCCTGGTCTTGGCCCAAGTCCGCTCACAGCCGCCAGGGAACCAGTTCTGGCGCCAAGTTGCGAGCAGGAGAGGGAGGCAGGTCCGCCCGCCGTTCGACTACGTACTCCGAGTCAGCAGAACCCCAGAGCCAACCAAGGTGAGGCACGAGGCTCAGCAAGGCTCCAAGACACGATCAAGAACACGATCGAATCAGCACAACAACAAGGATGCTCGCCGCGCAACAGCCTCCCCACCAAAAAAAACACGATCTTTTGGTTGTAATCTTCTTCCTCTTCCTTTTCGACCCCGAACAGAACCTTTTTATCCTTGGTCCTCGTCACTTCCAATCGAGCCGTTTATTGGCCTACCGCCATCGCCTTCTGCCAATCGTGATCACAGGGCGGAGCCATCCGCTGCACTGTTCTGTGACGTCACGGCCAGTCTCCAGAGAATACCAAAAGGGGTTTACGCAGACACACTTACCCTATCCCGTGTCCCTATCTAATTACGTGACAATTATCATTTCCCCCCTTGAAGAAATGAACATTTACTAGACAACTTATCACCACTGAATTGCTACTTATTACATCGAGATCCTGGTAAACTCGAACAGCATGGCATACCTAATTAAACATCCTAATTACCCTTTGAATGCATACCCCCCCCTCAAACGTAACACTGCCCCCTCCTCTGGTACCGCAGCTCCTGCAAGGTATATCACAGGCGCTACCGTACCAGCCTTAACACTTACTGACTCACACCTAATTAACCTAACGAAATAAAGTAGGAGGGGCAATTGGCAGCGAGTCGCAGCTGACTTACCTATCCTGCTTAATGTACTACCCCCTTCTGGCCTTATCCTCGCCTAAACAATCATTCGTTTTTTAATTTTTTAATTTTATCACATGAGAGCACTGAGCGAAGTTGCACTCCATCTTCTGGATCATCGCTCTTGCCCAGCATTCTTCCAGTGATCTGGGGAGGGGAAACAAAAGGTTCCACAAAAACACAACACTTGTACTTTACATTCCTACTCTAAGCCTTAACGACACTATTCACAGGGTATTTACACTTGACCGCCTCCCCCAGTGGATGCTAATAGACCCAGCGTTACCTGGGGAGCCAATTTTCAAAATTGCTTGCCCCAAAATTATGCGGACATCATGCCCTTGCTGCACATGTCAAGTTGTGCGGGATCGAGTGGGACTCTTACATCTTCACAACACTCACACCATGGTCATCATCACATTTCTAGGTCATGGTCCTCATTTTAATCATGCAGGTTGAATCCCGTCGTGGCCGTGGGGTGGGTTACCACAAGATGATGGGGGCATCTCAGGTGCAACCATGCCCACAGGTAAGCTTTAGTCCAACCCGGACGTTTCTCCGCCCCGCTCCCTTTGATTCCCTCCCCCCTGGTAGCCATCAGCTCTAATCCCGTACAACACTCTGGAAGGGGTCTCACTGGCTCCTCTGGCCTTCCTGGGTCGCCAAGGTCCTACCCACCTTGGTCGCCCAACCAGACCCTCTCCCAGTTGCCTCCAGACACTGTCACCATTAGCCACCAGGTGGTGAATCTCCTTGAAGGGGGTCGCAATTCACGCTCACCGTGAGCTTCAGCAATCCCTGTGGACAAGCACATCATCCCCACCCACAAAACCCACATGACTCCCCCACCCCATCGGCCTTACATGTGACACCTGCATTTCTAACACTTCACCGACCATGACCTTCCCTGTTACCACACCATGCCCAATAAAAAAACAATGTGTGCTCCATACATTTCACTTCTTCACTTAAAACAACTCACACAGCACTTCTCACCCGATCCACGCACCAGCCATTGGACAGCCACTCGTGCCCGCTTTGTTTCCAATTACCCACTGTCCCGATTGTCACTCTAAAACCCAGCAGAACTTACAAACCCATGCCAATTTTCCCACAATTCATTTTTTTCCACCAAAGGAGGGCACTTCGCCACAATCTCAGCAGCCGAGCATGGCCGTATATGCTCAGCCCAATCTAGTCTCCCCGACCCCCGACAGTGATCTCCGGACCCGACCTATGAAAGGGCATCTCGGATAGACCTGGCGGTTCAGCAGGAGGATTCACCCTCTCCGAGTCTAAAGGTCTATTGGAGGGTCCCTCCATCGCCGGGTACCGGCAATATCGTTGCATGTGTCCTCTTCGCCCACACCGGAAACAACTCCCCATAAAAGGCCCCCGTGAGTATCGGTGAAATGTCTCTTCTGGTTCCAGACCCCCTCGGCCATAATCAAATTGCTCTATTGGCTGGGTTGGACCCCGCCGGTTTAGCGCACCTACTGCCGAATTACCCTTTATTAAACTTGACAGTTTCTGGCAAATTTCCTGAAACATTTGGGTAATGCCAATTTCTCCCAGCCCCCCTCCCTGATCCTGGATCTCCGCCTATCGGATCGTCACCGATGGCCTCTCGGGCACCCGACCCGGCCGCCTCCACGAGGCCAGCCTGGCCGCGCACTCGGCCGCTCGGTGAACGGTGGGTGGATCCTGTAACTCCACTAGCGCTCGGACCTCAGGGTCAGGAAGAGCAGCTAAAAATTTCTCCAGTGCCAGTCTGTCCCATGCCTCCACTGTAAGGTCCCGATACGCGATCCTGACTGATTGGTAAATGTCCTGTGCCAGCTCCTGCACTGTCACACCCGGCTTTAATCTGCGGTGCTGGAGCTGGGCCCGCACCAGATCACAGTTCGCTGCAAACCCAAACCGACGGCTCAACGCCTCGCAAATGTGGGAGCTGGTCAACATCCCCTCCGCGATCACGTTTAACACATCTGCGGCTGGTCCCCGCAACGTTGCCACCAAATTCCCTGTACGTTCCCGCTCATTCCACCCGTTTAGTCGGGAAATGCACTCAAATTGCGTCAGAAAAGCTTCAACGCTCCCTGACCCGTCGAAATTTACCAGGGGATCACTTTTACGGTGGCCCGCTTCTCAGTTTCTCCCTTGTCCGAATCCGGCCCAGGGATCAAACACCCTTGTGGCTGCGTATCCAATTTCGGAGCCCACTGTGGCCAAAAATGTTTTGTGGTGAGGGTCTCATGGGTCAATTTTGCCTCCTGTTCCAAACGTTGAATGGACCGATTAACCTCTTCCCGCAGGATCTTCTGGGCCCGCACAACCTCCTCCAAAGCTCCGTCGCGAGTTTGTAGCTGCTCCTCAACCAACCCGGACACTCTACTTACAAAAGACGGCTCTACCAGGCCTTTATCCAAGACTTCATCTTGGCTCATAATTTTATCTTGTTCGTCCAAACGAGCCTCCAATCCTTTTACCTCCTCCGCCAAATTCATCCCTTGCTTCCTCAGCTCTCCCCACTCTTCAACTTGCAGCTGCATACGAGCATCCACACAGGCACGATGACGTTCCAGGCTTTCATCCACTTTATCAACCCGAATGTTCGTTGCATCAATTTTATCTACCAATTTTTTTCGTATATTTTCCCCCACCAATGTAATTTCTACCTTTGTTTCCTCCAATCTATCCTCGAATTTGCTTTGTATTTCTCCCAATTTAACATCCACACACTCCTGCATCTCAGTTTTCACTTTCTCCATCTTTTCCCCCAATTCATCCCTCATTAAATCAATCCGTGCACCCAACTGTTCCCCCATTACCCCCAATTGATCTGTCATTTCTGCCCTCTGTGCCGTCATTTCTGCCCTCTGTGCCGTCATTTCTGCCCTCTGTGCCGTCATTTCTGCCCTCTGTTTCACGAATTGATTTTCCATTTGTGCCGTCATTTCTGCCCCCTGTGCCGTCATTTCTGCCCTCTGTGTCACGAATTGATTTGCCATTTGTGCCGTCATTTCTGCCCTCTGTGTCACGAATTGATTTGCTATTTGTACCGTCATGTCCGCTATAAAACGTTCCAACAGTGTCTGGATCGTCATCGCACCGGTTTCCGGCGCTGCCGGCCCCGTTACGGGCGATGAAGCACGGTCCACGCTCGGAATGGGGGAGGTTCCAACCCTACCCCCGTCTCTCCCTTCTTCCCCCGACTCGCTGCCAGACACATGGCCTTCCTCCTCAAACATCTGCACATCCGCCATGATGCAGAAGTCCCGTTTGCCGCCAATTAATTTAAATTTGAAAAATCCCGTCAAAATTTTCCCGCGCTCGCGCGCTTTTCTGTAATAATTTTATATTCCAATTCGTGGCGAGATTTTAATCTTGGTATATTCTCCCGATACCAAATATAATTTAGAGGGGTTCGAACATCCAACACCCTGACACCAATGTGACGTCCACGGAACTTGAACAGTCCCGCCAACGTAGAATGAGCCGAAACGATGGAGGCGGTTTATTTATTTATAACCCAAACATGGCGGTTCTAATCGCTCTACCGCAAACGGGACGAGGAAGGTGGCACGAGTCACTTTTCACTGAGTTGATGATGTTTATTTGTTTTTATTATTACCAGAAATAACAAGACTCGGCAAGAAGAGGGATCCGGGGCGATTCGACGGGATGGTGTGGGATCGGGCGTGGGGAAAAACAGACAATTCCAATGAATATACAGTTCTCAATCCCTCTAAGGTGCCAAGCACACACACACACACACACACACACACACACACACACACACACACACACACACACACACACACACACACACACACACACACACACACACACACACACACACACACACACACACACACACACACACACACGCAGCTATTTCTGGTGGTCAGGCTGGACCGTGGTGTGGACGCAACTGTCCCTGGATCGGCGTCGGACGAGCTGGCCTTGCTCTCGTCAGGGGGGCAGGAGAAACTGTGGTGCTGTCGACCTCCTGGTCTTGGCCCAAGTCCGCTCACAGCTGCCAGGGAACCAGTTCTGGCGCCAAGTTGCGAGCAGGAGAGGGAGGCAGGTCCGCCCACCGTTTGACCCCGTACTCCGAGTCAGCAGAACCCCAGAGCCAACCAAGGTGAGGCACGAGGCTCAGCAAGGCTCCAAGACACGATCAAGAACACGATCGAATCAACACAACAACAAGGATGCTCCCCGCGCAACAGCCTCCACACCAAAAAAAACCACGATCTTTTGGTTGTAATCTTCTTCCTCTTCCTTTTCGACCCCGAACAGAACCTTTTTATCCTTGGTCCTCGTCACTTCCAATCGAGCCGTTTATTGGCCCACCGCCATCGCCTTCTGCCAATCGTGATCACGGGGCGGAGCCATCCGCTGCACTGTCTTGTGACGTCACGGCCAGTCTCCAGAGAATACCAAAAGGGGTTTACGCAGACACACTTACCCTATCCCGTGTCCTTATCTAATTACGTGACAATTATCATTTCCCCCCTTGAAGAAATGAACATTTACTAGACAACTTATCACCACTGAATTGCTACTTATTACATCGAGATCTTGGTAAACTCGAACAGCATGGCATACCTAATTAAACATCCTAATTACCCTTTGAATGCATACCCCCCCTCAAACGTAACAATAATATAATTAAAAGGCTGCCCCTCAACGATTTAAATCATAACCGCACTAGAAATTGAAGTGTCAACTTCACCTTCATTTTGAAGAGAATAAAAAAAACAGGGAGTCTGGAACACTGACGCGAACCATTACTTTGACGTGTTTTGACTTATGAGTACCTTCCAAGTAACTTTTGTCGACGTGTGCCAACATTCGCATATCGTGCGTACAACTTATTCCCATCGCTTGCGGAACGTGTGTCATACGGCAAGTACGTCGTAAAATGTTTAACACGTTTATAATTACAAGACGTACTGAACTTAATATGACGTATCATAGCGTACTTTAGCGTTCTATTCACGAATACCAAACCTACCCATACCGTATTCGACGTGCGCCAGCGTTTTAGACGCATTTTTCAGAGATCGCCATACGCTGGCAAGATCGCCAAGGTGTGACTGCGATGTTGACACTTCAATTTCTCCGGCGGTTATTATTTAAATCGTTGTGCGTTAGCCTTTTAATAAGCGACGTCACGTCATCGTCGGCGAAACGTGCAGCGCGCTTTGCATAAGTTAGACTATCGTTGGGCAGAGGTTGTGAACGCCGACAACAGGCTAAGCATTCGTTGGTAAAATTATCTAGAAGACAACGAAACGTTCTGTGTCCGTTACGAATATGTTATGCATATGACCAACTCGTGATGAATACGTCCGAATCTTTAAAAAAAAAAACATCAAAGTTCAACGTAAGCCAGCATTTTACATACATTTTGATACGTTGACATTGCTGGCTAAAACGTCAAGGTGTAACTGGGCCTTAACCCACCGTGTTTTGTTTGTTTCTAATTTGTTGTTGTTTCGTTTTTCTTGTGTTGTTGTTTCGTTTTTTTGTATTATTGTTCATCTTGGATCGGGATGGTAAGGACACCCTGCCTGTTGGGGAAGTAACAGTCAGTCCTCCATGGGGCGACTTTTTAACGGTGCAGCCGTTTCAAAGCGCAGCTTGACACTCATGTGATTTTTTTTGGGGGGCGGGGGGGGGGGGGTTTGCAAAAGAACAAACAACAAAAAAAAAAGTCCATGGCCCAGTGCAATTGGAATGATCCCAGGTACAGTATATCGCCATGATGTATTTTTTGATGCACATGTACGTATGTTTTTGCATCATGTATGTGCATCGGGTTATTTTAACATGAAATAAGCAAAGCCTCGAAAAGAATGAAACACGTTGGGTGAGAGGGTTTCTTCTTCTTCATTATGGTACCCGTGTCGGCTTGAGTGTACGGAAAACACAAACAAATTTTTATCTCCCGAACATTCATTTGGATAGGGAGGGGACATTTATAGCAAGGCAGGGGACATGTATAGCAAGGTAGGGGACATGTATAGCAAGGTAGGGAACATGTATAGCAAGGTAGGGGACATGTATAGCAAGGTCGGGGACATGTATAGCAAGGTAGGGAAAATGTATAGCAAGGTCGGGGACATGTTTTGCAATGTGTAGTGACAAAGATACAGCACAGACAAACAATCATGGTGCAGACTTGATGGGCCGAAGGACCTCCTCCTGCGTTGAAGTTCCTTGAAAGGAAACTCATTATATTGCGTGTTTTTAAATTTTTTTTTTATAAGTGTTGTATCATCCACATATTGTTCCATTGAACTCGTCAATGGGATTGTGATGTTGCCGCTTCTTCTTCTTCAGGTTTTATTTCATGTGAATATGTATTTTTCATTATGACGGCATCTGTGAAGGAGCTGAAAAGCCAAAATGATTTCCCTCCTTGTGTTTACTTTGCTATTTTTCAACCTCATGAAGCTTGAATGACGAGTTGTTGTTGCCTACGATCATACCACCCTGAATACGCCCGATCTCGTCCGATCTCGGAAGCTAAGCAGGTTCGGGCCCGGTTAGTACCTGGATGGGAGACCGCCTGGGAACACCGGGTGTTGTAGGCTTTTTGTCCTGCAGGGGGAGTCACCCTTTGTTTTCCCTCATCCACGAATGACAATTAATCGTTTTATTTTAATCGCAACAAAACACTCTTCATTCCCCTTCACGTTTATATGACTGGGGAAAGACGTGAGTTTGTGATTCTCCTGAATCTGGTTTAATTGTGAAAACACAAACTTTCCTCCTGTGTTTGGTGATTTTTTTCAAGGAAAGTTTCTTCCCAAGGACTTCAAAACACATTGAAATAATATCTTTCATCATCGTCGTTAAAATCCCCAACAACCGTGTTTGTGAATTAATGGAGCAGAAAACGCAGAGAAACGTCTCCACACCCTCATCGTACTGATATTTCCACACCCTCACTCGCACACACCGCGATGACAACCAGAAAACAAGTTCTTATTCTCACCGTGGAAAGAACTTGGAATTGCAATTAAAACGAAAGAGCACGGACAAACAACCATACGTTGGCAATCCAATCAAAGCGCAGCCTTGATGGACCGAATATGCTTGGTGTTGGCTTAATGGTTGGAGTGATGGGCTTGGGATCTGAGGGTCCCAAGTTCAAATCCCCCTCGGCTGTTGAATTAATACCAGGTGGGGTTGACTCTGTCTGTCATCCTTCTGAGGTCGGCAAAAGGAGTGGAAGCTTGCTGGGATCCTGTGTCGGAGTGGCGACCCGTCCAGGATTGTGTCCAATTGCCAAGGAATCTACTTCGGCAGCACCAACGCCCTGCACAGAGTATGGTCCCATTGGATGGATGGATGGATCGGCCTAATGGTCTCCGCTTGATTTAAATTCCTTGTAAGGCCTTAGTTATTTTAAAACTTGGTTTACAAATCCGCCGACGTTATATTTGCCAAAATGAAATATAAAACAAATTTTTAGCCTTTTATATTTATAAATTTCACGCCGAAGGTGCAAAAGTTTCAAAACCCGAAATGTAAATGTCGGCATTTATTTTCAAAATATAATTTTGCACTCGCACCAAAATGCTGAGTCCCCTTTAACCAAGCTGTGCAGTCGTCTTCGGTCATGGCATCTGAGCAGCGGCTAGCGTGGTTCAGATTGACTGTGGTATCTGGGGCGAAAGTGATTGTGGAGAAGTATGTCGGCGGTATAAATTCGAGTGACTGTATTGGTGATTTAATCACGCAACATCTTCACGACGAATATTCTGGCCGAACAATTGCATCAATTCAGTGCAGCAGCAGGGATGAGTCGCAGGCGACTCTCGATGGTGCCGATTTTGGTTCCGTCGAAAGTTGTACACCGCTGTTCGTATTGAAAGATTTTGGTGCCATATACCTCAAAGTTTCCCTGCGAGATGCTGATATTCAGCCTTCAACGGACCAGAAATCAGCCTTTGATGTGCTGATGGGGATGGGGGAGGCGGGACGATCAGACGCCTGCTGAAAAGTAAAAGCTGGATTGACCGTTTTGAGCGTGTTGACTCCGAGCAGACACCTTTTTTTAATCATATCCTGCACTATGCACTGGTGTGCACGCACACATCTACTAGTTGGACAGTCATTTTCTCAGCATTGTTTCCATTTGTTTGATGATCGAACAGGTTTCTATGGAAACACATGCCAGACTATATTGTAAAAACAAGTTTTTGTCCTTATTTATTGTTTTTCACATCAGATGATACGGTGAATGTGGGCATCCTGCATTTGAATGGTCGACCATCTTCAATGTTTTCTTAGATCCTCCTGGACCGGGATTTATATCCCCCCCCCCCACCGACCCTTGTCTTTTCCATGGAACATCCGAAAAAATATCATAAAAATATATGATTTCGAAAAATTGAAATTATATTTATATTTATATTTCGACCAACCGACCCTACATTTTCGCTGAAGAACTGTGTAAACCAAGTTATAAAATAACTAAGGCCTAAGGGAGATCGTGTTCATTTAATGATGCCAAAAGCACGTTGCTCACATGACATGCACTGCTGGGGACATCCAGTGAAATGTTTCGAGTGAAACGCATGGTGGGTTCACACATGGAACATCGCATAAGCTCTGCTGGCTCATTATCCAGCGATCTCACCACCTTTTGGTCACACACACACACACACACACACACACACACACACACACACACACACACACACACACACACACACACACACACACACACACACACACACACACACATACACATACACATACACATACACATACACATACACATACACATACACATACACATACACATACACATACACATACACATACACATACACATACACATACACATACACATACACATACACATACACATACACATACACATACACATACACACACACACACAGTCTAATTTGGCCAAATAAAAGTAAAATACCAGTTGATCGTCTGGAATTCTTTTAAAAAAGAAGAATCACTTTTTATTTGTTATTTGTTTTTATTTATTTTTTTCAAAATGCCCGCCGGCTTTTAGTACCGGACAAATTATGTACCCAACATGCCATTTAGTTTTTTTTTACCTCACTATCCCCTCATAAAAATTACATGACTCACGTTCCAAACAAATATGACTTGGGTCATTTGCCTGACACGTCACACACACACTCACTAACCTGTTTAGGATACAATGCACAGTGCTGAACAAATATATAATAAATGTATCGCGAATTTTTTTTTAAAAACTGCACACTTCTTGCAAGTTAAAATGATTGACTCTGCCATCCTTCTTTATACATCTGAAGATCTACATTTAATACACAGATTTATCTGTGTGGGATGTGGACTCGCCAGCGCTCCCTGGTCCAAGTGCCCTCGAGAGAAATCGGAGAAAACATCACATTGCGCGTGTCGCCCGTCAAGAACTGTTCCCGTATTCCACGGCTTCAGGATTCATGAGTTCATGTCTGAATTTGCAAACAGATGAAAAGTATCTTCAAAAATGAAGCTTAAATATTGAAAATGATTTGTCGCGTTCAGGCAATTTGTCCACATTCTACATTCTTCACACAATTTGCAAGTTTTAAAACGAGACGTATTTTTCATCATTTCAATCGGAAGCCTGTACTGAATTTTACTGCAGCAGTTGTGAAGGAACTCACATTGACAGACATGGACACAGATCAGTATTGCTCGAAGATCGCACATGGAAACGGAAAACGGCAGTTAACAGAAGGGGACAGAACAGCTCTTGATGCTGCGGCTCGTTTGAAGCTATACAAACTTAATTTTGAGATTGGGGATGAGATCAATTCAATGAGAAGCTTTAAAAACTCAATATCAACATTGGGGAAATGATGGATTCAATGAGAAGCTTTAAAAATTCAATATCGACATTGGGGAAATGATCGATTCAATGAAAAGGTATAAAAATTCAATATCGACATTGGGGAGATGATCGATTCAATGAAAAGCACTAAAAACTCAATATCGACATTTGAGAGATGATCGATTCAATGAAAAGCTATAAAAACTCAATATTGACATTGGGAAAATGATTGATTCAATGAGAAGCTGAAAAACTTAACATTGACGTTGGGAAAATGATTGATTCAATGAAAAGCAACAAAAACTCAATATCTACATTGTGGAAATGATAGATTCAATGAGAAGCTTTGAAAACTCAAGATCTACATTGGCGGAAGTGATCAATTAAATGAGAAGCTATAAAAACTCAATGTTGATATCGTGGAAATGATCGATTCAATGAGAATCTTTAAAAACTCATTATCTACATTGGGAAAATGATCGATTCAATGAAAAGCGAGAAAAACTCAATATCTCCATTGGACAAATGATCGATTCAATGAAAAGCGATAAAAACTCAATGTCGACATTGGAAAAATGATCGATTCAATGAAAAACTATAAAAACTCAATCTCTGCATTGGGGAAATGATAGATTCAATGAAAAGCTAGACAAACTCAATATCGACATTGGGGAGATGATCGATTCAATGAAAAGCTATAAAAACTCAATATTGACATTGGGAAAATGATTGATTCAATGAAAATCAATAAAAACTCAATATCTACATTGTGGAAATGATAGATTCAATGAGAAGCTTTGAAAACTCAACATCTGCAATTGGGGAAATGAGAGATTCAATGAAAAGCTATAAAAACTGAATATCGACATCACGGAAATGATAGATTCAATGAGAAGCTATAAAAACTCAATGGCGACATCGTGGAAATGATCGATTCAATGAGAAGCTTTAAAAACTCAATATCTACATTGGAAAAATGATCCATTCAATGAAAAGCGATAAAAACTCAATATCTACATTGGGAAAATGATCGATATAATGAGAAGCTTTAAAAACTCAATACTGTAATTGGGAAACTGATAGATTCAATGAAAACCTATAAAAACTCAATATCGACATTAGGGAGATGATCGATTCAATGTGAAGCTATAAAAAACTCAATATCCACATTGCGAAAATGATCGATTCATTGAGAAGCTGTAAAAACTCAATATCTACATTGGGAAAATGATCGATTCAATGATAAGCTTTGAATACTCAATATTGAAATTGGGAAAATGATTGATTCAATGAAAAGCTATAAAAACTCAACATCGACATTGGGGAAATGATCGATTCAATGAGGAGCTTTAAAAACTCAACATCAACATTGCGGAAATGATCGATTCAATGAGAAGCTTAAAAACTCAATATCTACATTGCGGAAATAATCGATTCAATGAGAAGCTATAAAAAGTCAATATCTGCATTGAGGAAATGATCGATTCAATGAGAAGCTATAAAAACTCAATATCGACATCGCGGAAATGATCAATTTAATGAGAAGCGACAAAAACTCATTATCTTCATTGGGGATATGATTGATTCAATGAGGAGCTATAAAAACTCAATATCTACAATTGGGGAAATGATAGATTCAATGAAAAGCTATAAAAACTCAATATTGACATTGGGAAAATGATTGATTCAATGAGAAGCTAAAAAACTTAACATTGACATTGGGAAAATGATTGATTCAATGAAAAGCAATAAAAACTCAATATCTACATTGTGGAAATGATAGATTCAATGACAAGCTTTGAAAACTCAATATCTACAATTGGGGTAATGATAGATTCAATGAAAAGCTATGAAAACTCAATATCTACATTGGAAAAATTATCCATTCAATGAAAAGCTATAAAAACTCAATATCGACATTGGAAAAATAATCTATTCAATGAAAAGCTATAAAAACTCAATATCAACATTAAAAAAATGATCGATTCAATGAAAAGCTCAAAAACTCAATATTTACATTGGAAAAATGATCCATTCAATGAAAAGCGACGAAAATTCAATTTCAACCTTGGGAAAATGATCAATTCAAAGAATGGTGTTTGAGTCGTACATGAAGACATATATTTTTAAGCAGTGCAAACCACTTCAATGTTTGGCGTGTCCTTCCTTCCATCAGCCCATGAAAAATGAAGAACCTTTCTGAAGGCCCAGTCACACCTTGACGTTTTCGCCAGCTTATGCCGATTTTTGGAAAATTTGTGTAAAACGCTGGTACGCGTCGAATACATTATGGGTAAGTTTTGATAACATTGAGAGCACGCTGAAAAACACTGCTATACGTTGTAGTATGCTGGCTTTAAATGTTGTACTTTTCGGTTGTCCTCAAATTTTCCATGCTTGAAATTTTAAGACTTATTCCAACGCATGAGTCACACGTTCCGCATAACGCTGGCCATAAGTTATAGGCACGTTACGCGATCGTTGACACACGTCGACACACGTAACTTGTGAGTTACTCATAAGTCGAAACACGTCGAGGTAATGTTTAGCGTACCCGAAACATTTCGAATCAATGAGTAATGTGTTGTCGGCACGTTACGCAATCGTTGACACACGTCGACACACGTTACTTGAAAGGGACTCATAAGTCGAAACATGTCAAGGTAATGGTTAGCGTCAGTGTTCCAGACTCCCTGGTTTTTATTTTATTTTTTATTTTCGGTATGACGGTGATGTTGACGCTTCGATTTCTTGTGCAGTTATAATATATTGTAATTAAAAGGCTGCCGCTCAACGATTTAAATCATAACCGCACGAGAAATCGAAGTGTCAACTTCACCTTCATTTTGGAGAAAAAAAAAACAGGGAGTCTGGAACACTGACGCGAACCATTACCTTGACGTGTTTCGACTGATGAGTACCTTACAAGTAACTTTTGTCGACGTGTGCCAACATTCGCATATCGTGCGTACAACTTATTCCCATCGCATGCGGAACGTGTGTCATACGGCAAGTACGTCGTAAAATGTTTAACACGTTTATAATTACAAGACGTACTCCACTAAATATGACGTATCATAGCGTACTTTAGCGTTCTATTCACGAATACCAAATTTACCCATAACGTATTCGACGTGCGCCAGCGTTTTAGACGCATTTTTCAGAGGTCGGCATACGCTGGCAAGATCGCCAAGGTGTGACTGCGATGTTGACACTTCAATTTCTCCGGCGGGTATGATTTAAATCGTTGTGCGTTAGCCTTTTAATAGGCGACGTCACGTCATCGTCGGCGAAACGTGCAGCGCGCTATGCATAAGTTAGACTATCGTTGGGCATAGGTTGTGAACGCCGACAACAGGCGAAGCATTCGTTGGTAAAATTATCGATAAGACAACGAAACGTTCTGTGTCCGTTATTAATATGTTATGCATATGACCAACTCGTGATGAATACGTCCGAATCTTTAAAAAAAAACATCAAAGTTCAACGTAAGCCAGCATTTTACATACATTTTGATACGTTGACATTGCTGGCTAAAACGTCAAGGTGTAACTGGGCCTTAACCCACCGTGTTTTGTTTGTTTCTAATTTGTTGTTGTTTCGTTTTTCTTGTGTTGTTGTTTCGTTTTTTTGCATTATTGTTTATCTTGGATCGGGATGGTAAGGACACCCTGCCTGTTGGGGAAGTAACAGTCAGTCCTCCATGGGGCGACTTTTTAACGGTGCAGCCGTTTCAAAGCGCAGCTTGACACTCATGTGATTTTTTTTTTGGAGGGGGGGGGGGGGTTTGCAAAAGAACAAACAACAAAAAAAAGTCCATGGCCCAGTGCAATTGGAATGATCCCAGGAACAGTATATCGCCATGATGTATTTTTTGATGCACATGTACGTATGTTTTTGCATTATGTATGTGCATCAGGTGATTTTAACATGAAATAAGCTAAGCCTCGAAAAGAATGAAACACGTTGGGTGAGAGGGTTTCTTCTTCTTCATTATGGTTCCGGTGTCGGCTTGAGCGTACGTTAAACACAAACAAATTTTTATCTCCCGAACATTCATTTGGATAGGTAGGGGACATGTATAGCAAGGTAGGGGACATGTATAGCAAGGTAGGGGACATGTATAGCAAGGTAGGGGACATGTATAGCAAGGTAGGGGACATGTATAGCAAGGTAGGGGACATGTATTGCAAGGTAGGGGACATGTATTGCAAGGTAGGGGACAGGTATAGCAAGGTAGGGGACATGTATAGCAAGGTAGGGGACATGTATAGCAAGGTCGGGAACATGTATAGCAAGGTCGGGGATATGTTTTGCAAGGTAGGGGACATGTTTTGCAAGGTCGGGGACATGTATAACAAGGTAGGGAACATGTATAGCAAGGTCGGGGACATGTTTTGCAAGGTCGGGGACATGTTTTGCAAGGTCGGGGACATGTCTAACAATGTTGGGGGACATGTGTAGTGACAAAGATACAGCACAGACAAACAAACATGGTGCAGACTTGATGTGTCCGAAAGACCTCCTCCTGCGTTGAAGTTCCTTGAAAGAAAACTCATTACATTGTGTGTTTTTAAAAAAAAATTTTATAAGCGTTGTATCTTCCACATATTGTTCCATTGAACTCGTCAATGGGATTGTCAGAAAAACTGACGTTATGTTGGAGTTCCAGAAGGAGTGAGTGCTGTTTTGCAGTGAAACTCCTGATTTGTTCGTGTTTGCAATAATTCCTCTCCAATAGATTTCCGTCTGAACAACCGCAGTGTTGGAAGGAACGAAACGATTGTTCACTGGTCAATCATCTTGTGATGTTGCCGCTTCTTCTTCTCCAGGTTTTATTTCATGTGAATATGTATTTTTCATTATGACGGCATCTGTGAAGGAGCTGAAAAGCCAAAATGATTTCCCTCCTTGTGTTTACTTTGCTATTTTTCAACCTCATGAAGCTTGAATGACGAGTTGTTGTTGCCTACGATCATACCACCCTGAATACGCCCGATCTCGTCCGATCTCGGAAGCTAAGCAGGTTCGGGCCCGGTTAGTACCTGGATGGGAGACCGCCTGGGAACACCGGGTGTTGTAGGCTTTTTGTCCTGCAGGGGGAGTCACCCTTTGTTTTCCCTCATCCACGAATGACAATTAATCGTTTTATTTTAATCGCAACAAAACACTCTCTTCATTCCCCCTTCACGTTTATATAACTGGGTAAAGACGTGAGTTTGTGATTCTCCTGAATCTGGTTTAATTGTGAAAACACAAACTTTCCTCCTGTGTTTGGTGATTTTTTTCAAGGAAAGTTTCTTCCCAAGGACTTCAAAACACATTGAAATAATATCTTTCATCATCGTCGTTAAAATCCCCAACAACCGTATTTGTGAATTAATGGAGCAGAAAACGCAGAGAAACGTCTCCACACCCTCATCGTACTGATATTTCCACACCCTCACTCGCACACACCGCGATGACAACCAGAAAACAAGTTCTTATTCTCACCGTGAAAAGAACTTGGAATTGCAATTAAAACGAAAGAGCACGGACAAACAACCATAGGTTGGCAATCCAATCAAAGCGCAGCCTTGATGGACCGAATATGCTTGGTGTTGGCTTAATGGTTGGAGTGATGGGCTTGGGATCTGAGGGTCCCAAGTTCAAATCCCACTCGGCTGTTGAATTCATACCAGGTGGGGTTGACTCTGTCTGTCATCCTTCTGAGGTCGGCAAAAGGAGTGGAAGCTTGCTGGGATCCTGTGTCGGAGTGGCGACCCGTCCACGATTGTGTCCAATTGCCAAGGAATCTACTTCGGCAGCACCAACGCCCTGCACATAGTATGGTCCCATTGGATGGATGGATGGATCGGCCTAATGGTCTCCGCTTGATTTAAATTCCTTGTAAGGCCTTAGTTATTTTATAACTTGGTTTACAAATCCGCCGACGTTATATTTGCCAAAATGAAATAAAAATATAAAACAAATTTTTAGCCTTTTATATTTATAAATTTCACGCCGAAGGTGCAAAAGTTTCAAAACCCGAAATGTAAATGTCGGCATTTATTTTCAAAATATAATTTTGCACTCGCACCAAAATGCTGAGTCCCCTTTAACCAAGCTGTGCAGTCGTCTTCGGTCATGGCATCTGAGCAGCGGCCAGCGTGGTTCAGATTGACTGTGGTTTCTGGGGCAAAAGTGATTGTTGAGAAGTATGTCGGCGGTATAAATTCGAGTGACTGTATTGGTGATTTAATCACGCAACATCTTCACGACGAATATTCTGGCCGAACAATTGCATCAATTCAGTGCAGCAGCAGGGATGATTCGCAGGCGACTCTCCATTGTGCCGATTTTGGTTCCATCGAAAGTTGTACACCGCTGTTCGTATTGAAAGATTTTGGTGCCATATACCTCAAAGTTTCCCTGCGAGAAGCTGATATTCAGCCTTCAATGGACCAGAAATCAGCCTTTGATGTTCTGATGGGGATGGGGGAGGCGGGACGATCAGACGCCTGCTGAAAAGTAAAAGCTGGATTGACCGTTTTGAGCGTGTTGACTCCGAGCAGACACCTTTTTTAATCATATCCTGCACTATGCACTGGTGTGCACGCACACATCTACTAGTTGGACAGTCATTTTCTCAGCATTGTTTCCATTTGTTTGATGATCGAACAGGTTTCTATGGAAACACATGCCAGACTATATTGTAAAAACAAGTTTTTGTCCTTATTTATTGTTTTTCACATCAGATGATACGGTGAACGTGGGCATCCTGCATTTGAATGGTCTACCATCTTCAATGTTTTCTTAGATCCTCCTGGTCCAGGATTTATATCCCCCCCCCCCCACCGACCCTTGTCTTTTCCATGGAACATCAGAAAAAATATCATAAAAATATATGATTTCGAAAAATTGAAATTATATTTATATTTATATATCGACCAACCGACCCTACATTTTCGCTGAAGAACTGTGTAAACCAAGTTATAAAATAACTAAGGCCTAAGGGAGATCGTGTTCATTTAATGATGCCAAAGGCACGTTGCTCACATGCCATGCACTGCTGGGCACATCCAGTGAAATGTTTTGAGTGAAACGCATGGTGGGTTCACACATGGAACATCGCATAAGCTCTGCTGGCTCATTATCCAGCGATCTCACTCCCTTTTGGTCACACACACACACACACACACACACACACACACACACACACACACACACACACACACACACACACACACACACACACACACACACACACACACACACACACACAGTCTAAAATGGCCAAATAAAAGTAAAATACCAGTTGATCGTCTGGAATTCTTTTAAAAAAGAAGAATCACTTTTTATTTGTTATTTGTTTTTATTTTTTTTTTTCAAAATGCCCGCCGGCTTTTAGTACCGGACAAATTATGTTCCCAACATGCCATTTAGTTTTTTTTTACCTCACTATCCCCTCATAAAAATTACATGACTCAGGTTCCAAACAAATATGACTTGGGTCATTTGCCTGACACGTCACACACACACTCGCTAACCTGTTTCGGATACAATGCACAGTGCTGAACAAATATATAATAAATGTATCGCGAATTTTTTTTTTAAAACTACACACTTCTTGCAAGTTAAAATGATTGACTCTGCCATCCTTCTTTATACATCTGCAGATCTACATTTAATACACAGATTTATCTGTGTGGGATGTGGACTCGCCAGCGCTCCCTGGTCCAAGTGCCCTCGAGCGAAATCGGAGAAAACATCACATTGCGCGTGTCGCCCGTCAAGAACTGTTCCCGTATTCCACGGCTTCAGGATTCATGAGTTCATGTCTGAATTTGCAAACAGATGAAAAGTATCTTCAAAAATGAAGCTTAAATATTGAAAATGATTTGTCGCGTTCACGCAATTTGTCCACATTCTACATTCTTCGCACAATTTGCAAGTTTTAAAACGAGACGTATTTTTCATCATTTCAATAGGAAGCCTGTACTGAATTTTACTGCAGCAGTTGTGAAGGAACTCACATTGACAGACATGGACACAGATCAGTATTGCTCGAAGATCACGCATGGAAACGGAAAACGGCAGTTAACAGAAGGGGACAGAACAGCTCTTGATGCTGCGGCTCGTTTGAAGCTATACAAACTTAATTTTGAGATTGGGGATGAGATCGATTCAATGAGGAGCTATAAAAACTGAATATCGACATCACGGAAATGATAGATTCAATGAGAAGCTTTAAAAACTCAATATCAACATTGGGGAAATGATCGATTCAATGAGAAGCTTTAAAAATTCAATATCGACATTGGGGAAATGATCGATTCAATGAAAAGGTATAAAAACTCAATATCGACATTGGGGAGATGATCAATTCAAGGAAAAGCTCTAAAAACTCAATATCGACATTGGGGAGATGATCGATTCAATGAAAAGCTATAAAAACTCAATATTGACATTGAGAAAATGATTGATTCAATGAAAAGCAATAAAAACTCAATATCTACATTGTGGAAATAATAGATTCAATGAGAAGCTTTGAAAACTCAATATCTACAATTGGGGAAATGATAGATTCAATGAAAAGCTGTAAAAACTCATTATTGACATTGGGAAAATGATTGATTCAATGAGAAGCTATAAAACCTCAATGGCGACATCGTGGAAATGATCGATTCAATGAGAAGCTTTAAAAACTCAATATCTACATTGGGGAAATGATGGATTCAATGAGAAGCTTTAAAAACACAATATCTACATTGGGAAAGTGATCGCTTCAATGAAAAGCTATAAAGACTCAATATCGACATTGGAAAAATTATCCATTCAATGAAAAGCTATAAAAACTCAATATCTACATTGGGAAAATGATCGATTCAATGAAAAGCTACAAAAACTCAATATCGACATTGGAAAAATTATGCATTCAATGAAAAGCTATAAAAACTCAACATCTCCATTGGAAAAATGATCCATTCAATGAAAAGCGATAAAAACTCAATGTCTACATTGGGAAAATGATCGATGTAATGAGAAGCTTTAAAAACTCAATACTACAATTGGGAAACTGATAGATTCAATGAAAACCTATAAAAACTCAATATTGACATTGGGAAAATGATCGATTCAATGAAAAGCAATAAAACTCAATATCGACATTGGGGAGATGATCGATTCAATGTGAAGCGATAAAAAAACTCAATATCCACATTGGGAAAGTGAACAATTCAATGAGTAGCTTAAAAACTCAATACCTCCAATTGGGAAAATGATCGATTCAATGAAAAGCTATAAAAACTCAATATTGATATTGGGAAAATGATCGATTCAATGATAAGCTTTAAAAACTCAATATCGACATCGCGGAAATGATCGATTCAACGAGAAGCGACAAAAACTCAATGTCGACATCGCAGAAATGATCGATTCAATGAGAAGCTTTAAAAACTCAATATCTTCATTGGGGAAATGATCAATTCAATGAGAAGCTTTAGAAACTCAATATCTACAATTTTGGAAATGATAGATTCAATGAAAAGCTAACAAATACTCAGTATTGAAATTGGCAAAATGATTGATTCAATGAAAAGCTATAAAAACTCAACATCGACATTGGTGAAATGATCGATTCATTGAGAAGCTTTAAAAATTCAATATCTACATTTGGAAAATGATAGTTTCAATAAGAAGCTTTAAACACTCAATATTGACATTGTGGAAATGATCGATTCAATTAGGAGCTTTAAAAACTCAACATCAACATTGCGGAAATGATCGATTCAATGAGAAGCTTTAAAAACTCAATATCTATATTGCGGAAATAATCGATTCAATGAGAAGCTATAAAAACTCAATATCGACATCGCGGAAATGATCGATTTAATGAGAAGCTTTAAAAACTCAATATCTCCATTGCGGAAATGATAGATTCAATGAGAAGCTTTAAAAACTCAATATCTACATTGGGAAAGTGAACAATTCAATGAGAAGCTTTAAAAGTCAATATCTCCAATTGGGAAAATGATCGATTCAATGAAAAGCGAGAAAAACTCAATATCTCCATTGGACAAATGATCCATTCAATGAAAAGCGATTAAAAACTCAATGTCGACATTGGAAAAATGATCGATTCAATGAAAAACTATAAAAACTCAATCTCTGCATTGGGGAAATGATAGATTCAATGAAAAGCTATACAAACTCAATATCGACATTGGGGAGATGATCGATTCAATGAAAAGCTATAAAAACTCAATATTGACATTGCGAAAATGATTGATTCAATGAAAATCAGTAAAAACTCAATATCTACATTGTGGAAATGATAGATTCAATGAGAAGCTTTGAAAACTCAATATCTGCAATTGGGGAAATGAGAGATTCAATGAAAAGCTATAAAAACTCAATATTGACATTGGGAAAATGATTGATTCAATGAGAAGCTATAAAAACTCAATGGCGACATCGTGGAAATGATCGATTCAATGAGAAGCTTTAAAAACTCAATATCTACATTGGGAAAGTGATCGCTTCAATGAAAAGTAATAAAAACTCAATATCTACATTGGCAAAATGATCCATTCAATGAAAAGCTATAAAAACTCAATATCTCCATTGGAAAAATGATCCATTCAATGAAAAGCGATAAAAACTCAATATCTACATTGGGAAAATGATCGATATAATGAGAAGCTTTAAAAACTCAATACTACAATTGGGAAACTGATAGATTCCATGAAAACCTATAAAAACTCAATATTGACGTTGGGAAAATGATTGATTCAATGAAAAGCAACAAAAACTCAATATCTACATTGTGGAAATGATAGATTCAATGAGAAGCTTTGAAAACTCAATATCTACAATTGGGGAAATGATAGATTCAATGAAAAGCTGTAAAAACTCAATATCTACAATTGGGGAAATGATGGATTCAATGAGAATCTTTAAAAACACAATATCTACATTGGGAAAGTGATCGCTTCAATGAAAAGTTATAAAAACTCAATATCTACATTGGGAAAATGATCGATTCAATGAAAAGCTATAAAACTCAATATCGACATTGGAAAAATTATCCATTCAATGAAAAGCTATAAAAACTCAATATCTACATTGGGAAAATGATAGTTTCAATAAGAAGCTTTAAACACTCAATATTGACATTGTGGAAATGATCGATTCAATGAGGAGCTTTAAAAACTCAACATCGACATTGCGGAAATGATTGACTCAATGAGAAGCTTTAAAAACTCAAATCTACATTGCGGAAATAATCGATTCAATGAGAAGCTATAAAAACTCAATATCTGCATTGAGGAAATGATCGATTCAATGAGAAGCTATAAAAACTCAATATCGACATCGGGGAAATGATCGATTTAATGAGGAGCAATAAAAACTCAATATCTACATTGGTGAAATGATAGATTCAATGAGAAGCTTTAAAAACTCAACATCGACATTGCGGAAATGATTGATTCAATGAGAAGCTTTAAAAACTCAAATCTACATTGCGGAAATAATCGATTCAATGAGAAGCTATAAAAACTCAATATCTGCATTGAGGAAATGATCGATTCAATGAGAAGCTATAAAAACTCAATATCGACATCGGGGAAATGATCGATTTAATGAGGAGCAATAAAAACTCAATATCTACATTGGTGAAATGATAGATTCAATGAGAAGCTTTAAAAACTCAATATCTACATTGGGAAAGTGAACAATTCAATGAGAATCTTTAAAAACTCAATATCTCCATTGGGAAAGTGATCGCTTCAATGAAAAGTTATAAAAACTCAATATCTACATTGGAAAATGATCGATTCAATGAAAAGCGATAAAAACTCAATATCTACATTGGGAAAATGATCGATTCAATGAGAAGCTTTAAAAACTCAATATCTCCATTGGAAAAATTTTCCATTCAATGAAAAGCTATAAAAACTCAATATCTGCTTGGAAAAATGATCCATTCAATGAAAAGCGATAAAAACTCAATATCTACATTGGGAAAATGATCGATATAATGAGAAGCTTTAAAAACTCAATATCTACAATTGGGAAACTGATAGATTCAATGAAAACCTATAAAAACTCAATGTTGACATTGGGAAAATGATCGATTCAATGAAAAGCAATAAAAAACTCAATATCTTCATTGGACAAATGATCCATTCAATGAAAAGCGATAAAAACTCAATGTCGACATTGGAAAAATGATCGATTCAATGAAAAACTATAAAAACTCAATCTCTGCATTGGGGAAATGATAGATTCAATGAAAAGCTAGACAAACTCAATATCGACATTGGGGAGATGATCGATTCAATGAAAAGCTATAAAAACTCAATATTGACATCGGGAAAATGATTGATTCAATGAGAAGCTGATAAACTTAACATTGACATTGGGAAAATGATTGATTCAATGAAAATCAATAAAAACTCAATATCTACATTGTGGAAATGATAGGTTCAATGAGAAGCTCTGAAAACTCAATATCTGCAATTGGGGAAATGAGAGATTCAATGAAAAGCTATAAAAACTCAATATTGACATTGGGAAAATGATTGATTCAATGAGAAGCTATAAAAATTCAATGGCGACATCGTGGAAATGATTGATTCAATGAGAAGCTATAAAAACTCAATATCTACATTGGGGAAATGATCCATTCAATGAAAAGCTATAAAAACTCAATATCTACATTGGAAAAATGATCCATTCAATGAAAAGCGATAAAAACTCAATATCTATATTGGGAAAATGATCGATATAATGAGAAGCTTTAAAAACTCAATACTACAATTGGGAAACTGATAGATTCAATGAAAACCGATAAAAACTCAATATTGACATTAGGAAAATGATCGATTCAATGAAAAGCAATAAAAACTCAATATCGACATTGGGGAGATGATCGATTCAATGTGAAGCTATAAAAAAAACTCAATATCCACATTGGAAAAATGATCGATTCATTGAGAAGCTGTAAAAACTCAATATCTACATTGGGAAAATGATCGATTCAATGATAAGCTTTAAATACTCAATATTGAAATTGGGAAAATGATTGATTCAATGAAAAGCTATAAAAACTCAACATCGACATTGGGGAAATGATCGATTCAATGAGAAGCTTTAAAAACTCAATATCTACATTGGGAAAGTGATAGTTTCAATAAGAAGTTTTAAGCACTCAATATTGACATTGTGGAAATGATCGATTCAATTAGGAGCTTTAAAAACTTAACATCTACATTGCGGAAATGATCGATTCAATGAGAAGCTTTAAAAACTCAATATCTACATTGCGGAAATAATCGATTCAATGAGAAGCTATAAAAACTCAATATCTGCATTGAGGAAATGATCGATTCAATGAGAAGCTATAAAAACTCAATATCGACATCGCTTAAATGATCAATTTAATGAGAAGCGACAAAAACTCAATATCTTCATTGGGGATATGACTGATTCAATGAGGAGCTATAAAAACTCAATATCTACATTGGGGAAATGATAGATTCAATGAAAATCTTTAAAAACTCAATATCTACATTGGGAAAGTGAACAATTCAATGAGAAGCTTTTAAACTCAATATCTCCAATTGGGAAAATGATCGATTCAATGAAAAGCGTTAAAAACTCAATATCAACATTGGGGAAATGATCGATTCAATGAGAAGCTTTTGAAAATTCAATATCGACATTGGGGAAATGATTGATTCAATGAAAAGCTCTAAAAACTCAATATCGACATTGGGGAGATGATCCATTCAATGAAAAGCTATAAAAACTCAATATTGACATTGAGAAAATGATTGATTCAATGAGAAGCTAAAAAACTTAACATTGACATTGGGAAAATGATTGATTCAATGAAAAGCAATGAAAACACAGCATCTACATTGTGGAAATGATAGATTCAATGAGAAGCTTTGAAAACTCAATATCTACAATTGGGGAAATGATAGATTCAATGAAAAGCTATAAAAACTCAATATTGACATTGGGAAAATGACTGATTCAATGAAAAGCTCAAAAACCCAATATTTACATTGGAAAAATGATCCATTCAATGAAAAGCGACGAAAATTCAATTTCAACCTTGGGAAAATGATCAATTCAAAGAATGCTGTTTGAGTCGTACATGAAGACATGGATTTTTAAGCAGTGCAAACCACTTCATTGTTTGGTGTGTCCTTCCTTCCATCAGCCCATGAAAAATGAAGAACCTCTCTCAAGGCCCAGTCACACCTTGACGTTTTCGCCAGCTTATGCCGATTTTTGGAAAATTTGTGTAAAACGCTGGTACGCGTCGAATACGTTATGGGTAAATTTTGATAACATTGAGAGCACGCTGAAAAACACTGCCATACGTTGTAGTACGCTGGCTTTAAATGTTGGACTTTTCGGTTGTCCTAAAATTTTCCATGCTTGAAATTTTAAGACTCATGCCAGCGCATGAGTCACACGTTCCGCATAACGCTGGCCATAAGTTGTAGGCACGTTACGCGATCGTTGACACACGTCGACACACGTTACATGTAAGTCGAAACACGTCAAGGTAATGGTTAGCGTCAGTGTTCCAGACTCCCTGGTTTTTTTTTTTTATTTTATTTTCGGTATGACGGTGATGTTGACGCTTCAATGTCTTGTGCAGTTATAATATAATATAATTAAAAGGCTGCCGCTCAACGATTTAAATCATAACCGCACTAGAAATCGAAGTGTCAACTTCACCTTCATTTTGAAGAAAATAAAAAAAACAGGGAGTCTGGAACACTGACGCGAACCATTACCTTGACGTGTTTCGACTTATGAGTACCTTACAAGTACCTTTTGTCGACGTGTGCCAACATTCGCATATCGTGCGTACAACTTATTCCCATCGCTTGCGGAACGTGTGTCATACGGCAAGTACGTCGTAAAATGTTTAACACGTTTATAATTACAAGACGTACTCCACTTAATATGACGTATCATAGCGTACTTTAGCGTTCTATTCACGAATACCAAACTTACCCATACCGTATTCGACGTGCGCCAGCGTTTTAGACGCATTTTTCAGAGGTCGCCATACGCTGGCAAGATCGCCAAGGTGTGACTGCGATGTTGACACTTCAATTTCTCCGGCGGGTATGATTTAAATCGTTGTGCGTTAGCCTTTTAATAGGCGACGTCACGTCATCGTCGGCGAAACGTGCAGCGCGCTTTGCATAAGTTAGACTATCGTTGGGCATAGGTTGTGAACGCCGACAACAGGCGAAGCATTCGTTGGTAAAATTATCTGGAAGACAACGAAACGTTCTGTGTCCGTTACGAATATGTTATGCATATGACCAACTCGTGATGAATACGTCCGAATCTTTAAAAAAAAACATCAAAGTTCAACGTAAGCCCTCATTTTACATACATTTTGATACGTTGACATTGCTGGCTAAAACGTCAAGGTGTAACTGGGCCTTAACCCACCGTGTTTTGTTTGTTTCTAATTTGTTGTTGTTTCGTTTTTCTTGTGTTGTTGTTTCGTTTTTTTGTATTATTGTTTATCTTTGATCGGGATGGAAAGGACACCCTGCCTGTTGGGGAAGTAACAGTCAGTCCTCCATGGGGCGACTTTTTAACGGTGCAGCCGTTTCAAAGCGCAGCTTGACACTCATGTGATTTTTTTTTTGGGGGGGGGGGGGGTTGCAAAAGAACAAACAACAAAAAAAAAGTCCATGGCCCATTGCAATTGGAATGATCCCAGGTACAGTATATCGCCATGATGTATTTTTTGTTGCACATGTACGTATGTTTTTGCATCATGTATGTGCATCGGGTTATTTTAACATGAAATAAGCAAAGCCTCGAAAAGAATGAAACACGTTGGGTGAGAGTGTTTCTTCTTCTTCATTATGGTTCCGGTGTCGGCTTGAGCGTACGTTAAACACAAACAAATTTTTATCTCCCGAACATTCATTTGGATAGGTAGGGGACATTTATAGCAAGGTAGGGGACATGTATAGCAAGGTCGGGAACATGTATAGCAAGGTCGGGGACATGTTTTGCAAGGTCGGGGACATGTATAGCAAGGTAGGGAACATGTATAGCAAGGTCGGGGACATGTTTTGCAAGGTCGGGGACATGTATAACAATGTTAGGGGACATGTGTAGTGACAAAGATACAGCACAGACAAACAATCATGGTGCAGACTTGATGTGTCCGAAAGACCTCCTCCTGCGTTGAAGTTCCTTGAAAGGAAACTCATTATATTGCGTGTTTTTTTAAAAAAAAATTATAAGTGTTGTATCTTCCACATATTGTTCCATTGAACTCGTCAATGGGATTGCAAGAAAAACTGACGTTGTGTTGGAGTTCCAGAAGGAGTGAGTGCTGTTTTGCAGTGAAACTCCTGATTTGTTCGTGTTTGCAATAATTCCTCTCCAATAGATTTCCGTCTGAACAACCGCAGTGTTGGAAGGAACGAAACGATTGTTCACTTGTCAATCATCTTGTGATGTTGCCGTTTCTTCTTCTCCAGGTTTTATTTCATGTGAATATGTATTTTTCATTATGACGGCATCTGTGAAGGAGCTGAAAAGCCAAAATGATTTCCCTCCTTGTGTTTACTTTGCTATTTTTCAACCTCATGAAGCTTGAATGACGAGTTGTTGTTGCCTACGATCATACCACCCTGAATACGCCCGATCTCGTCCGATCTCGGAAGCTAAGCAGGTTCGGGCCCGGTTAGTACCTGGATGGGAGACCGCCTGGGAACACCGGGTGTTGTAGGCTTTTTGTCCTGCAGGGGGAGTCACCCTTTGTTTTCCCTCATCCACGAATGACAATTAATCGTTTTATTTTAATCGCAACAAAACACTCTCTTCATTCCCCTTCACGTTTATATAACTGGGTAAAGACGTGAGTTTGTGATTCTCCTGAATTTGGTTTAATTGTGAAAACACAAACTTTCCTCCTGTGTTTGGTGATTTTTTTCAAGGAAAGTTTCTTCCCAAGGACTTCAAAACACATTGAAATAATATCTTTCATCATCGTCGTTAAAATCCCCAACAACCGTATTTGTGAATTAATGGAGCAGAAAATGCAGAGAAACGTCTCCACACCCTCATCGTACTGATATTTCCACACCCTCACTCGCACACACCGCGATGACAACCAGAAAACAAGTTCTTATTCTCACCGTGAAAAGAACTTGGAATTGCAATTAAAACGAAAGAGCACGGACAAACAACCATAGGTTGGCAATCCAATCAAAGCGCAGCCTTGATGGACCGAATATGCCTGGTGTTGGCTTAATGGTTGGAGTGATGGGCTTGGGATCTGAGGGTCCCAAGTTCAAATCCCACTTGGCTGTTGAATTAATACCAGATGGGGTTGACTCTGTCTGTCATCCTTCTGAGGTCGGCAAAAGGAGTGGAAGCTTGCTGGGATCCTGTGTCGGAGTGGCGACCCGTCCAGGGTTGTGTCCAATTGCCAAGGAATCTACTTTGGCAGCACCAACGCCCTGCACACAGTGTGGTCCCATTGGATGGATGGATGGATCGGCCTAATGGTCTCCGCTTGATTTAAATTCCTTGTAAGGCCTTAGTTATTTTATAACTTGGTTTACAAATCCGCCGACGTTATATTTGCCAAAATGAAATAAAAATATAAAACAAATTTTTAGCCTTTTATATTTATAAATTTCACGCCGAAGGTGCAAAAGTTTCAAAACCCGAAATGTAAATGTCGGCATTTATTTTCAAAATATAATTTTGCACTCGCACCAAAATGCTGAGTCCCCTTTAACCAAGCTGTGCAGTCGTCTTCGGTCATGGCATCTGAGCAGCGGCCAGCGTGGTTCAGATTGACTGTGGTTTCTGGGGCGAAAGTGATTGTGGAGAAGTATGTCGGCGGTATAAATTCGAGTGACTGTATTGGTGATTTAATCACGCAACATCTTCACGACGAATATTCTGGCCGAACAATTGCATCAATTCAGTGCAGCAGCAGGGATGAGTCGCAGGCGACTCTCGATGGTGCCGATTTTGGTTCCGTCGAAAGTTGTACACCGCTGTTCATATTGAAAGATTTTGGTGCCATATACCTCAAAGTTTCCCTGCGAGATGCTGATATTCAGCCTTCAACGGACCAGAAATCAGCCTTTGATGTTCTGATGGGGATGGGGGAGGCGGGACGATCAGACGCCTGCTGAAAAGTAAAAGCTGGATTGACCGTTTTGAGCGTGTTGACTCCGAGCAGACACCTTTTTTTAATCATATCCTGCACTATGCACTGGTGTGCACGCACACATCTACGAGTTGGACAGTCATTTTCTCAGCATTGTTTCCATTTGTTTGATGATCGAACAGGTTTCTATGGAAACACATGCCAGACTATATTGTAAAAACAAGTTTTTGCCCTTATTTATTGTTTTTCACATCAGATGATACGGTGAACATGGGCATCCTGCATTTGAATGGTCTACCATCTTCAATGTTTTCCTCGATCCTCCTGGTCCGGGATTTATATTCCCCCCCCCCCCTACCGACCCTTGTCTTTTCCATGGAACATCCGAAAGAAAATCATAAAAATATATGATTTCGAAAAATTGAAATTATATTTATATTTATATTTCGACCAACCGACCCTACATTTTCGCTGAAGAACTGTGTAAACCAAGTTATAAAATAACTAAGGCCTAAGGGAGATCGTGTTCATTTAATGATGCCAAAAGCACGTTGCTCACATGACATGCACTGCTGGGGACATCCAGTGAAATGTTTCGAGTGAAACGCATGGTGGGTTCACACATGGAACATCGCATAAGCTCTGCTGGCTCATTATCCAGCGATCTCACTCCCTTTTGGTCACACACACACACACACACACACACACACACACACACACACACACACACACACACACACACACACACACACACACACACACACACACACACACACACACACACACACAGTCTAATTTGGCCAAATAAAAGTAAAATACCAGTTGATCGTCTGGAATTCTTTTAAAAAAGAAGAATCACTTTTTATTTGTTATTTGTTATTATTTATTTTTTTCAAAATGCCCGCCGGCTTTTAGTACCGGACAAATTATGTTCCCAACATGCCATTTAGTTTTTTTTTACCTCACTATCCCCTCATAAAAATTACATGACTCAGGTTCCAAACAAATATGACTTGGGTCATTTGCCTGACACGTCACACACACACTCACTAACCTGTTTAGGATACAATGCACAGTGCTGAACAAATATATAATAAATGTATCGTGAATTTTTTTTAAAAAACTACACACTTCTTGCAAGTTAAAATGATTGACTCTGCCATTCTTCTTTATACATCTGCAGATCTACATTTCATACACAGATTTATCTGTGTGGGATGTGGACTCGCCAGCGCTCCCTGGTCCAAGTGCCCTCGAGCGAAATCGGAGAAAACATCACATTGCGCGTGTCGCCCGTCAAGAACTGTTCCCGTATTCCACGGCTTCAGGATTCATGAGTTCATGTCTGAATTTGCAAACAGATGAAAAGTATCTTCAAAAATGAAGCTTGAATATTGAAAATGATTTGTCGCGTTCACGCAATTTGTCCACATTCTACATTCTTCGCACAATTTGCAAGTTTTAAAACGAGACGTATTTTTCATCATTTCAATCGGAAGCCTGTACTGAATTTTACTGCAGCAGTTGTGAAGGAACTCACTTTGACAGACATGGACACAGATCAGTATTGCTCGAAGATCACGCATGGAAACGGAAAACGGCAGTTAACAGAAGGGGACAGAACAGCTCTTGATGCTGCGGCTCGTTTGAAGCTATACAAACTTAATTTTGAGATTGGGGATGAGATCGATTCAATGAGGAGCTATAAAAACTGAATATCGACATCACGGAAATGATAGATTCAATGAGAAGCTTTAAAAACTCAATATCAACATTGGGGAAATGATCGATTCAATGAGAAGCTTTAAAAATTCAATATCGACATTGGGCAAATGATCGATTCAATGAAAAGCGATAAAAACTCAATATCTACATTGGGAAAATGATCGATTCAATGAGAAGATTTAAAAACTCAATATCTGCATTGGAAAAATGATCCATTCAATGAAAAGCGATAAAAACTCAATATCTACATTGGGAAAATGATCGATATAATGAGAAGCTTTAAAAACTCAATATCTACAATTGGGAAACTGATAGATTCAATGAAAACCTATAAAAACTCAATATTGACATTGGGAAAATGATCGATTCAATGAAAAGCAATAAAAACTCAATATCTCCATTGGGGAAATGATAGATTCAATGAGAAGCTTTGAAAACTCAAGATCTACATTGGCGGAAGTGATCAATTAAATGAGAAGCTATAAAAACTCAATGTTGATATCGTGGAAATGATCGATTCAATGAGAAGCTTTAAAAACTCATTATCCACATTGGGAAAATGATCTATTCAATGAAAAGCGAGAAAAACTCAATATCTCCATTGGACAAATGATCGATTCAATGAAAAGCGATAAAAACTCAATGTCGACATTGGAAAAATGATCGATTCAATGAAAAACTATAAAAACTCAATCTCTGCATTGGGGAAATGATAGATTCAATGAAAAGCTAGACAAACTCAATATCGACATTGGGGAGATGATCGATTGAATGAAAAGCTATAAAAACTCAATATTGACATTGGGAAAATGATTGATTCAATGAAAATCAATAAAAACTCAATATCTACATTGTGGAAATGATAGATTCAATGAGAAGCTTTGAAAAATCAACATCTGCAATTGGGGAAATGAGAGATTCAATGAAAAGCTATAAAAACTCAATATTGACATTGGGAAAATGATTGATTCAATGAGAAGCTATAAAAACTCAATGGCGACATCGTGGAAATGATCGATTCAATGAGAAGCTTTAAAAACTCAATATCTACATTGGGGAAATGATCCATTCAATGAAAAGCTATAAAAACTCAATATCTACATTGGGAAAATGATCGATATAATGAGAAGCTTTAAAAACTCAATACTGCAATTGGGAAACTGATAGATTCAATGAAAACCTATAAAAACTCAATATTGACATTAGGAAAATGATCGATTCAATGAAAAGCAATAAAAACTCAATATCGACATTAGGGAGATGATCGATTCAATGTGAAGCTATAAAAAACTCAATATCCACATTGCGAAAATGATCGATTCATTGAGAAGCTGTAAAAACTCAATATCTACATTGGGAAAATGATCGATTCAATGATAAGCTTTAAATACTCAATATTGAAATTGGGAAAATGATTGATTCAATGAAAAGCTATAAAAACTCAACATCGACATTGGGGAAATGAACAATTCAATGAGAAGCTTTAAAAACTCAATATCTACATTGCGGAAATAATCGATTCAATGAGAAGCTATAAAAACTCAATATCTGCATTGAGGAAATGATCGATTCAATGAGAAGCTATAAAAACTCAATATCGACATCGCGGAAATGATCAATTTAATGAGAAGCGACAAAAACTCATTATCTTCATTGGGGATATGATAGATTCAATGAGAAGCTTTAAAAACTCAATATCTACATTGGGAAAGTGAACAATTCAATGAGAAGCTTTTAAACTCAATATCTCCAATTGGGAAAATGATCGATTCAATGAAAAGCGTTAAAAACTCAATATCTACATTGTGGAAATGATAGATTCAATGAGAAGATTTGAAAACTCAATATCTACAATTGGGGAAATGATAGATTCAATGAAAAGCTATAAAAACTCAATATTGACATTGGGAAAATGATTGATTCAATGAGAAGCTAAAAAACTTAACATTGACATTGGGAAAATGATTGATTCAATGAAAAGCAATAAAAACTCAATATCTACATTGTGGAAATGATAGATTCAATGACAAGCTTTGAAAACTCAATATCTACAATTGGGGTAATGATAGATTCAATGAAAAGCTATGAAAACTCAATATCTACATTGGAAAAATTATCCATTCAATGAAAAGCTATAAAAACTCAATATCGACATTGGAAAAATAATCTATTCAATGAAAAGCTATAAAAACTCAATATCAACATTAAAAAAATGATCGATTCAATGAAAAGCTCAAAAACTCAATATTTACATTGGAAAAATGATCCATTCAATGAAAAGCGACGAAAATTCAATTTCAACCTTGGGAAAATGATCAATTCAAAGAATGGTGTTTGAGTCGTACATGAAGACATATATTTTTAAGCAGTGCAAACCACTTCAATGTTTGGCGTGTCCTTCCTTCCATCAGCCCATGAAAAATGAAGAACCTTTCTGAAGGCCCAGTCACACCTTGACGTTTTCGCCAGCTTATGCCGATTTTTGGAAAATTTGTGTAAAACGCTGGTACGCGTCGAATACATTATGGGTAAGTTTTGATAACATTGAGAGCACGCTGAAAAACACTGCCATACGTTGTAGTACGCTGGCTTTAAATGTTGTACTTTTCGGTTGTCCTCAAATTTTCCATGCTTGAAATTTTAAGACTTATTCCAACGCATGAGTCACACGTTCCGCATAACGCTGGCCATAAGTTGTAGGCACGTTACGCGATCGTTGACACACGTCGACACACGTAACTTGTGAGTTACTCATAAGTCGAAACACGTCGAGGTAATGTTTAGCGTACCCGAAACATTTCGAATCAATGAGTAATGTGTTGTCGGCACGTTACGCAATCGTTGACACACGTCAACACACGTAACTTGAAAGGGACTCATAAGTCGAAACATGTCAAGGTAATGGTTTGCGTCAGTGTTCCAGACTCCCTGGTTTTTATTTTATTTTTTATTTTCGGTATGACGGTGATGTTGACGCTTCGATTTCTTGTGCAGTTATAATATAATGTAATTAAAAGGCTGCCGCTCAACGATTTAAATCATAACCGCACGAGAAATCGAAGTGTCAACTTCACCTTCATTTTGGAGAAAAAAAAAACAGGGAGTCTGGAACACTGACGCGAACCATTACCTTGACGTGTTTCGACTGATGAGTACCTTACAAGTAACTTTTGTCGACGTGTGCCAACATTCGCATATCGTGCGTACAACTTATTCCCATCGCATGCGGAACGTGTGTCATACGGCAAGTACGTCGTAAAATGTTTAACACGTTTATAATTACAAGACGTACTCCACTTAATATGACGTATCATAGCGTACTTTAGCGTTCTATTCACGAATACCAAATTTACCCATAACGTATTCGACGTGCGCCAGCGTTTTAGACGCATTTTTCAGAGGTCGGCAAACGCTGGCAAGATCGCCAAGGTGTGACTGCGATGTTGACACTTCAATTTCTCCGGCGGGTATGATTTAAATCGTTGTGCGTTAGCCTTTTAATAGGCGACGTCACGTCATCGTCGGCGAAACGTGCAGCGCGCTTTGCATAAGTTAGACTATCGTTGGGCATAGGTTGTGAACGCCGACAACAGGCGAAGCATTCGTTGGTAAAATTATCGATAAGACAACGAAACGTTCTGTGTCCGTTACGAATATGTTATGCATATGACCAACTCGTGATGAATACGTCCGAATCTTTAAAAAAAAACATCAAAGTTCAACGTAAGCCAGCATTTTACATACATTTTGATACGTTGACATTGCTGGCTAAAACGTCAAGGTGTAACTGGGCCTTAACCCACCGTGTTTTGTTTGTTTCTAATTTGTTGTTGTTTCGTTTTTCTTGTGTTGTTGTTTCGTTTTTTTGTATTATTGTTTATCTTGGATCGGGATGGTAAGGACACCCTGCCTGTTGGGGAAGTAACAGTCAGTCCTCCATGGGGCGACTTTTTAACGGTGCAGCCGTTTCAAAGCGCAGCTTGACACTCATGTGATTTTTTTTTTTTTGGGGGGGGGGTTTGCAAAAGAACAAACAACAAAAAAAAGTCCATGGCCCAGTGCAATTGGAATGATCCCAGGAACAGTATATCGCCATGATGTATTTTTTGATGCACATGTACGTATGTTTTTGCATTATGTATGTGCATCAGGTGATTTTAACATGAAATAAGCAAAGCCTCGAAAAGAATGAAACACGTTGGGTGAGAGGGTTTCTTCTTCTTCATTATGGTTCCGGTGTCGGCTTGAGCGTACGTTAAACACAAACAAATTTTTATCTCCCGAACATTCATTTGGATAGGTAGGGGACATATATAGCAAGGTAGGGGACATGTATAGCAAGGTAGGGGACATGTATAGCAAGGTAGGGGACATGTATAGCAAGGTAGGGGACATGTATTGCAAGGTAGGGGACAGGTATAGCAAGGTAGGGGACATGTATAGCAAGGTAGGGGACATGTATAGCAAGGTCGGGAACATGTATAGCAAGGTCGGGGATATGTTTTGCAAGGCAGGGGACATGTTTTGCAAGGTCGGGGACATGTATAACAAGGTAGGGAACATGTATAGCAAGGTCGGGGACATGTTTTGCAAGGTCGGGGACATGTCTAACAATGTTGGGGGACATGTGTAGTGACAAAGATACAGCACAGACAAACAAACATGGTGCAGACTTGATGTGTCCGAAAGACCTCCTCCTGCGTTGAAGTTCCTTGAAAGAAAACTCATTATATTGCGTGTTTTTAAAAAAATTTTTTATAAGCGTTGTATCTTCCACATATTGTTCCATTGAACTCGTCAATGGGATTGTAAGAAAAACTGACGTTATGTTGGAGTTCCAGAAGGAGTGAGTGCTGTTTTGCAGTGAAACTCCTGATTTGTTCGTGTTTGCAATAATTCCTCTCCAATAGATTTCCGTCTGAACAACCGCAGTGTTGGAAGGAACGAAACGATTGTTCACTGGTCAATCATCTTGTGATGTTGCCGCTTCTTCTTCTCCAGGTTTTATTTCATGTGAATATGTATTTTTCATTATGACGGCATCTGTGAAGGAGCTGAAAAACCAAAATGATTTCCCTCCTTGTGTTTACTTTGCTATTTTTCAACCTCATGAAGCTTGAATGACGAGTTGTTGTTGCCTACGATCATACCACCCTGAATACGCCCGATCTCGTCCGATCTCGGAAGCTAAGCAGGTTCGGGCCCGGTTAGTACCTGGATGGGAGACCGCCTGGGAACACCGGGTGTTGTAGGCTTTTTCTCCTGCAGGGGGAGTCACCCTTTGTTTTCCCTCATCCACGAATGACAATTAATCGTTTTATTTTAATCGCAACAAAACACTCTCTTCATTCCCCTTCACGTTTATATAACTGGGTAAAGACGTGAGTTTGTGATTCTCCTGAATCTGGTTTAATTGTGAAAACACAAACTTTCCTCCTGTGTTTGGTGATTTTTTTCAAGGAAAGTTTCTTCCCAAGGACTTCAAAACACATTGAAATAATATCTTTCATCATCGTCGTTAAAATCCCCAACAACCGTATTTGTGAATTAATGGAGCAGAAAACGCAGAGAAACGTCTCCACACCCTCATCGTACTGATATTTCCACACCCTCACTCGCACACACCGCGATGACAACCAGAAAACAAGTTCTTATTCTCACCGTGAAAAGAACTTGGAATTGCAATTAAAACGAAAGAGCACGGACAAACAACCATACGTTGGCAATCCAATCAAAGCGCAGCCTTGATGGACCGAATATGCTTGGTGTTGGCTTAATGGTTGGAGTGATGGGCTTGGGATCTGAGGGTCCCAAGTTCAAATCCCACTCGGCTGTTGAATTAATACCAGGTGGGGTTGACTCTGTCTGTCATCCTTCTGAGGTCGGCAAAAGGAGTGGAAGCTTGCTGGGATCCTGTGTCGGAGTGGCGACCCGTCCACGATTGTGTCCAATTGCCAAGGAATCTACTTTGGCAGCACCAACGCCCTGCACATAGTATGGTCCCATTGGATGGATGGATGGATCGGCCTAATGGTCTCCGCTTGATTTAAATTCCTTGTAAGGCCTTAGTTATTTTATAACTTGGTTTACAAATCCGCCGACGTTATATTTGCCAAAATGAAATAAAAATATAAAACAAATTTTTAGCCTTTTATATTTATAAATTTCACGCCGAAGGTGCAAAAGTTTCAAAACCCGAAATGTAAATGTCGGCATTTATTTTCAAAATATAATTTTGCACTCGCACCAAAATGCTGAGTCCCCTTTAACCAAGCTGTGCAGTCGTCTTCGGTCATGGCATCTGAGCAGCGGCCAGCGTGGTTCAGATTGACTGTGGTTTCTGGGGCGAAAGTGATTGTGGAGAAGTATGTCGGCGGTATAAATTCGAGTGACTGTATTGGTGATTTAATCACGCAACATCTTCACGACGAATATTCTGGCCGAACAATTGCATCAATTCAGTGCAGCAGCAGGGATGATTCGCAGGCGACTCTCGATGGTGCCGATTTTGGTTCCGTCGAAAGTTGTACACCGCTGTTCGTATTGAAAGATTTTGGTGCCATATACCTCAAAGTTTCCCTGCGAGATGCTGATATTCAGCCTTCAACGGACCAGAAATCAGCCTTTGATGTTCTGATGGGGATGGGGGAGGCGGGACGATCAGACGCCTGCTGAAAAGTAAAAGCTGGATTGACCGTTTTGAGCG
Organism: Eptatretus burgeri; assembly: GCF_056783735.1. NCBI lineage: Eukaryota > Metazoa > Chordata > Myxini > Myxiniformes > Myxinidae > Eptatretus > Eptatretus burgeri. The sequence goes on from NC_140961.1 coordinate 140,230,214, forward strand.
TGTTGACTCCGAGCAGACACCTTTTTTTAATCATATCCTGCACTATGCACTGGTGTGCACGCACACATCTACTCGTTGGACAGTCATTTTCTCAGCATTGTTTCCATTTGTTTGATGATCGAACAGGTTTCTATGGAAACACATGCCAGACCATATTGTAAAAACAAGTTTTTGTCCTTATTTATTGTTTTTCACATCAGATGATACGGTGAACGTGGGCATCCTGCATTTGAATGGTCTACCATCTTCAATGTTTTCCTAGATCCTCCTGGTCCGGGATTTATATCCCCCCCCCCCACCGACCCTTGTCTTTTCCATGGAACATCCGAAAAAAAATCATAAAAATATATGATTTCGAAAAATTGAAATTATATTTATATTTATATTTCGACCAACCGACCCTACATTTTCGCTGAAGAACTGTGTAAACCAAGTTATAAAATAACTAAGGCCTAAGGGAGATCGTGTTCATTTAATGATGCCAAAAGCACGTTGCTCACATGACATGCACTGCTGGGGACATCCAGTGAAATGTTTCGAGTGAAACGCATGGTGGGTTCACACATGGAACATCACATAAGCTCTGCTGGCTCATTATCCAGCGATCTCACTACCTTTTGGTCACACACACACACAAACACACACACACACACACACACACACACACACACACACACCCACACACACACACACACACACACACACACACACACACACACACACACACACACAGTCTAATTTGGCCAAATAAAAATAAAATACCAGTTGATCGTCTGGAATTCTTTTAAAAAAGAAGAATCACTTTTTATTTGTTATTTGTTATTATTTATTTTTTTCAAAATGCCCGCCGGCTTTTAGTACCGGACAAATTATGTTCCCAACATGCCATTTAGTTTTTTTTTTACCTCACTATCTCCTCATAAAAATTACATGACTCACGTTCCAAACAAATATGACGTGGGTCATTTGCCTGACACGTCACACACACACTCACTAACCTGTTTAGGATACAATGCACAGTGCTGAACAAATATATAATAAATGTATCGCGAATTTTTTTTAAAAACTACACACTTCTTGCAAGTTAAAATGATTGACTCTGCCATTCTTCTTTATACATCTGCAGATCTACATTTAATACACAGATTTATCTGTGTGGGATGTGGACTCGCCAGCGCTCCCTGGTCCAAGTGCCCTCGAGCGAAATCGGAGAAAACATCACATTGCGCGTGTCGCCCGTCAAGAACTGTTCCCGTATTCCATGGCTTCAGGATTCATGAGTTCATGTCTGAATTTGCAAACAGATGAAAAGTATCTTCAAAAATGAAGCTTGAATATTGAAAATGATTTGTCGCGTTCACGCAATTTGTCCACATTCTACATTCTTCGCACAATTTGCAAGTTTTAAAACGAGACGTGTTTTTCATCATTTCAATCGGAAGCCTGTATTGAATTTTACTGCAGCAGTTGTGAAGGAACTCACATTGACAGACATGGACACAGATCAGTATTGCTCGAAGATCGCACATGGAAACGGAAAACGGCAGTTAACAGAAGGGGACAGAACAGCTCTTGATGCTGCGGCTCGTTTGAAGCTATACAAACTTAATTTTGAGATTGGGGATGAGATCGATTCAATGAGGAGCTATAAAAACTGAATATCGACATCACGGAAATGATAGATTCAATGAGAAGCTTTAAAAACTCAATATCAACATTGGGGAAATGATCGATTCAATGAGAAGCTTTAAAAATTCAATATCGACATTGGGGAAATGATCGATTCAATGAAAAGGAATAAAAACTCAATATCGACATTGGGGAGATGATCGATTCAATGAAAAGCACTAAAAACTCAATATCGACATTGGGGAGATGATCGATTCAATGAGAAGCTGAAAAACTTAACATTGACGTTGGGAAAATGATTGATTCAATGAAAAGCAGCAAAAACTCAATATCTGCATTGTGGAAATGATAGATTCAATGAGAAGCTTTGAAAACTCAATATCTACAATTGGGGAAATGATAGATTCAATGAAAAGCTGTAAAAACTCAATATTGACATTGGGAAAATGATTGATTCAATGAGAAGCTATAAAAACTCAATGGCGACATCGTGGAAATGATCGATTCAATGAGAAGCTTTAAAAACTCAATATCTCCATTGGGGAAATGATGGATTCAATGAGAAGCTTTAAAAACACAATATCTACATTGGGAAAGTGATCGCTTCAATGAAAAGTTATAAAAACTCAATATCTACATTGGGAAAATGATCGATTCAATGAAAAGCTATAAAAACTCAATATCGACATTGGAAAAATTATCCATTCAATGAAAAGCTATAAAAACTCAATATCTACATTGGAAAAATGATCCATTCAATGAAAAGCGATAAAAACTCAATATCTACATTGGGAAAATGATCGATGTAATGAGAAGCTTTAAAAACTCAATACTACAATTGGGAAACTGATATATATTGAATGAAAATCTATAAAAACTCAATATTGACATTGGGAAAATGATCGATTCAATGAAAAGTAGTAAAACTCAATATCGACATTGGGGAGATGATCGATTCAATGATAAGGTTCAAAAACTCAATATCGACATCGCGGAAATGATCGATTCAACGAGAAGCGATAAAAACTCAATGTCGACATCGCGGAAATGATCGATTCAATGAGAAGCTTTGGAAACTCAATGTCTACAATTGGGGAAATGATAGATTCAATGAAAAGCTAACAAATACTCAATATTGAAATTGGCAAAATGATTGATTCAATGAAAAGCTATAAAAACTCAACATTGACATTGGGGAAATGATCGATTCAATGAGAAGCTTTAAAAACTCAAATCTACATTGCGGAAATAATCGATTCAATGAGAAGCTATAAAAACTCAATATCTGCATTGAGGAAATGATTGATTCAATGAGAAGCTATAAAAACTCAATATCGACATCGTGGAAATGATCACTTTAATGAGAAGCTTTAAAAACTCAATATCTACATTGGGAAAATGATAGTTTCAATAAGAAGCTTTAAACACTCAATATTGACATTGTGGAAATGATCGATTCAATTAGGAGCTTTAAAAACTCAACATCGACATTGCGGAAATGATCGATTCAATGAGAAGCTTTAAAAACTCAAATCTGCATTGCGGAAATAATCGATTCAATGAGAAGCTATAAAAACTCAATATCTGCATTGAGGAAATGATCGATTCAATGAGAAGCTATAAAAACTCAATATCGACATCGCGGAAATGATCAATTTAATGAGAAGCTTTAAAAACTCAATATCTACATTGGGAAAATAATAGTTTCAATAAGAAGCTTTAAACACTCAATATCTACATTGGGAAAGTGAACAATTCAATGAGAAGCTTTAAAAACTCAATATCTCCATTGGGAAAGTGATCGCTTCAATGAAAAGTTATAAAAACTCAATATCTACATTGGGAAAATGATCGATTCAATGAAAAGCGATAAAAACTCAATATCTACATTGGGAAAATGATCGATTCAATGAGAAGCTTTAAAAACTCAACATCTACATTGGAAAAATTATCCATTCAATGAAAAGCTATAAAAACTCAATATCTGCATTGGAAAAATGATCCATTCAATGAAAAGCGATAAAAACTCAATATCTACATTGGGAAAATGATCGATATAATGAGAAGCTTTAAAAACTCAATATCTACAATTGGGAAACTGATAGATTCAATGAAAACCTATAAAAACTCAATATTGACATTGGGAAAATGATCGATTCAATGAAAAGCAATAAAAACTCAATATCTCCATTGGGGAAATGATAGATTCAATGAAAATCAATAAAAACTCAATATCTACATTGTGGAAATGATAGATTCAATGAGAAGCTTTGAAAACTCAATATCTACAATTGGGAAACTGATAGATTCAATGAAAAGCGAGAAAAACTCAATATCTCCATTGGACAAATGATCGATTCAATGAAAAGCAATAAAAACTCAATGTCGACATTGGAAAAATGATCGATTCAATGAAAATCAATAAAAACTCAATATCTACATTGTGGAAATGATAGATTCAATGAGAAGCTTTGAAAACTCAATATCTGCAATTGGGGAAATGAGAGATTCAATGAAAAGCTATAAAAACTCAATATTGACATTGGGAAAATGATTGATTCAATGAGAAGCTATAAAAACTCAATGGCGACATCGTGGAAATGATCGATTCAATGAGAAGCTTTAAAAACTCAATATCTACATTGGGGAAATGATCCATTCAATGAAAAGCTATAAAAACTCAATATCTACATTGGAAAAATGATCCATTCAATGAAAAGCGATAAAAACTCAATATCTACATTGGGAAAATGATCGATATAATGAGAAGCTTTAAAAACTCAATACTGCAATTGGGAAACTGATAGATTCAATGAAAACCTATAAAAACTCAATATTGATATTAGGAAAATGATCGATTCGATGAAAAGCAATAAAAACTCAATATCGACATTAGGGAGATGATCGATTCAATGTGAAGCTATAAAAAACTCAATATCCACATTGCGAAAATGATCGATTCAATGATAAGCTTTAAATACTCAATATTGAAATTGGGAAAATGATTGATTCAATGAAAAGCTATAAAAACTCAACATCGACATTGAGTAAATTATCAATTCAATGAGAAGCTTTAAAAACTCAAATCTACATTGCGGAAATAATCGATTCAATGAGAAGCTATAAAAACTCAATATCTGCATTGAGGAAATGATTGATTCAATGAGAAGCTATAAAAACTCAATATCGACATTGTGGAAATGATCACTTTAATGAGAAGCTTTAAAAACTCAATATCTACATTGGGAAAATGATAGTTTCAATAAGAAGCTTTAAACACTCAATATTGACATTGTGGAAATAATCGATTCAATGAGAAGCTATGAAAACTCATTATCTGCATTGAGGAAATGATCGATTCAATGAGAAGCTATAAAAACTCAATATCGACATCGCGGAAATGATCAATTTAATGAGAAGCTTTAAAAACTCAATATCTACATTGGGAAAATGATAGTTTCAATAAGAAGCTTTAAACACTCAATATCTACATTGGGAAAGTGAACAATTCAATGAGAAGCTTTAAAAACTCAATATCTCCATTGGGAAAGTGATCGCTTCAATGAAAAGTTATAAAAACTCAATATCTACATTGGGAAAATGATCGATTCAATGAAAAGCGATAAAAACTCAATATCTACATTGGGAAAATGATCGATTCAATGAGAAGCTTTAAAAACTCAATATCTACATTGGAAAAATTATCCATTCAATGAAAAGCTATAAAAACTCAATATCTGCATTGGAAAAATGATCCATTCAATGAAAAGCGATAAAAACTCAATATCTACATTGGGAAAATGATCGATATAATGAGAAGCTTTAAAAACTCAATATCTACAATTGGGAAACTGATAGATTCAATGAAAACCTATAAAAACTCAATATTGACATTGGGAAAATGATCGATTCAATGAAAAGCAATAAAAACTCAATATCTCCATTGGGGAAATGATAGATTCAATGAGAAGCTTTGAAAACTCAAGATCTACATTGACGGAAGTGATCAATTAAATGAGAAGCTATAAAAACTCAATGTTGATATCGTGGAAATGATCGATTCAATGAGAAGCTTTAAAAACTCATTATCTACATTGGGAAAATGATCGATTCAATGAAAAGCGAGAAAAACTCAATATCTCCATTGGACAAATGATCGATTCAATGAAAAGCGATAAAAACTCAATGTCGACATTGGAAAAATGATCGATTCAATGAAAATCAATAAAAACTCAATATCTACATTGTGGAAATGAGAGATTCAATGAAAAGCTATAAAAACTCAATATTAACATTGGGAAAATGATTGATTCAATGAGAAGCTATAAAAACTCAATGGCGACATCGTGGAAATGATCGATTCAATGAGAAGCTTTAAAAACTCAATATCTACATTGGGGAAATGATCCATTCAATGAAAAGCTATAAAAACTCAATATCTACATTGGAAAAATGATCCATTCAATGAAAAGCGATAAAAACTCAATATCTACATTGGGAAAATGATCGATATAATGAGAAGCTTTGAAAACTCAATACTGCAATTGGGAAACTGATAGATTCAATGAAAACCTATAAAAACTCAATATTGACATTAGGAAAATGATCGATTCAATGAAAAGCAATAAAAACTCAATATCGACATTAGGGAGATGATCGATTCAATGTGAAGCTATAAAAACTCAATATCCACATTGCGAAAATGATCGATTCAATGATAAGCTTTAAATACTCAATATTGAAATTGGGAAAATGATTGATTCAATGAAAAGCTATAAAAACTCAACATCGACATTGGGTAAATGATCAATTCAATGAGAAGCTTTAAAAACTCAATATCTACATTGGGAAAATGATAGTTTCAAAAAGAAGTTTTAAACACTCAATATTGACATTGTGGAAATGATCGATTCAATGAGGAGCTTTAAAAACTCAACATCAACATTGCGGAAATGATCGATTCAATGAGAAGCTTTAAAAACTCAATATCTACATTGCGGAAATAATCGATTCAATGAGAAGCTATAAAAACTCAATATCTACATTGAGGAAATGATCGATTCAATGAGAAGCTATAAAAACTCAATATCGACATCGCGGAAATGATCAATTTAATGAGAAGCGACAAAAACTCATTATCTTCATTGGGGATATGATTGATTCAATGAGGAGCGATAAAAACTCAATATCTACATTGGGGAAATGATAGATTCAATGAGAAGCTTTAAAAACTCAATATCTACATTGGGAAAGTGAACAATTCAATGAGAAGATTTTAAACTCAATATCTCCAATTGGGAAAATGATCGATTCAATGAAAAGCATTAAAAACTCAATATCAACATTGGGGAAATGATCGATTCAATGAGAAGCTTTTGAAAATTCAATATCGACATTGGGGAAATGATCGATTCAATGAAAAGGTATAAAAACTCAATATCGACATTGGGGAGATGATCGATTCAATGAAAAGGTATAAAAACTCAATATCGACATTGGGGAGATGATCGATTCAATGAAAAGCTATAAAAACTCAATATTGACATTGGGAAAATGATTGATTCAATGAAAAGCAATAAAAACTCAATATCTACATTGTGGAAATGATAGATTCAATGAGAAGCTTTGAAAACTCAATATCTACAATTGGGGAAATGATAGATTCAATGAAAAGCTATAAAAACTCAATATTGACATTGGGAAAATGATTGATTCAATGAAAAGCTCAAAAACTCAATATTTCCATTGGAAAAATGATCCATTCAATGAAAAGCGACGAAAATTCAATTTCAACCTTGGGAAAATGATCAATTCAAAGAATGCTGTTTGAGTCGTACATGAAGACATGGATTTTTAAGCAGTGCAAACCACTTCAATGTTTGGCGTGTCCTTCCTTCCATTAGCCCATGAAAAATGAAGAACCTTTCTCAAGGCCCAGTCACACCTTGACGTTTTCGCCAGCTGATGCCGATTTTTGGAAAATTTGTGTAAAACGCTGGTACGCGTCGAATACGTTGTGGGTAAGTTTTGATAACATTGAGAGCACGCTGAAAAACACTGCCATACGTTGTAGTACGCTGGCTTTAAATGTTGTACTTTTCGGTTGTCCTCAAATTTTCCATGCTTGAAATTTAAGACTCATGCCAGCGCATGAGTCACACGTTCCGCATAACGCTGGCCATAAGTTGTAGGCACGTTACGCGATCGTTGACACGTCGACACACGTTACTTGAAAGGGACTCGTAAGTCGAAACACGTCAAGGTAATGGTTAGCGTCAGTGTTCCAGACTCCCTGGTTTTTTTTTAATTTTATTTTCGGTATGACGGTGATGTTGACGCTTCGATTTCTTGTGCAGTTATAATATAATGTAATTAAAAGGCTGCCGCTCAACGATTTAAATCATAACCGCACTAGAAATCGAAGTGTCAACTTCACCTTCATTTTGAAGAAAATAAAAAAACAGGGAGTCTGGAACACTGACGCGAACCATTACCTTGACGTGTTTCGACTTATGAGTACCTTACAAGTAACTTTTGTCGACGTGTGCCAACATTCGTATATCGTGCGTACAACTTATTCCCATCGCTTGCGGAACGTGTGTTATACGGCAAGTATGTCGTAAAATGTTTAACACGTTTATAATTGAAAGACGTACTCCACTTAATATGACGTATCATAGCGTACTTTAGCGTTCTATTCACGAACACCAAACTTACCCATACCGTATTCGACGTGCGCCAGCGTTTTAGACGCATTATTCAGAGGTCGGCATACGCTGGCAAGATCGCCAAGGTGTGACTGCGATGTTGACACTTCCATTTCTCCGGCGGTTATGATTTAAATCGTTGTGCGTTAGCCTTTTAATAGGCTACGTCACGTCATCGTCGGCGAAACGTGCAGCGCGCTATGCATAAGTTAGACTATCGTTGGGCAGAGGTTGTGAACGCCGACAACAGGCTAAGCATTCGTTGGTAAAATTATCTAGAAGACAACGAAACGTTCTGTGTCCGTTACTAATATGTTATGCATATGACCAACTCGTGATGAATACGTCCGAATCTTTAAAAAAAAACATCAAAGTTCAACGTAAGCCCGCATTTTACATTCATTTTGATACGTTGACATTGCTGGCAAAAACGTCAAGGTGTAACTGGGCCTTAACCCACCGTGTTTTGTTTGTTTCTAATTTGTTGTTGTTTCGTTTTTCTTGTGTTGTTTCGTTTTTTTGTATTATTGTTTATCTTGGATCGGGATGGTAAGGACACCCTGCCTGTTGGGGAAGTAACAGTCAGTCCTCCATGGGGCGACTTTTTAACGGTGCAGCCGTTTCAAAGCGCAGCTTGACACTCATGTGATTTTTTTTTTTTGCGGGGGGGGGGGGGTTTGCAAAAGAACAAACAACAAAAAAAAAGTCCATGGCCTCGTGCAATTGGAATGATCCCAGGTACAGTATATCGCCATGATGTATTTTTTGATGCACATGTACGTATGTTTTTGCATCATGTATGTGCATCGGGTTATTTTAACATGAAATGAGCAAAGCCTCGAAAAGAATGAAGCACGTTGGGTGAGAGGGTTTCTTCTTCTTCATTATGGTTCCGGTGTCGGCTTGAGTGTACGTTAAACACAAACAAATTTTTATCTCCCGAACATTAATTTGGATAGGTAGGGGACATTTATAGCAAGGCAGGGGACATGTATAGCAAGGTAGGGGACATGTATAGCAAGGTAGGGGACATGTATAGCAAGGTAGGGGACATGTATAGCAAGGTAGGGGACATGCATAGCAAGGTAGGGGACATGTATAGCAAGGTAGGGGACATGTATAGCAAGGTAGGGGACATGTATAGCAAGGTAGGGGACATGTATAGCAAGGTAGGGGACATGTATAGCAAGGTCAGGGACATGTTTTGCAAGGTAGGGGACATGTATAGCAAGGTCAGGGACATGTTTTGCAAGGTCGGGGACATGTTTTGCATGGTAGTGGACATGTATAACAAGGAAGGGAACATGTATAGCAAGGAAGGGGACATGTATAGCAAGGAAGGGGACATGTATAGCAAGGAAGGGGACATGTATAGCAAGGTAGGGGACATGTATAGCAAGGTAGGGGACATGTATAGCAAGGTAGGGGACATGTATAGCAAGGTAGGGGACATGTATAGCAAGGAAGGGGACATGTATAGCAAGGAAGGGAACATGTATAGCAAGGAAGGGGACATGTATAGCAAGGAAGGGGACATGTATAGCAAGGAAGGGGACATGTATAGCAAGGTAGGGGACATGTCTAGCAAGGTAGGGGACATGTATAGCAAGGTAGGGGACATGTATAGCAAGGAAGGGGACATGTATAGCAAGGTAGGGGACATGTATAGCAAGGTAGGGGACATGTATAGCAAGGTAGGGGACATGTATAGCAAGGTAGGGGACATGTATAGCAAGGAAGGGGACATGTATAGCAAGGTAGGGGACATGTATAGCAAGGAAGGGGACATGTATAGCAAGGTAGGGGAAATGTATAGCAAGGTAGGGGACATGTATAGCAAGGTAGGGGACATGTATAGCAAGGTAGGGGACATGTATAGCAAGGTAGGGGACATGTATAGCAAGGAAGGGGACATGTATAGCAAGGAAGGGGACATGTATAGCAAGGTAGGGGACAGGTATAGCAAGGTAGGGGACATGTCTAGCAAGGTAGGGGACATGTATAGCAAGGTAGGGGACATGTATAGCAAGGTAGGGGACATGTATAGCAAGGAAGGGGACATGTATAGCAAGGAAGGGGACATGTATAGCAAGGTAGGGGACATGTATAGCAAGGTAGGGGACATGTATAGCAAGGAAGGGGACATGTATAGCAAGGAAGGGGACATGTATAGCAAGGTAGGGGACATGTATAGCAAGGAGGGGGACATGTATAGTAAGGTAGGGGACATGTATTGCAAGGTAGGGGACATGTATAGCAAGGTAGGGGACGTGTATAGCAAGGTAGGGGACATGTATAGCAAGGTCGGGGACATGTTTTGCATGGTAGTGGACATGTATAACAAGGAAGGGAACATGTATAGCAAGGAAGGGGACATGTATAGCAAGGAAGGGGACATGTATAGCAAGGAAGGGGACATGTATAGCAAGGTAGGGGACATGTATAGCAAGGTAGGGGACATGTATAGCAAGGTAGGGGACATGTATAGCAAGGTAGGGGACATGTATAGCAAGGTAGGGGACATGTATAGCAAGGTAGGGGACATGTATAGCAAGGTAGGGGACATGTATAGCAAGGTAGGGGACATGTATAGCAAGGTAGGGGACATGTATAGCAAGGTAGGGGACATGTATAGCAAGGTAGGGGACATGTATAGCAAGGTAGGGGACATGTATAGCAAGGAAGGGGACATGTATAGCAAGGAAGGGGACATGTATAGCAAGGTAGGGGACATGTATAGCAAGGTAGGGGACATGTATAGCAAGGAAGGGGACATGTATAGCAAGGAAGGGGACATGTATAGCAAGGTAGGGGACAGGTATAGCAAGGTAGGGGACATGTCTAGCAAGGTAGGGGACATGTATAGCAAGGTAGGGGACATGTATAGCAAGGTAGGGGACATGTATAGCAAGGAAGGGGACATGTATAGCAAGGAAGGGGACATGTATAGCAAGGTAGGGGACATGTATAGCAAGGTAGGGGACATGTATAGCAAGGAAGGGGACATGTATAGCAAGGAAGGGGACATGTATAGCAAGGTAGGGGACATGTATAGCAAGGAGGGGGACATGTATAGTAAGGTAGGGGACATGTATTGCAAGGTAGGGGACATGTATAGCAAGGTAGGGGACGTGTATAGCAAGGTAGGGGACACGTATAGCAAGGTCGGGGACATGTTTTGCATGGTAGTGGACATGTATAACAAGGAAGGGAACATGTATAGCAAGGAAGGGGACATGTATAGCAAGGAAGGGGACATGTATAGCAAGGAAGGGGACATGTATAGCAAGGTAGGGGACATGTATAGCAAGGTAGGGGACATGTATAGCAAGGTAGGGGACATGTATAGCAAGGTAGGGGACATGTATAGCAAGGAAGGGAACATGTATAGCAAGGAAGGGGACATGTATAGCAAGGAAGGGGACATGTATAGCAAGGAAGGGGACATGTATAGCAAGGAAGGGGACATGTATAGCAAGGTAGGGGACATGTCTAGCAAGGTAGGGGACATGTATAGCAAGGTAGGGGACATGTATAGCAAGGTAGGGGACATGTATAGCAAGGAAGGGGACATGTATAGCAAGGTAGGGGACATGTATAGCAAGGTAGGGGACATGTATAGCAAGGTAGGGGACATGTATAGCAAGGTAGGGGACATGTATAGCAAGGAAGGGGACATGTATAGCAAGGTAGGGGACATGTATAGCAAGGTAGGGGACATGTATAGCAAGGAAGGGGACATGTATAGCAAGGTAGGGGACATGTATAGCAAGGAAGGGGACATGTATAGCAAGGAAGGGGACATGTATAGCAAGGTAGGGGACATGTATAGCAAGGAAGGGGACATGTATAGCAAGGTAGGGGACATGTATAGCAAGGTAGGGGACATGTATAGCAAGGTAGGGGACATGTATAGCAAGGTAGGGGACATGTATAGCAAGGAAGGGGACATGTATAGCAAGGAAGGGGACATGTATAGCAAGGTAGGGGACAGGTATAGCAAGGTAGGGGACAGGTATAGCAAGGTAGGGGACATGTCTAGCAAGGTAGGGGACATGTATAGCAAGGAAGGGGACATGTATAGCAAGGTAGGGGACATGTATAGCAAGGTAGGGGACATGTATAGCAAGGAAGGGGACATGTATAGCAAGGTAGGGGACATGTATAGCAAGGAAGGGGACATGTATAGCAAGGAAGGGGACATGTATAGCAAGGAAGGGGACATGTATAGCAAGGAAGGGGACATGTATAGCAAGGAAGGGGACATGTATAGCAAGGAAGGGGACATGTATAGCAAGGTAGGGGACATGTATAGCAAGGTAGGGGACATGTATAGCAAGGTAGGGGACATGTATAGCAAGGTAGGGGACATGTATTGCAAGGTAGGGGACGTGTATTGCAAGGTAGGGGACGTGTATAGCAAGGTAGGGGACATGTATAGCAAGGTAGGGGACGTGTATAGCAAGGTAGGGGACATGTATAGCAAGGTAGGGGACGTGTATAGCAAGGTAGGGGACAGGTATAGCAAGGTAGGGGACATGTCTAGCAAGGTAGGGGACATGTATAGCAAGGTAGGGGACATGTATTGCAAGGTAGGGGACATGTATAGCAAGGTAGGGGACATGTATAGCAAGGTAGGGGACATGTATAGCAAGGTAGGGGACATGTATAGCAAGGAAGGGGACATGTATAGCAAGGTAGGGGACATGTATAGCAAGGAAGGGGACATGTATAGCAAGGAAGGGGACATGTATAGCAAGGTAGGGGACATGTATAGCAAGGAAGGGGACATGTATAGCAAGGAAGGGGACATGTATAGCAAGGAAGGGGACATGTATAGCAAGGTAGGGGACATGTATAGCAAGGTAGGGGACATGTATAGCAAGGAAGGGGACATGTATAGCAAGGTAGGGGACAGGTATAGCAAGGTAGGGGACATGTATAGCAAGGTAGGGGACATGTATTGCAAGGTAGAGGACGTGTATAGCAAGGTAGGGGACGTGTATTGCAAGGTAGGGGACATGTATAGCAAGGAAGGGGACATGTATAGCAAGGTAGGGGACAGGTATAGCAAGGTAGGGGACATGTATAGCAAGGTAGGGGACATGTATTGCAAGGTAGGGGACGTGTATTGCAAGGTAGGGGACGTGTATAGCAAGGTAGGGGACATGTATAGCAAGGTAGGGGACGTGTATAGCAAGGTAGGGGACGTGTATAGCAAGGTAGGGGACATGTATAGCAAGGTAGGGGACGTGTATAGCAAGGTAGGGGACATGTATAGCAAGGTAGGGGATGTGTATAGCAAGGTAGGGGACAGGTATAGCAAGGTAGGGGACATGTATAGCAAGGAAGGGGACATGTATAGCAAGGAAGGGGACATGTATAGCAAGGTAGGGGACATGTATAGCAAGGTAGGGGACGTGTATAGCAAGGTAGGGGACGTGTATAGCAAGGTAGGGGACATGTATAGCAAGGTAGGGGACGTGTATAGCAAGGTAGGGGACATGTATAGCAAGGTAGGGGACGTGTATAGCAAGGTAGGGGACGTGTATAGCAAGGTAGGGGACATGTATAGCAAGGTAGGGGACGTGTATAGCAAGGTAGGGGACAGGTATAGCAAGGTAGGGGACATGTATAGCAAGGTAGGGGACATGTATAGCAAGGTAGGGGACATGTATAGCAAGGAAGGGGACATGTATAGCAAGGTCGGGGACATGTATAGCAAGGTCGGGGACATGTTTTGCATGGTAGTGGACATGTATAACAATGTTAGTGGACATGTATCATGACAGAGACACAGCACAGACAAACAAACATGGCGCAGACTTGATGCACCAAAGGACCTCCTCCTGCGTTGAAGTTCCTTGAAAGGAAACTCATTATATTGCGTGTTGTAAATTTTTTTTTTTTATAAGCGTTGTATCATCCACATATTGTTCCATTGAACTCATCAATGGGATTGTAAGAAAAACTGTCATTGTGTTGGAGTTCCAGAAGGAGTGAGTGCTGTTTTGCAGTGAAACTCCTGATTTGTTCGTGTTTGCAATAATTCCTCTCCAATAGATTTCCGTCTGAACAACCGCAGTGTTGGAAGGAACGAAACGATTGTTCACTTGTCAATCATCTTGTGATGTTGCCGTTTCTTCTTCTCCAGGTTTTATTTCATGTGAATATGTATTTTTCATTATGACGGCATCTGTGAAGGAGCTGAAAAACCAAAATGATTTCCCTCCTTGTGTTTACTTTGCTATTTTTCAACCTCATGAAGCTTGAATGACGAGTTGTTGTTGCCTACGATCATACCACCCTGAATACGCCCGATCTTGTCCGATCTCGGAAGCTAAGCAGGTTCGGGCCCGGTTAGTACCTGGATGGGAGACCGCCTGGGAACACCGGGTGTTGTAGGCTTTTTGTCCTGCAGGGGGAGTCACCCTTTGTTTTCCCTCATCCACGAATGACAATTAATCGTTTTATTTTAATCGCAACAAAACACTCTCTTCATTCCCCTTCACGTTTATATAACTGGGTAAAGACGTGAGTTTGTGATTCTCCTGAATCTGGTTTAATTGTGAAAACACAAACTTTCCTCCTGTGTTTGGTGATTTTTTTCAAGGAAAGTTTCTTCCCAAGGACTTCAAAACACATTGAAATAATATCTTTCATCATCGTCGTTAAAATCCCCAACAACCGTATTTGTGAATTAATGGAGCAGAAAACGCAGAGAAACGTCTCCACACCCTCATCGTACTGATATTTCCACACCCTCACTCGCACACACCGCGATGACAACCAGAAAACAAGTTCTTATTCTCACCGTGAAAAGAACTTGGAATTGCAATTAAAACGAAAGAGCACGGACAAACAACCATAGGTTGGCAATCCAATCAAAGCGCAGCCTTGATGGACCGAATATGCCTGGTGTTGGCTTTATGGTCTTGTCGATGCTTTAAAAATCGTGCAAATTATGATACAAGCATCAAATTTGGAATTTCTGTTCTGCAGGGCTTTCTGATCAAATCTGCCCAATTGGCCATTTGAAAATCCAAATTTTGAAAAATTAAGAAAAAAAAAGTGACAGCTGGCTGAAATTCTTGAAGTGCAAGTGAACATCCCAGACAGAGAACCAAGGGGAGATGCAGTCATCATTGATGGCTCAGCACTTATCAATGCCCTACCTCCACGCACTTCAAAGATATTTGATGACTATGCGAAAGAAGACATCATCCCAAAGGTGTAATCCTGTTGTGCCAGGTACGAGAGGGTGGACGTAGTGTTTGATGTGTATAAGAAGTCAAGTCTGAAGTCCGAGGCAAGGTCGAAAAGGGGGCAAGGAATCAGAAGAAGAGTGACAGGAACCAGTAAGACCCCAAGTAACTGGAGAAGCTTTCTTCGAGATGACAGCAACAAGACTGAGCTGTTTCACTTCCTTGCGGAAAAGATGTGTGAAGCACAGACGACAAGCACAGTCATTGTCACAAAAGGAGAAGATGCCATGAGTAACACAAGGAAGTCACTGGATGCTGTCTCCATGTTGTCATGAAGAAGCTGACACTCGAATATTTGTACACACCAGGGATGCAACGACGGACGGTAGCAAGTCCATTATCATTAAGGCTAATGACACGGACGTACTCGTCATAGCAATATCTGTACTGCCATCCTTACAGGAACTAGGTCTTGAGAACATGTGGATTGCCTTTGGCCAAGGAGCCAAGGCGCGATGGATTCCAGTCCATGAGGTAGTTTCTGCAATAGGGCCTGAGAAAGCTAGAGGGATCCCATACTTCCATGCGTTCACTGGATGTGACGTCGTGTCTGCCTTCCGCGGTAAAGGGAAGAAAACTGCATGGCAGACTTGGAACGTCTTTGATGATGTTTCTGAAACATTCACCAATCTCAGCCAGCATCCATCATTGATTCGTGATCTTGACTTTTTTGAAAAAAAATTTTTTTTCAAATTTGGATTTTCAAATCGCCAATCAGGAAGATTTGATTCGAATCCCCTGGAGAGGAAATGTGCTAAATTTGATGCTTGTATCATCATTTGAACGATTCCTCTCAAAAATTGCTGTTATCTGCCCCCACTATAATACTGCTGCGTTTTGAAACTTTCCCGACTCTCCATCATGTGCAGCACAAGGTTGCAAGGTTGCATCATTGGCCGGGCTGGGGGCGTGAAAGTATCGCTGATGCAGTGCCCCATACTGGCTGGGGGTAGCAATTTGGAATTTGTTAACCGTGCTGGAGAATACTCACCTAATCTTCGTGAATGACACCATGGAATCTTTGGCATCCATCAACGAACTCCAGCAGATGGCACTCCCGTTTAACGAACATCTGAGTGATGGCACACACATTGCTGAATAACCCTGCTTGTGAAACACCAGGATGGGAGTTTATAACTGAGCTGAGATTGAAACTCGGGCTGGATGGCTCAGAGGGGAGTGTGCATATACCTCTAGTCCACCCTGCCAGCTCCACTTTCCTGACATTACTGTCTTGTCCAGTGGATCTGCCCCTTCCTGGATGGATGGCCAAACAGTTCTCCTTGGAGGCTTCCCGCCGAGATTCTCGGAGATGATGCCACACGCGGGAACGAAAGGGTGGCAAAGGACGGAAGCACACGGGTTGTACTCGAACCCACAACAGATACACGGACACCAGCAAATTAAATAAATAACGATTTAATAAACAGAAAATCAACAATTATAATGGCAATAAATCAAGATGTGAGATAACCTAAATCTTATTTTGAGGCACCTCCACACAGACTTGAATGCAAACAAGGGACAGAATAAAACAAAGAAAAACCCCTTCTTTATTTCTGCACGTGGCTTCGGGTCCAGAAGTGAGTTTCAGTATCTTAAAAGTCACCAGGATCAGCGTCAGGAAAACGAACCACGTGTCCATACAGCCGCAGCTGATGCTCACGGACTATGCAGGTAACAAATCTCATTTGAGTCTCTCTCAGCAACCGCTCGTTGGACACAAAGTCCGACCAGCGATAGCCAAGGATTCTCCGAAGAGACCTGGTACCTGTGGAAACTATTTCTAGCCACAGGAAAACTTAAGTTCAATACAAGCTGTTTATTCAATAAAATACAAGACGCTCCTGTGCACAGAATGAATGCCTCAACTTGCTGCATAGTTACAAGCTGAATCCTTAATTCTACATTGAATATTGAGTATACATGTATACAGTTTTACTACGGTATCAGATGGAACTTTGTGGACTTCAAATTTGCTACATAGAGGGGTTCTGGTTTGTTTTGGAGTTTTATTTACAGCCTCGGGAAGGGGTGGGGGAAGATAGGAGAGTCAGGGAAGATTACATCACGGCTATGATTGGCTAAATTATGTTGTCATGGCAACCATCTCCATAACTTGGCTTGTGTATGCGATATCTCAAAAACCGTTGAACATTTAACTTTCATATTGTGGATGTCTATTTCACATGATATCTCAACCGAGTTAGATCTGGGCTGTGATTGGCTGAATTATGTTGTCATGGCAACCATCTTCATAACTTGGCTTGTGTGAGCGATATTTCAAAAACCGTTGAACATTTCGCTTTCATATTGTAGCTATCTATTCCGCATTATCGCAATCAGGTAAGATCACGGCTGTGATTGGCTAAATTATGTTGTCATGGCAACCGCCTCGGTAACTTGGCTTGCGCACACGATATTTCAAAAACTGGAAGAACATTGAGCTTTTATATTGCAGGTATCTATTCTGCAAGACATTATCTCAACCGAGTTAGATCTGGGCTGTGATTGGCTGAATTATGTTGTCATGGCAACCATCTTCATAACTTGGCTTGTGCACGTGATATTTCAAAAACCGTTGAACATTTATCTTTCATTTCAAACAAATCTATTCCTTATACCACTCAAAAAATGGGGGACCAGAGTATCAGGTCATTGTTAAAATTAAAACATCATTAAAAACTTGAACATTTTGTGAGAAAATCTAATCTCATTTGCAATCACAAAACTTTTGCTAATTTTTTTTATTTCAAATGTAATAAACATTTTTCCCACCCCTGCCCTTGTCTCTTTCCACAGACTTTCAGGGATGTTTCTGCGGATCAGGGAACGATGGAGAGTGTTCGTGATGTCGTGTTCGTCGTGATTGCCATCCTATTATTGTTCGTAGGTGTGATTTCATTTGAACTATCACGTTGATTCAGGCGGGAGATTCACAAAAAGCGCTTCATTCACTGGTAAAGAACACGAGTGATTTCTTCATCCAAGGGGACAACATAGCTCAGAGATTTTAAACGAGTTAATATTGAATTCTTATGAATAATCAAGTCGAACAAACGAATGTCTGGTCCAGTGATGGGAGGGGGTACCACAACATGGAGCATGCTCTCCTTGGAAGGTGACAATTAGTGACGGGTCACACTTGTCATGGAAACATCAAATATATTATTAGGTTTTTCATCAGAATCATCCCTTGGGTCATCATTGTCCTGCATACGTCCTCTGTGGCATGTTTATATGTAAAAAATAATATAAATGTTTATTTAGTTTTTATTCTCTGCGTTTATTATTATTGTGAAATCTGCAACCACTCACCAGAATGGTTGAGTATTTCAAAGGAGATCAGATTCGGTTTACTTCTTCTTCCATGATTTTAAGTCTTCACTAAGGCATCTCCTTGTTTTTGTTCCTCGGTATAAGCATTTGCCCTGATTGTCGGAAACAAGACCCAGATCATGGTTTATGGTAAAGAAAATATTGAAAGTGGCGAGTTTCCACTTTCTTCCACTTAAGAAAGTGGAAACTCATCCACCTAGTTTCGTCAAAATCCGTCCAAATCTTTTTGAGATATCCTGCTCACAGACAGACAGACAGAATGTTTACCTCCGCCACTGCCAGAAGTAAATGTTTACCTCTGAAAACCGAAGGTGTACGGCGGTTATGTTTTCACTCCTATCTGTTTGTCTGTGTCCGTTTGTCTGTTTGTCTTTGTGCAATACATCTCAAGTTGTGGACATATTTGGACAAAACATGTTGGATAGTTTGGGTGTGTTACCTGGCCGAATTGTTTTGATTTTGGTGGAGTACATCTGGATACGAGAACTTTTAAATTTTTCAACTGACTCTTCATGATTGAGGGATGGGGCCAAAAACTATATATAGCATGATATTTAAAAAAGTTGTGGACGACTTGTGACAAAATGTGGTGGATGAGTGGATGAGGTGACAAGAACATGCCATTTAGATTTTGGTTCAGGTCTGGATCCAGATCCGGCCTATTCCTGGTATACAAAACATAAACTGTTCAGCCTGGTGGAAGTATGCACTCTGCCAAGTGCTGGTCTAGTTCGCCCATCCCCTGCACAGCGGAAGACGGGGTTTTGCAATCACTTCTGTGTGTCTGTCTGGGCCATAACTTTTTATATCATTTCAAATTTTGTTATGAAATTTTCAACAAACTTTTTTATGAGAATATGGGGAAGACAAATTAATAATCTGGTCAAAAGGTCAAAGGTCAATGTCACATAAAATCATCAATTTTCATCTAATTGACCTGAAATTTTAAGCACTTGCATATGTGGTCACTGAATTGAGTCACCAATCCAAAGCTAGAAGCTGATTGTTTTTTTTTTTTAGATCAAATGGTCAAAGGTCAAGGTTGCATAAAATCGACAATTTTCATCTGATTGACTTGAAATTTGAGCAGGATTTGCATATTGGGTCACTGAAGCTGATTGCTTTTGAGGTCAAAAGGTCATAGTTGCTGAAAATTGTAAATTTTTTTTGTATTTTTTCTTTTTTAGATATGTTATATCTGTTTCATCATGTTTTCATCATGTTTGGCATACGGTAGAAGAAGTTGAATACAAAGCGGACGTGAACGAGCTTTGCATTTTCAGATGCTTTCTAATTGTTTATGTTTTACAAAACCAGACATTCAACAACTTAAATGTTACGCAGTACTTACTTTTTTTGAGCTTGAACCAAGAAGATTTGTTTTTATTTTGCAGTTTACAATGTTGCCATGAAGTTAAACTGAAAGATGGATTTGAAGGATGAGGCACCATTAGTAAAGGAGGTTCAGGAAAACAAACACGTTGAGATTCTGAAGTAGAGGAAGAGGAGGAGGTTGGGGAGATGAAGGCAAAATGGATTTCATAGTTAAATAAGACTTTGTTCGTGAAGAACATGAAAAAGAGCAAGAAAAGGTTTTGATAGCAGAGGAAGGAAAACTACAGGAAAGAGAGGAAAGGTTGGTCCAAAACTAAGAAAAGCTGACACCAAGAGGCAGTTAGTTTGGGAAAGAGAACATGAGTTGAAGCAAAAGGACATGCAATTAAAATTTAAACAACGATTATGGCTAAAGGAAGAAAGAAGAACAGAAGAAACAAGTGGTGCCGGGCACAACAAATCCCGCCCATTTAAGGCATAAAGTTATTTTGGGGGATCAAATTTAAATTTGATATATCCTTAACCTGAACGTTGATTATAAGGAAGAGAATAAGGAATATTTTAGTCTTAGTTTGAAGTCAATTAACCCATTTTTGACGAAGTTATGAGCGACCTTGACCTTTGACCTAATTGGACCCAAAAGTTAATGGGGTCGTCCGAGGTTCATTACCCACCTGTGGATACAATTTGAGAGTGTTTGAGCCAGCCGTTTTCCCGTAAAGTTGTATTTTCGTAATCATGTTTTAGTTTTAATGGAAAATTTGTAATTTTGACCGATGGCCATGACTCCCAAAACTTCGGACTCTACCGATCTTCACAAATATGCATTTTCACTATAGGAATGGGTAGGATTATAAGTGACAAATAGAGTAAGGTTCACTATAAGCTTAGTTTGAAGTAAATCAGATCATTTTTGACGAAGATATGAGCGAAAAACGATTTTGATCTTTTCGTGACCTTGACCTTGACCTTTGATCCAATTGGACCCAAAAGTTAATGGGGTCGTCCAAGGTTCATTGCCCACCTGTGGATTAAATTTGTTAAACATTAAATTAAACAAGATTAAATTAAACAAGAGCAGTACAGGATAAGAAATCAGGAAGAATGCAGACAAACGAGAAGGGTATTTTCAGGAATAAGAATTTCACCCAGAATTATTTCATTTCATATTTCACAACCTCTCCAGCACCCAGAAATATTTCATGTTAATTATTTCATTGTTTAATGCGATTCATGTCATTCCTTTTGTATTGTTCAAGGTCTGATGCGGCCTTCCCTCAGATAGAAAGTGTATCTTGCTGTCTTGATTCTATCCCTGACATCTTGCTCCGATATCCTCAACACCATCCTCTTTCCTCTTGTTGCTTCAAAAAATCAAAACAAACAAATGAAAAAAGCTTTCTTTTTTTCTCCATAACGATTCTCATTTATATTTAATTTCCTTTTGCGTCTGCACCCCCCCCCCACCACCCCTCTTGTCTCCAAATTGAATAGACCGAAACCACCCCTTCCTCCTCCCACTCCACCCCTGTCTACTCCAACCACACCTCTTCCCCTGCCTCTTTCCACCCCTTACTCCTCACACCCGAGTCCCTTCAGACACCCACCCCACACTTTCACCCTCCTACCACAGTTCCTCCAGACTGCTACCCCACCTCTTCCCCTGTCTACTCCCACCCCTTCCCCCATCACACCCCACCCCAGTCCCTCCGGACTTCCAACCCACCCCTTACCCTGCCTTCTCTCACCCCAACTTTCCCCTTCCCCTACCTCCATTACTTACCAAGTGCAATTGCTTGTGTTCGGTTTCATGTTTCTTGTGGCAAGCTCACCAAGTAGCTTCAGCACTCAAGTAAGCACTTCATTCAAAGTCGTTGATAAGGAATGGCTGGCTTGGTAAGTGGTAGCTCGCTCGCTACTTGCTCACTGAACACACCCCTGGACATCTGGATAACATGGAGTGCATACAAAACGCCGACAAAAGGACAGTTTTCTTTTCATTGAAGATGTCAAATATTAATCACGACGATTTTTGTTGCAATGAAAACGTACCTTGTTCAGTTTCAACGAGTTGTTTTAATGTTCAAAATGTACATAAACTCACTGGTGTTGAGTGTACAAAAGTGTACATATATATATATATATATATATCTATAAATATCTCTCAGCAATTTCCCCCGTGGTCTCCCGACGAATTAATTCCGGAAACAGGTATTTCATGACGAAGCCGATGTTGATGTTTATTCTCTTCACATAACTGATATAACATATCAATAATTGGTTCACGAGCGCCAGCCAGAGTGACCACTCGAACTCGGCTCCATAGCGCTGTGGAGGAGGTTATGTGGCTGTCTCGTGAATCATGTACTCCTGCAGCGCTGAAGCCTCCGGGGGAGTGGACGTCTGTGGCATCGAAGCCACGTGGTACGTTCCGCCCTGCGGGTGTGGGGAAATCCGTGAATGTGTGCGAGTGGAAAGGTTGAGGGGAGGGGGGTGCGTGGCTGGAGTCCCTTTTTCGAGAGAGGAGCGACAACTCACGATTTGACGCCATTTTGAGTCCATTCAGTGCGGTGCACGTGCGGAGCCGCCGTTTGGCGCTCGTGCATTGAACCGTGTATTCCATGATGTTCTCTATGTATGAGAGATGGGAATGGTCTTTTACATGTTGATAATGAACAAATTATGTGAAGATGACAAAATAGAAGATTTATGACAACTAAGAACCAGATGATAAAGAAGAAATTCACAGAGCTGTTTGTGATTTAACAGTCACAGACATTTAGAACCATGACAAAGAAGGAGAGTGAGACTCGAACTCTCACCTCCCTGCTTATACATGTACAATACAATGTTTAGAGTTATCTTTGTATTTCTGCAGTTGTTTGACCTTGTTTATCGTGTGTGGGTATATATTTGTGTTTGTTTAATTTTCATATTTAAATTATTAATCTAAACTTTGCTGTATGTTGCCAATCATATATTAATCCCACCAAAAATAGATTAGCCCACCCCACCTTGCCCCCTTATACACACACACACACACACACACACACACACACACACACACACACACACACACACACACACACACACACACACACACACACACACACACACACATACACACACACACACACACAACATATTTACAATCACACACACGCACACGTTAATGTTCTCACCCATTCAAATCAACAGAGACAAATACATACATTCAATGCATGCCCCCCCCTCTTTCTCAGTTGTGGCATACAACTGTATAACTGGCATGAATTGGTTTCCAGCAAATTCTTTCTGAAGCATCACTGAAAATTTGAATGACAATAATCATATCTTCCATGTGAAAGTACAAAAAAAAAAACTTATTTTATTATTTGTTTCACGAAGGTCTCAGAGACCATTGTGAAAGGCTGTGTTAGCCCGGATCCGTTCTCCGTTCATTTGTCTTTGTTTTGACTTTGGAGACATGATCTAGACCCGATATTAATTGATCTCGCTCGAAGACTCGAACTCAAACTTAATTTTAAATAAAGATGCCTTCCCCTTCAAGTGCTAATTAATCCACGAGCAATGGATAACAAGCCTGGAAAGCCAAAGCAAAGGCCAGTCTCACTCGCAGCACACAAGTATACACATATGGGACCATTACCACCATCACACTGACCTGGCAGAGAACTGACCAAGAAGTTGCTTTCCATCCAACACGACTGACTCTGTCCTCCCAGATTTTCCGTCTTTTAGCATCTGATGGAAATCTATACATGTTGAATCCCATCTCCGTTCTATTTGTGCACCAAAAGGTGCAACAACCTGTCATTTTGTCGTAAAATCGATGTAAAACACGAATGAGAACGTTAAAACGCTGACCGATATGCGTCAGATCCTGTCCGCGATGGACTCAAAATGGCTCCACGCAATCACGTGACTAGATTTTTCCGGACCCTCTATGTCGCCACTCTCTATAAAGGAACTCAAGTGCGTGCCTTTTCTTGCCTGAGGAGGGGTGTCCCCCCACCCCTCACGCTGCATCTCCTCCCCTCTCGCGCTGCCTCCCCCCCCCCTCCTGCTGCCTCCCCCCCCTCCTGCTGCCTTCCCCCCTCCTGCTGCCTCCCCCTCCTGCTGCCTCC
Organism: Eptatretus burgeri; assembly: GCF_056783735.1. Classification (NCBI taxonomy): domain Eukaryota; kingdom Metazoa; phylum Chordata; class Myxini; order Myxiniformes; family Myxinidae; genus Eptatretus; species Eptatretus burgeri. The sequence continues at coordinate 140,254,616 of NC_140961.1, forward strand.
CCCTCCTGCTGCCTCCCCCTCCTGCTGCCTCCCCCCCACTCCTGCTGCCTCCCCCCACTCCTGCTGCCTCCCCCACTCCTGCTGCCTCCCCCACTCCTGCCGCCTCCCCCACTCCTGCTGCCTCCCCCCCACTCCTGCTGCCTCCCCCACTCCTGCTGCCTCCCCCCACTCCTGCTGCCTCCCCCCACCCCTGCTGCCTCCCCCCACTCCTGCTGCCTCCCCCCCACTCCTGCTGCCTTCTCCCCCTCCTGCTACCTTCTGCCCTCTCCTGCTGCCTTCTCCCCCTCCTGCTCTCACTGCCTTCCTTCCCTCCCCCTGCTCCTCGGCTGCCTTTCCTTCCCCCCGCCCCTCGGCTGCCTTGCCTTCCTTCCTCCCCCGCCCCTCGGCTGCCTTGCCTTCCTTCCCCCCGCCCCTCGGCTGCCTTGCCTTCCTTCCCCCCGCCCCTCGGCTGCCTTTCCTTCCTTCCTCCCCCCGCCTCTCGGCTGCCTTTCCTTCCCTCCCCCGGCCCTCGGCTGCCTTTCCTTCCCTCCCCCCGCCCCTCGGCTGCCTTTCCTTCCCTCCCCCCGCCCCTCAGCTGCCTTTCCTTCCCCACCCCTTGGCTGCCTTTGCTCATGCTATCCTCCTCCTAACCCACTCCTCCTCCCAACCCCCTCCTCCTCCCAACCCCCTCCTCCTCCCAACCCCCCTACTCCTCCCAACCCCACTCCTCCCAACCCCACTCCTCATCCCAAACCCACTCCTCCACCGTACAACTCTCCGGAGGTCGAGGAGAAGAAAATGTGTCAATTCGCCAAACGAAAGGTTTTTGTTCTTGTTCTTGTTGTTAAAGCAGTTGGAACTACTGCTCAGATCAATTCAATTTTTATAAAGCAATGAATCACCAAATGTGTTCGTATCCCAACTCAGCTATTAAATGTCATCCCAGTGTTTCACAGGCAGTGTGATTCATCAATGCCTGTTCCGTCTCTTGGATGGACATTCAGCTGGGTGTCACGTCTGCCAGAATCTCCCCCCCTCCCCCCTCCCCATCCTCCTCTTCCTCCTCTTCCTCCTCTTCCTCCCCTTCCTCCTCTTCCTCCCTTCACGACCCACTCCCTCTCCCACTCCTCTGCCTCTCCTCCCTCTCTCTCCCACCCCTATCCCTCTCTCCCACCCCAATCACTCTCTCCCTCTTTTTTTTTTTTTGTATACCTTGGTCGAGGCTCGTATGAGAGCTAACACACAACTCACAGCAAGGGGGAGTGGAAGGGACAAAACAGTGGGGAACAGACACATTAGCTGAACTGTGGAAGGGAGAGGAATGGGGATGGGACGGGGAACATGGCGAAGAGAAGATGGACATTACAGGGACTTTCAGGAAGGAAAGCAGGGGAATTGAAGGAAGTGGGCTTGGGTGGATTATCGGGGGTAGAAAAGATCGAGGATTTGGATGGGGGAAGATAAGAGGTGGTGGTGAACAGCTGTTTTGAAAGCCTGGAGGGAAGAATGGGAAAGAATAGAGTGAGGAAGTTTATTCCAAAGGCGGGAAAAAAGAGGAATGAAAGAGTGAAGATGAGCAGTGATTCGTGATTTTGGTAGTTTTACCAGAAGGGGGTTGTTGGCGGACCTTGAGCGCCCTGTGGAAATGTGGTGGGGACAAATCGCAGAGAGAGCAGGGGGGGCAAGGCTGGAGAGGAGTCGGTAGAAGACAGAAAGACCACCGATCAACCTGCGGTGATTGAGTGAGAGGCCCAAAGACTCACCTTCATTGCGGGAGATGCCGATGATCTCTGAAGAGGTCTCTGAGACCTCTTCCACCCAATCACTCTCTCCCTCCTCCACCCCAATCACTCTCTCCCTCCTCCACCCCAATTACTCTTTCCCTCTTCCACCCCAATCCCTCTCTCCCTCTTCCACCCCAATCCCTCTCTCCCTCTCCCACCACCTCCCTCTCTCCCTCTCCCACCCCTCCCCCTCCCTCTCTCCCTCTTCTCCCACCTCTCTCTCTCCCTCCTCTCCCACCTCTCTCTCCCTCCTCTCCCACCTCTCTCTCCCTCCTCTTCCACCTCTCTCTCCCTCCTCTCCCACCTCTCTCTCCCTCCTCTCCCACCTATCTCTCCCGCCTCTCCCGCCCCTCTCTCCCACCCCTCTCTCCCGCCACTCTCTCCCGCCCCTCTGTCCCGCCCCTCTGTCCCGCCCCTCTGTCCCGCCCCTCTGTCCCGCCCCCTCTGTCCCGCCCCCTCTGTCCCGCCCCCCTCTGTCCCGCCCCTCTGTCCCGCCCCCTCTGTCCCGCCCCTCTGTCCCGCCCCCTCTGTCCCGCCCCTCTGTCCCGCCCCCTCTGTCCCGCCCCTCTGTCCCGCCCCCTCTGTCCCGCCCCTCTGTCCCGCCCCCTCTGTCCCGCCCCCTCTGTCCCGCCCCCTCTGTCCCGCCCCTCTGTCCCGCCCCTCTGTCCCGCCCCTCTGTCCCGCCCCTCTGTCCCGCCCCTCTCTCCCGCGCCCCCTCTCTCCCGCGCCCCCTCTCTCCCACGCCCCCTCTCTCCCTCCTCCCCGCCTCTCTCTCCCTCCTCCCCGCCTCTCTCTCCCTCCTCCCCGCCTCTCTCCCTCCTCCCCGCCTCTCTCTCCCTCCTCCCCGCCTCTCTCTCCCGCGCCCCCTCTCTCTCCCTCCTCCCCGCCTCTCTCTCCCTCCTCCCCGCCTCTCTCTCCCTCCTCCCCGCCTCTCTCTCCCTCCTCCCCGCCTCTCTCTCCCTCCTCCCCGCCTCTCTCTCCCTCCTCCCCGCCTCTCTCTCCCTCCTCCCCGCTCTCTCTCTCCCTCCTCCCCGCCTCTCTCTCTCCCTCCTCCCCGCCTCTCTCTCCCTCCTCCCCGCCTCTCTCTCCCTCCTCCCCGCCTCTCTCTCCCTCCTCCCCGCCTCTCTCTCCCTCCTCCCCGCCTCTCTCTCCCTCCTCCCCGCCTCTCTCTCCCTCCTCCCCGCCTCTCTCTCCCTCCTCCCCGCCTCTCTCTCCCTCCTCCCCGCCTCTCTCTCCCTCCTCCCCGCCTCTCTCTCCCTCCTCCCCGCCTCTCTCTCCCTCCCTTCCTCTCCCACATCCTATCCCTCCCTTCCTCTCCCACATCCTATCCCTCCCTTCCTCTCCCACATCCTATCCCTCCCTTCCTCTCCCACATCCTATCCCTCCCTTCCTCTCCCACATCCTCTCCCTCCCTTCCTCTCCCACCTCCTATCCCTCTATCCCTCTCCCACCTCCTATCCCTCTATCCCTCTCCCACCTCCTATCCCTCTATCCCTCTCCCACCTCCTATCCCTCTATCCCTCTCCCACCTCCTATCCCTCTATCCCTCTCCCACCTCCTATCCCTCTATCCCTCTCCCACCTCCTATCCCTCTATCCCTCTCCCACCTCCTATCCCTCTATCCCTCTCCCACCTCCTATCCCTCTATCCCTCTCCCACCTCCTATCCCTCTATCCCACCTCCTATCCCTCTATCCCTCTCCCACCTCCTATCCCTCTATCCCTCTCCCACCTCCTATCCGTCTATCCCTCTCCCACCTCCAATCCCTCTATCCCTCTCCCACCTCCTATCCCTCTATCCCTCTCCCACCTCCTATCCCTCTATCCCTCTCCCACCTCCTATCCCTCTATCCCTCTCCCACCTCCTATCCCTCAATCCTTCTCCCACCTCCTATCCTTCTCCCACCTCCTATCCCTCTCCCACCTCCTATCCCTCTCCCACCTCCTATCCCTCTCCCACCTATCCCCTCTCCCACCTCCCACCTCCTATCCCTCTCTCACCTCCCACCTCCTATCCCTCTCTCACCTCCCACCTCCTATCCCTCTCCCACCTCCCACCTCCTATCCCTCTCCCACCTCCTATCCCTCTCTCACCTCCCACCTCCTATCCCTCTCCCACCTCCCACCTCCTATCCCTCTCCCACCTCCTATCCCTCTATCCCTCTCCCACCTCCTATCCCTCTATCCCTCTCCCACCTCCTATCCCTCTATCCCTCTCCCACCTCCTATCCCTCTATCCCTCTCCCACCTCCTATCCCTCTATCCCTCTCCCACCTCCTATCCCTCTCACCCTGTCCCGCTCTCCCACCTCTATCCTTCTCATCCTCTCCCCCTCCCACTCTCCCATCATTATCCCTATGTCTCTCTCCCTCTCCCACCCCTATCCCTCTCTTCCTCTGCCTCCCTTCCATACATCCTTTATACTTCCCCTCCCTCCTCTCTCCCTCTCCCCTCCCTCCTCCCCCAATATTCTCCTCGGCGAAGCGACGGGTTTTATTTGCTCGTAAAAAAAAAAATACAAAAACGATTTAACAGAACAGAAGCAATAAGGTACCACAACCTATGCAGCTGATAGTACCCTAATAGTGTTTCGGGCCGGGTCTCGGCTGTGAGCACGACCGCTAGGTGGAGCAGTAGGGTGGACTCCACCGAACACCTGGAATCTAGATCGTACCTTTCGGAAAACTCCGAGGGTACGGGTCCCTTACCGGACTGTGAATCGTCAATAATTCCACCACGTGGTACAGGGTTATTTGCCAACTTCAAAATACCTGGAGATCCACGTGGCGAGCTACCGTGTATTCACACCCTCGATGGCACTCGTACGAATCGAGCCGTTACCGTGCCCAACCCGTGCGCAACCCAAGCGGATGGTTGCCGAAGTTCCGTCGGTCCAAATGTACAATTACAGCGGCAACAGCCTTTGTAATTCACCAACACGAGCCATGCTAAGCCAATGGAAGAAACACAGAACCGAGCTGTTACATTTAACAAATGGGGTATTTATTCACAGTAATCGGGGAAATGAAGGAAGGACGTAAGGGCAGAGTTATCACGACTAATAGAGAATGCAAATTTGCACACAAGCACTTAAACAATTCCTACTTGAAGACGGGCCCACCGACACACACACACACACACACACACACACACACACACACACACACACACACACACACACACACACCCACACACACACACACACACACACACACACACACACACACACACACACACACACACCCAGAAGGACATGGACCTGTCCACCACGTGTGGTTTGGCTGACACGAGCAAACCAGGCCAGCGTCGAGATGCGGTCCGAAGAACCAGAGCACGCCAGCCCACGCCAGCAATGAGATGAGCCAGGAACCAGAACACGTGCTCGTGAAGACGGGGCGCAGATTCTTTTCTACCCGCTCGAGCAGATCCTCTCGATTATTTGCTCTCCGTCCCTTTTGTCGATCTCGGTGCGATCCGCTCATCACGGCCCGCTCTCATTGGGTGGGACACGACACATTCCCTTATTTGGCACGCAGCCAAGCGAACCGGCTCATGACCATATTTGGGAATGGAATTCCATCCCCGAACGAATTCCGAACACACCCGCATACCAGCGAGCGTGCGAAGAATGCCGGGAGCAGAGGGTTGTCGCTGTGAGAGCGAAGATGGTGTTGTTGTTGTAGTTGTAGATGTCGTAGCCGTAGTTGTGAGTGAGGTAAAATCCTAACTATCAAAGCAAGCAGTCATAGACTGGTACTTACGAAATCGTCAACTTGACCTCTGACCTTGTCTAATAAAAGCTGTCTCAAGAGAAGGTAGCGACGCAAAGCAGAAGTTTCTCCGATGATTCTGTACCAAACCATCAAAAATGGAATGTTTGACCTCGCTGTGACCTTGACCTTTGACTGATTTTGACCAAAATCTAATCAGCACTAGCCATCACGTGGTGTAATTTGACATTGGTAGCTTCTTCCATTCTCGAGTTATCGTGCACAAACACACACACACACGACGGAAGTCATCAATATACTGTTGCGAATTCGCCCCCGCGGCGTGCGAGCGGCCACGTAACTCGAATCGCGGCACGTCGCCCACCGGACAGACAATTCTGTCGTGACCCTCTCGGACTAACGCCGGGAACTAGTCACGGGTGGGCCTTTCGGCCTCACCACGATCGTGCCAATCGGCCCCCCGCGTGGGATAGGGTTGTTCGCCAAATTCGACCTACCTAAGTACGGTAGACCGGGCGATCGCACCTCGCCGCAGGTCGACTCCGGACACGGGCCACTTTAAGCGACCCGTTCCGTACTATCGGGATAACCGAGCGGTGTTATCGTCAACCTCAACGGTTCCGATTAATTATCGGGCGTATTTAGCCCACTACCAACCCTTTAGGTGAAGTAAGATGGAGATTCAATTAAAGAAAAGACGAAGCGAAACGGGAAAAACAGTTCAACATAAGGCACATTTATTCCGCGGCACACGGATAGCACACATATACAATTACAACAATTATGCACCAAAAGCAGTTGCAACAAAACAAACACAACAATGCAGATCTACTACTGACTACGCGAGCACACGGCAACACTTACACAGTTTTACTTTACAGACGGCGCCGACAACGCATATACTCAAAAGCAAAAGAAAAGGGCCACCCTCAAATACAAGGGGACAGACGGGGCCTGTGGGCGCGAGACCGGGTGGAGCCTACCCGTCTTGTGATGAGCCGCAAAATGCGGCGCCACTGCCCCGACTCTGCGCTCCTCCGGGGATTTCGTTGGCACTGCTTGGAATGGGGCGGGAACGGGGCCCCCTTTCCGCACTATCTCAGCGCGGGGGGGGGGGGGGGAAAGGGGGGGAATTGTTGATGCTCTGGGGAAAGAGGATAGCTGGCTTGCTTGGGTCCCGCGACGAGCGACTCCACTGCGACCTTGACCGCGCTCCCGGCTTCCCCTCTCTGCAGCTCCCCGACAGACTCCGAACCCCGACAGACTGACTCTCCTCCAGACCCGTCTTGACTGCTGCTGCCACACTCCGCTGCCGCCACACCTCTCTAACTCGCCCGAGCCCAAAACTGACTGAATTCGCCCCGCGCTCGGCGCTTTATAGTACGGCAGGAGAACCCATATGCAAATTTCCGGATCAGGATGAGCTCGGGGGCGGAGCCACGCTCGCCCATTGGACGGAGCAAAAGTGGGCGTGAATCATTCCTGATCCTCGAATTTGCATATATCGATTCTACTCCGACACACCTGGAGGTGGGGCCAAATCTCCCCGCGCTTGCTGATGGGATGGATCAGAAGTGGGCGTGTATCATTCCTGATCCGACTTCTCCTCGGAAAGGCCGCTTTTTGCACCCGTGGTCGGCGCGCGTCCCGCACGAGGCCAGGACAGCCTGACGCTCGGCGTTCACAAGTGGTGCGGGAATGGCCGCAGAAGGAGAGGCGAAGGTGGTGGAGGGTCTAAAGTGGCGGTCCCTGGCCACGGTGACGTTTGGAATGGCGGTGATGCGATGGTTGCGGGATGGTGTGCTGTGAAGATAAAGGTCGTGGCTGTTGGCGTTGTTGTTGTGAAGCGGCGTTGCGGTTGGTGGTTGTTGTGTGATGGCGGTTGAGACGTGGCTGGTTCAAAATAAAGATAGAACAGAAAAACGGCTATGTTAAAGGGTCGCAGCCCGAATGAATCACATTTATTCCCTCTAAACAACGGGTTTGGGGCTAACTACACATGTACTTACAGAGATATCTCACCTACGGGACCTGAATGGTGGTTTGCGAATTTCCTCAACCACAACAATACTTACGAAATCTAGTAATAACTCACAGCGCATGTACATTTATTCAACCATTAAACGAGGGACGGGGGGACCCTAACTAAAAACACATACTTGTATGTTGACCTGTATGTTGAGTGCTCGTGCCTTCCAGATTCGCAACAATAGTGTTCACCAAACATGGACATTTTATCGTTGTGATGATCGCCCTTTACCAATATTGGTTACAATTTTTGAATAATTGAAGCAAAAGAATATTTCAACAAGAACAAAGATGTCCAGTGTAAAAAATGTAATGGAACATTGTTGTGATTTCTAATCAAAGGACGACTACCCCTTATTAATCCCAGAGGCAATGTAAATAACCTGTTATTTCCTTGGATTACATTTGCAGAATCCTGATTACAAATTATTTTTGTAGATTCCTTGAAATATCTACCGTACATGCATCACCAATTTATAATTTTCATTTGCTGTGCTGTGGTCCACACCGATAACGTTGCTGGCTTTTTGACAAGGAACAAGGGGTGGTGGAGGGCATGGGTGCTGATTTTCACCCATTATTACTTTCTCCTCATAATTTTCAGATGCCTTCAAAATGTTTTTATCCAGAATGGTGATGTGCCTTCTGATTCATTAATCGTACTGTATTACATTTTTACACCATTCGGATTGCAGCATAGATTGTCTTGCCAGTTTTTTCCTGATGTGAGAAATTGACAAGTTATTATCCCATAAGTAGAATGAAGTTTGATTTGGAATATGCATACCTGACATCCTTCATTGAACAAGGAAATATAAAACATATTAGTTCCAATGCCATTCCTTGATACTTTTGTATGTTTTATATGCTGTAAGGTTCGGCACGTGTTTGCATATTTCACAGATTCGGTTGAATACTGAGAAACTGATATGTAAAACATATTTAGTGCGCCAGTTAAAGTAAGCTTGATAAGCTGTGTCATTCTGGTCCAGGTAATGAAGGTATGCAGCAAGTTCAGCAGGTGATGAAAAATCATCAACATGAATGAAAGAGTCCCCAGGCAAAAAATCCTCATAATTCTTCCTGGTTGTGCCAAGCACAACCGGCACGAGCCCTGCCCAAAGTGCATTTCTCCATAATTTCTCAGTGATGTAGTCTCGATATTTTGAGTTTTCAAATGATAAGTAGAACTTGTATTTAGAAAGTGTGGCTTTCATGCAGGTCTTATCTTTGCAAAGTCGTTCACCGTGGCTCCCAAAGACTTTCACAGAGAGGTGCGGCTGGAGGCGGTGGTAATATTTCACTCGAGCAAGATTTTCACCCCAGTGTGATACCACCCACACAGCAAGCTCCTTTGGAGGTTTGATGGTAGACCCATGCACTTGGGGAGTGACTGCATTTATATTCGCTTTTATATCTGAAGTCTGTAGGTTCTAGAGCAAGAAAAAGAGACCAAAGTTTCCAGGGTTCCACTTTCAATTCGTGATTTGCTTTCTGGCAATGACTATACATTTTCATGAGATGACAAGCAATATGACTTTGAAGAAGAAAAACCAAAAACTGTTCTTGTGAGTGTCATTCTATTAAAGAACATAATCAAATATATTTTTGGTCGAAAACATCAAAGAAGGTTGAGGTGACAGAGGGTAAAAGAACAACATACTAACACGAGGCCAATATCAAAGTGGATTCCACATGTCTGTGCTGAATATTGTAGAACACGAGTTATTAGCAACATCTATCCATCTATCCACTCCAATATAAACACAGACTCGGTGCATGACCCCCACTGGTGTTCCCACAATCTATTGCAACAAAATGGCCATCAATGACGTATCGTTTGGCCAACACGCAGTGATTGAATTTCTCGTGAGGGATAACTCAACTGCAGATATTCTCCAGTCGAAGTTTGGGGTCTGAGCTTGTTGAAATCGGGACGTTTTACCTCTTTGCTGAAAATCCAAGCTAACATTTTGGCACCGAATCAGTCTTTCTGTTATCCTTTCATCCCAAGCTTGTTAACCTCCGCCATCGAAGATGGATGGAGGTTACTGTTTTCACCCCTTTTTGTTTGTTTGTTTGTTTGTGAACAGTATTACGGAAAAACTCCTTGACGGATTTCGACGAAACTTGGTGGGGGGGGTGAGGTCTGGTCCAAGGATCATGCCATTAGATTTTGGACTTGGTCCAAAATCCAATATGGCCGCTATGGTGGCCAATTTGAAAAAAAAAATTTTTTTTTTTTGCATTTCTACATGTTTTTAGTGATTTCCACCCCCCCCCCTCAAAAATTGTTAGAGAAATAATTTTTTGCAACTTTTTCAACAATTTCGATTTCTTTTTTTTTTGCATTTCTACATGTTTTTAGTGATTTCCACCCCCCCCCTCAAAAATTGTTAGAGAAATAATTTTTTGCAACTTTTTCAACAAAATTTCGATTTCTTTTTTTTTGCATTTCTATGTTTTAAGTGATTTCCAACCCCCCCCCCAAAAAAAAAAAAATGTTGCAAATTTTTTTCAACAAAATTTCGATTTTTTTTATTTTTTATTTTTTATTTTTGCATTTCTACATGTTATAAGTGATTTCCAACAAAAAAAAAACATGCCAAAATTATAATTGCGGCTGATTTTGGGACTTTAGGTGGATATACCCACGTAGAATCAATTTCTGTCTCAAGGAATCGAGTTATGACGAATTAATTGAGTATGTAAAAGTTAAAAGGGAAAGTTGCAAACTATAACTCTGTGAGCACTGTTGACGTCAAATTGAATGAATAGGATATCGGGTTCACTTGAGTGACCTAGCAGTATTGGCGGCGGAGGTTTTGCACTCTACCGAGTGCCCCCCTCTAGTTAATTGTGTTTGTAACCCATTCCCATGTCTTATTTATACCATGTTGGGCAACATTGTCAAATCTGAGCTTGTATGTCTGGTATAACTCCCATGGTCTCAGCTAGAAAGCATGCCTCCTTGACTTAAGACACGCTGGCTGGATAGCCTTGAACCCAGATGAGAGGTACCCACACTCACCTCAAAGCTGTCTGGCCTGGGATTGATTCCTGATTCAGCTATAAACTGTTATCCACTCCAAGTTGAAGGTCAGGGTCTTGCACCCATTGTCGCACGAAACCACTATTTAGAATTTTCTCCCTTTTTTCTGCGAATGTCCAAGGACTTTTAGAATGAAAGTTTGCATCAATAATGGGAATAAAAATTGGGTTGACAATTTTTTGACCTTGACCTGATTTTTTAAGTCCTCATCCAATTATAGACATTTTAACATTTTTCACCATAACTCCACTTAAATTTGTCTGAATGAACTAAATTTCCCTCACAAGATCGCCGAGAGCAAGGCACATTTCCGATTAATTTGAATCGTAATCCTCTGAGTTAAAGGTCAAGGTTAAATGGCAGTCTGAAAAAATAATGCGTTTTTGTCATCGCTCAATTTGCCAATGCAGAATTTCAACGACCACTTGGCCTTCCAAGATGTTCTTGCATCATTATGATGGACCTGTACTAAAGTTGTGCACCTTTTATTTGATTAATGGCCTTGATCTTCCTTTTCAGATTGTAACCGAATTAACGAATAATACCATTTTGATTTTCCTCCGATTTTAATGATGTTGAGTTTTATAGATAGATTGTAGACGGGGACACATTTTCTTGGTCTATACTCTATCCCAAAATGTTGATGGTCAAGGTCATATGGTGTTCCTAAACAAACATGGCCATCATGGATCGCAGGTAAGTCATGGGAGGTTTACCCTTGTGATCGCAAATATCTATTTTTTTTTTTGTTTTGTTCTTTTTTCGTGGGATTCTCTTTTGCTTTTTACCCACTCCCATTCTTCACCACAAAGTAAATTTTCCTTTTCCTATCAAAGTATTTTTTTTTAAATCGCTGTGGTCTCCACTACTTCACCAGCCCCAATTATTCCCATCTTATTATGAGGTCAACCAGCTTGCATTTTTGTGTTATATCTTTCAAGAATCTGATGATCGACTAAAGGTGGTTTGGGCAGGAATTTGTAATTTGTCAAGGCAATAACACAAAACTTTGCGAAGTACGAGTGGGATCTTTATGGTCCACCAACTAATGTTGACAGACAGCATACCCAGTTTAACGTTGATCCGATGGATGGTGCACACATTGCTGAATCGCCCTGCCTGCGAAACATTTGGGGGACAGTACGGAGCTGGTTCGACATCGGACTACAGGGCAGATAGCTCATAGGTGAGTTGAAGCACAATACCATGCAGTATATGTCATTACTGCTTTTTCTGGCTTAATGGCCACCTCTGTACGAACCTTTTCTTCAATCTTTTCGAGCCAGCCGTAAGGGGAGAAGATGTCAGAATCTCTTCGGTAGGTTAAAGTCAAATTGAAAATTCCATCAAGGTGTTCTGTGATCGAATTTGGTGGAGCCTCCAAGCAAAACCATACCCATCGTTGATCTGGCCGCCTCCTTGTTGGCAATTGGTACCTACATACAACAGGTTATGTGCATGTTACCAAAACCACAAAATGAACTCATTTTAATCCAGCATGTCTGTGCTTTATCATCACAATTTTAAGTCATTCTATCAGTTTATGGGATGAATATCACTATGTGGGAGGAGGGAGGAGGTTGATTAATCAAGAAGATTTGACTCATTGATGATTAATCGTTGATGAAAATTAGTGTGGAGATTAAAAGTGTGGCAGACACAAAAACATCACCAGGCTGTTTTTATTTTCACAGGCAAATACCCGTCGCTGACGGGAATACAAAGGGAGGGGTGGGGGCGACAAGAATGGGGAAAGGGAGTGCAGAGGATTGGAGGAGCGAGGGGGGTGAGGTGGGGGTAGACCGAGGAAGGGAGGGGGAGTAACTGGGTCCTGAGTCTGAGCTCTTATTGTGCTGTTTAAATAACACCAGGTGGGTTGACAGCCTGTCATCCTTCTGAGGTTGGCAAAATGAGTACCAGCTTACTGAGGTAATAAGCCATTTGAGTAACATGTGTCGGAGTAGCGACCTGTCCAGGACTGTGCTAAGTCATCAAATGGAACTGCCTCAGCAGCCCCATGCACCGCATGGCATGAAAGGAATGATTATTATTGTTATTTATCATAACAACCGCAAATTTCTTTAAATTTTCAGATGGTAGTCCAGTTTTCGAAGTTTATTTAGTCCACGAGGAAAAGCAGATAAGGGTCAAGGAGAAATTGAAGATTATCAAGTCTTGTAGAGCACAGGAGCCATTCACAAAAATACTGTATTATGTAGGTGGAGAATCTATCTGATTTAGAAAGTCCTGAGTTATCACAACAGGACTTGCATCATATTTTGTTGCATGCTACCCTGTTCTCAACTATTTGTTTCATTGTCAGTTGACTTTACATGGCCTGTTCCTCTTTTTCACAAGCCCAGGCATCTGTTGCATAAGCCTCGGCACAACATAAAAGTTGCATGAAAAAGAGATAGACAACCTTTAACCACAATGGTTGTGATTAATAAGTTGGTGACAGTTATCTTTAGTGATTGAAACCAGGAACTGGTCCAATACATAATCAGGAGTATCAGTCTTGATAGAATCAGGATCTCGTCAATCACTTGGAATATGTACAGTATCTCAACCATGACAAATCCCACACACTCACCTTGTCTCTCCGAAATAACCGTCTGGCAAACCCTCCCATCCACTTCCTGAACAAAACATTTGAACTTGACGATGTTGTCACTCAAACTTTTGCGCCTTACCATCTGCTATAATCTTTTTGGGCAGACTATATTTCCAAGATGGCCTCCAAAGCCTGCCACCAACTAGGTATCTGTCATCATGCAAGGTCTTTCCTTGGACAATCTGAACTTTTTCAACCGACAAAGCCTTCACTCACACCTTAATGGAATTAAAGAAACCCTCCAATATCATGGGGGTTAGGTTCCCAGAAAATTCCCCTTTTCGAGAGTTGAAACCGCGATCATGGAAACCAAGGGCCAATGGGAAAGCAGGGTTTCGGTTCCTCGACTTCAAGAATATATTGTCACGATGCCGGTGTGTCGTCGGCCGCCAACCGACAGCTCTGAACGGAGCCGCAAGTCGAGTCGGCCCGACCGATCGCCCTGAATATAGATTTCCACCCGGATAAGTCCGAGTCGACGGGTCCTTGTACAAGAATCGAAATACGCCAATGGGAAGATCACGTGGGGTAGGGTCGATTGCCAAACTTCAATGTACCTAAATACCCACGTGATCCAACTACCGGGGTATTCCACCCTCGACGGAACTCGTACGGAACAAACCGCAGAGGCAAGCCTGTCCCGTGCGTGATTCCGAGCGGCTTAATCACCGAGAACCGTCGGTCCAAATGTCCCCCTTTTACGGCAAACCAACGGCTTTCTAACTCCCAACACACGAAATGCTCAGTCAATGAAAGAATCGACGCGACGAGCTGAAAACATTTAACAATTGGGGTATTTATTAATAATAACGGGGAACTCGGGAAGCACGTAAGAGCAGAACTATTCCGACTATACGAAATGCTATGCAAAGATTTACAGCACACAAAGCACTTAACAATTTCCTACTTATTAGACGGACACACGAACACACGAACACACGAACACACACACACACACACACACACACACACACACACACACACACACACACACACACACACACACACACACACACACACACACACACCCAAGTAATGGTGGCTGAGGCCTTTAATAACGGGCTCCAGCTCCGAGGACAGGTGAGCTGAAAACCAGAACCTATCTCGAACCTCTCCACCTCGTGTGGTCTTCAAGTTGTTCGGACCCGGGCTCCAGAGAGAGCGAGCTGGACCCAATCGCCGTGAGCCGCGATCCTTCCCGAGCTCCAGCGAATCCTCCCGCGCTTCTCAACACGTGCTGGTGAGATGAGGCACCAATCTTTCCCGTCTGCATCGCTTCCCTGAGGAACCACCTCCAAGAAGTGGTCGATGAGTCGCACCAAGCCGGGAACCAAACGGAGAACAAAGAGCTCCACGAACCAAGAAGAAGCCACCATTCGCAGCTGGAGCCGAGCAACCGACTCAACTTTCTTCCAAACGAAACAGCTCTCCAAAAAGCCTACCGAGCCAAGCAGGACCCGAAGCTCTGCTGAACAATTCCTCTGCAGAAGCAAAAAGCTTCCGAAGGCCTCAACCCTAACCCAAGTCAAACAGGACCCGAAGGTCTGCTGAACGATGCCCCTCAACTCCCCTCTGACTTCCAACACACAAAGAAAGGATCTCCTCTTTATCCTTCTCCCCCCCTCCCCCCGCGCCCGGCGTGACTCGTGCCCTCGTGATCCATCCCCCGCTCAACCACGGGTGGGAAGGAGTTGTTGACGTCATGAATTACGGGATGGAAGGGCTCTTCTTCCTCTTCGCTGAAGAGGGGGAGAGACGTCTCCATTGTTCATTCCCTAACTATTAAATCGATCCGCAGCACATCTAATCAATTTCTAAACATTTAAACAATGGAAGGTGAGCTATCTCGGGAACAAGCACTTATCGACATGGCTGACGAAAGGAACCTGTATGTTGTGTGCAATCAAATTCCAAATTCATAACACCACCCCTCCCCTTTTTACAGACTCGTCCCGAGTCGTCAAATTTTTGTGTGACCAGCATGTGTAAGTTTTCCCCGAGTACTTTCTACCTTCGGATCCCTGAGTGCGACATTTCTTTATATGTGTCCCAAAAATAAATAACCTAATCCGCTGCATAACTAACTAAGCAAACTCTCACAGACTCATTCGGACAACTTAACTAAAATTGTCGGCGCTAAAACAAATATGCAGGTGAGGTTCCACGTATTTACAATTTTCATTTGACTTATCCATTACTTCACCATGGCCCAGGACTTGTGATCTGTGAAAGGGGAGAAGGTAAAAGTCATTTCAAAGTTCATTGATGCAGGGAAATGGATGGAGATGGTCGCAAAACACAAATGAGCATGATGGATGCACAGGCTGCCTGCAGGGCAGTCCTTGCAAAACTGGATGTTCCTGGTGCACATGGTGATGGATGGACATGGGCAAACGCAAACAAGGGCTAGCAGGCATGGGGTCATGGCAGAGGCAGGCAAACTAGGCATGGCAAGGCAAGCCCATGCAGAACAGGCGGCTGCAGCACAACAGGCCGGCAGGTGAAGCTGGCCGGCCTCTGGTGTGGTTCCATCAGGTCTGGAGGGAGTGCGGTGGTGCCGGCCGCTGTGAAGGCGGGCTCGGACCTAGCCTAATGTCTCTCTCCACTCTATCGCCTTTGCCCGTCTCTGTCCATACCCACTCCCTTAATTTGCCACAAAACACAACAAAATTTCGCCCCTCTTTATTTTTATTATTTTTATTTCCCTTTTATAATTGTCTTCCCTAATCCCCTTTATCGTCATTGTCCAGCTATCCTATCATGTCCACCTAGCCTACTCCCAACCCCTACATTCCCTCTCTGGAGGGGAATAGGGAGAGACTAGCGTCCTGTCTCGAGGCCCAATAAAGCCTCAGAATGGCCTCCTCAGAGTTCAGCGATCTACCAAAGTGAGTCCATCGGCCTACAACGAGCGAAGCGATGGATGGTGCGAAGGGGTACATCTCCTATCTACCCTAACATTCATAAACCTGAAACTACTCCGAGGCTTTCCAAAAACGCCTCACACTTTAAACTATCGGTTCTAAAAACCATGATTCCTGTTGCCTGTGTTTGTGTCCATTATAAATTTGGGCCTTGCCCTCGTTTTCATTCGTGCCCTCGCACAATTTCCTGGCTGGGCAGCGTGGCTCAACTGGCAGG
This sequence comes from Eptatretus burgeri, assembly GCF_056783735.1. NCBI lineage: Eukaryota > Metazoa > Chordata > Myxini > Myxiniformes > Myxinidae > Eptatretus > Eptatretus burgeri. Next base: position 140,270,944 of record NC_140961.1, read on the forward strand.
AATTCCACCTCTGCCGAACTCTAACCATGGCATCCCCAGGCCCGCAGGCTGCCTCCAAGCCGAGCTGCTCCCTACAACGCGCGGGGTTGCCCTCTCTGGCATTGCCCCCCTCCGATGCCCATGTGGCGTGTTGATGCCCCGGGTCCCTTTCCGAGGGTCGCCCGTGCCCAGTACACTATCCCGGCCCCTCTTGGGCCCTTGGCCTACTCTGGCCGACTAATCCGGTGCCCGGGGTGCCCACTAAACAAAACTCACCTTTCCACAGCCACGCTCCCAGCCGGTCCATGAACTCTTGCACCCCTCCAAACGGGTTTCATGCCTTCTCTCGACACCAACAACAAAACGATCTCCTTTTAGTAAATTTAACTACCCACTAACTAACATTAAACTGGCCCTGGGGTCACTTGGTTGGGAATCACTCCTCCCCCCCCCAAACAGTCATTTGCACCATGTATACCACATTCGCTCCACTCACACACTTGGGCCCGCTGTCCCATACTAACTCATTGTACACTTCACTCTTTTCCACTCACACCATCACTCTATACTGCCATTCTTCCTAATTAAATCCCCTGACTAACTCGTGCTCCCTCGTCATCCCTTAAAAGTCATGCACGTTCCATTTACTCCACGTAGCTAAGCTACGTCTCCACTACACATTTCCAGTCTGTCCATGTCTCCAAAAATTCCCATTTCCTAAATCTAAACTGAAATCCCTCTAATTAATTCATTCCACGGGCTCCATGAGGCATTGTCACTGCCCCATGAAGCCAGTCAAACTATCGCTAACCCATCTCCCTAACTAGTAGTTCCTGTGCCCCCTAAGCAAGGGGGGTCTTCCACCCCCTGCCTGGGGCTCATGTCCACTCGAAGTGGCGAGGCTTGCTTTTTTTTTTCCTGTGCACACCAGCGCGGCAATTCACAACCTGCCCGTGACGTCATGGCAGCTGTTCGCGCACCTCGTCCCCTTGGACGGTAACATCCGGCAGGGATTCCCTTCTGCCGGATTTCAACCATGCAGCCACGACGTCACTGCGTATCCCAAAGCAAGCCCCGCGTTCGAGGGGTTCCCCACGCGGGCACATGTGCTCTGCCCGTCCGCAACCCACGCCGCGGAATCCCCGATGACGTCACTCGCACCCCGAACCTGCACGATTTGTCGCGCAAGCCGGGGTACGCATAACGCATCGGTGGAGCCGCTTCGCACGCTCTGCGAACATAACGTGCAACGCAGGCCACATGGAGCTTTACAAACACACTCGCCCGGAGAACCCGTCAATCAAATTCACAATCCAGCCTACCTTTTGTCCGTCCGCGGGATCGACGACATGCACCACGTGCGTTTCCGGACCGGATTTCACTCGCGCAGGTGCGCACGTGGCGGCCTCGTGCGAAGCACGGTACGGACCCCACGCGCGCTGCTGTGCCAATCCAGCACGGTCCTCGAAACCACTACGGCCGCTACACGGCCTTTGTCCCTCGTCAGGCACCGTCTTTGTCGCACTTTCACGCGCACATTCTCACGTGCCCTGACGCTCACACGCTCCACCATGGCACTCGGACACGCGGTTGTGCCTTCTCGCATACCAACCGCCACTTCTCTTTCATACCGCGACCTCACACACGGGGTTTCACTCACACACGGCGCTTCTCCCTTAAACACCTTTTCACTCACGCATCGTGCTTCTTCCATACACGGGGTTTCACTCGCACACGGGGAATCGCTTACACCGCCATAACACTTACACACGGGGTTTCACTCACACAATGCGTGCTTTCCAGCACGCATTTCGCCACACTCGTAACCACACACACCGGGACGACCGCGCTGGGGATTTGCGCTACCTCAAGCACTCCCGGGGTCTCCATACCCCCCAAGCTCCACGTGCACCCGTTAACACTCATCCGCTCTACGTCGTTCAGCACGACCGGACTCACCTCGTCACGATCTGCTTCAAGGGAGCATATTTCCTCCCTTTGTTCCTGAAGGAGGCTAACCTGCTGCTTGCACTGGGTCCCAACCCATTCCTTAAGCTCAACTCCATTGTCCTCCACTACCTTCAGGTGTGTGTATTTGTCCTTTGTGTCGTCCACTTCACTCCCTCTCTCCTCTATCTCCTGTGTCTCTGTTATTTCTATTTCCTGCGTCTCTGTCGTCACCGCTACCTCCTTCATTATCTCCTTAGTCTCCACGTGTCTCTCCCTACACGTCTCAGTCACCCCATTTAATTTTTCCTTCTGCGTCACCGTCACTTTCTCGGTCACCTCCACGAGTCTCGCCCAACATGTCTCCCTTATTATTGTGACCTCGCCCATCTCCATTGTGGGACCGACACAATCCACGCTCCCCCTAGCTCGTTCACTCCAACACGTGGCGCCGCCATGATTCCTCTTATGCCCGTCCCGATTGCCTTCAATTCCCCCTTTGTTTCCTGCTGGAGATTCAATCGCTTGTTCTGCATTTCACCCCTCAGTGTCTGCATATTTCCATCCATTTTGCCGTTCATGGCTTGCATATTCCCCCTCATCGCTTGCATCATCCGCATCAACATTTCTCCCACCCGGTTGACCTCACTACCCACCTGGCTCGGCTCGCCTTGGCTGAACATTTTGCGTGCTGGGAATAAAATTTATAACGCTCATAATTTGGGGACACGGGGGGGGGGGGGGTTTGCTCCGTATACCCCTGATCCGACTCCATGAATTTGGCTACGGAGGCGGAGGGGGTCGAATCCCACTTCTGATACCACTGTTGCGTTGACGGTGCGTCGTCGGCCGCCAACTGACCGCTCTGAATGGAGCCGCAAGTCGAGTCCCCCCGACCGCTCGCCCGGAATATAGATCATCGCCCGGATAAGTCCGAGTCAATGGGTCCTTGTACAAGAACCGAAATACGCCAATGGGCAGATCACGTGGGGTAGGGTCAATTGCCAATCTTCAATGTACCTAAATACCCATGTGATCCAACTACCGGGGTATTCCACCCTCGACGGAACTCGTGCGGAACAAACCGCCGAGGCGAGCCTGTCCCGTGCACGATTCCGAGCAGCTTAATCGCCGAGAACCGTCGGTCCAAATGTCCCCCTTTTACAGCAAACCAACAGCTTTCTAACTCCCAACACACGAAATGCTCGGTCAATGAAAGAATCGACGCGACGAGCTGAAAACATTTAACAATTGGGGTATTTATTAATAATAATGGGGAACTAGGGAAGCACGTAAGAGCAGAACTATTCCGACTATACCAAATGCATTGCAGATTTACAGCACACAAAGCACTTAACAATCTCCTACTTATTAGACGGGCCCACGGACACACGTACGCACACACACACACACACACACACACACACACACACACACACACACACACACACACACACACACACACACACACGTAATGGTGGCTGAGGCCTTTAATAACGGGCTCCAGCTCAGAAGACAGGTGAGTTGAAACCCAGAAGCTATCTCGAACCTCTCCACCTCGTGTGGTCTTCAAGTTGTTCGGACCCCGGCTCCAGCGAGAGCGAGCTGGACCCAATCGCCATGAGCCGCGATCCTTCCCGAGCTCCAGCGAATCCTCCCGCGCTTCTCAACACGTGCTGGTGAGACGAGGCGCCAATCTTTCCCGTCGATGCGTCGCTTCCCTGAGGAACCACCTCCAAGAAGAGATCGATGAGTCGCACCAAGCCGGGAACCAAACAGAGAACAAAGACCTCCACAAACCAAGAAGAAGAAGCCACCATTCGCAGCTCGTGCCGAGCAACTGGCTCAACTTTCTTCCAAATAAAACAGCTCTCCAAAAAGCCTACCGAGCCAAGCAGGACCCGAAGCTCTGCTGAACAACTGCTCTGCAGAAGCAAAAAGCTTCCGAAGGCCTCAACCCTAACCCAAGCCAAACAGGACCCGAAGGTCTGCTGAACGACGCCCCTCAACTCCCCTCCGACTTCCAACACACAAAGAAAGGATTTCCTCTTTATCCTCCCCCCCCTTCCCCCACACCCGGCGTGACTCATGCCCTCGTGATCCACCCCCCGCTCAACCACTGGTGGGAGGGAGTTGTTGACGTCAGGAATCACGGGACGGAAGGGCTCTTCTTTCTCTTCACAGAAGAGGGGGACGGACGTCTTCATTGTTCGTTCCCTAACTATTAAATCTATTTCTAAACATTTAAACAATGGAGGGTGAGCTTTCTAGGGAACAAGCACTTATCGACATAGCTGACTAAAGGAACCTGTATGTTGTGTGCAATCTAATTCCAAATTCGTAACAATATCAAGGAAGATTGACGGTAGCCATAACTAAACACATTACATTTGAAACTAGAAGGGCACTTGGTAGAGCACATAGCTCCACCACACAATGCCTGATCCAAGAGAACATATCAGGCCCATTACATTTTTGAAATATCATGCTATACAGTACTATATCGTTTTGGCCCTGTCTCTCAATGGTGAAGAATCACTTTAAAAATTCTAGTCGTCTGATCCAGATCTGGAGCTTCACCAAAATCTAATCAGTTCTTCCTTGTCAAACACCCAACCGGTTCACATAATTTCATCCTGATCTGTCCACAACTTTTTGAGATCTCCTGTACACAGACAAACAAATAAAGAAACAAAATCGACAAACAAACAAACAGACAGAAAGGAGTGAAAACATAACCTCCTTCACCTTTGGTGGTGGAGGTAATAAACACGTTAAAAAAAATAAATAAATATATAAAGTTACAGTTGTGGGGGTAGATGGAGTAATTTTATCGGAAAGCGAGGATAGTATAGAGTTGCTTCGTCCAGGGACGTGTTGGAGACATCTCTGTAATTTAAGTCGGGAAACTAACAGCTTCAGTGCTACGTGTCACCACATGGGGGGGGGGGGTGGGGGCGGGGGGTGGCGTTAATTTGATAGGGATTAATGATAATTTTCCCCAGTATGTGATTAACCCCATGACCTATTCCTATGTTTTTGCATTTACAAGCCAACCATGAAGGAGTTGCGTTTTTATAACAAGCGAGCCAGGCGTGCCGAGCAGGCAGAGGCCCCACCTTCCCGGGTTTTCGAGCGAGAAAGCCATACCTTGGAAGTGGACGGTTGTTCGGTGTGACATCAAGGAGAGATCTAGAGCGAACGCAGGAGTTCTGTGTGAGGGATGCAGTTGTAGACGTGAGAGGAACGCAGCGAGGATGGAGGATCTCGCTTTGCTCTCCTCTTGGCATGACAAAATGGCTTTCCTTCGACGAGTGAAGAAGACTGCATGATGTTTGTGTTCATGCTGAGGCGAATTAGCTCGCGTGGTGGAGCAAGACACTAGCCATTGGCTCTTGTTTGGGTTGTGAGAGACAGACCTCGAAGCCTCGTGTATGTCACCGAAGGGGATGGCGCTATTCTGCAGAGTTCCGCGTATCGGCAAGCTTGATTGACAAAGAAGCCGCACGCTGTCTCTGAGCCCTGGTGTTGAATACCGCTCATGAATTGCCTGACGTACGTTTTTCCCACTGCAAGAGAGTGGTTTGGCACCATCTTGGGTGCGTCTACACATGCAGGATGAAGCACCTCAATTCCAAAGTTCCACAGAGATCATCACTGGACAAGCTCAGTGCCAGAATAAAGGGAGGATTTTCTTTTATTTTGTTTGCCCCTTGTCTGTATTTATGTCTGTGTGTGGAAGCACCTCAACTTTAGGTTTAACTAGACTCGTGAACCCGTTGGATTCCCGTTGTGACAGCGGTTGATGGGAAAAAAAATCATTTCACGAAAAAAAAAGATAGCTCCAGCGAACTATACCGCTGAGGTTGTTTGCATTGATCAATTTCTCCCGAAGAGTACTTGACTGAATCGGGAATTGATTTTTTAATAATTTTTTTCGTTGCCCTATTTCAACGAAACTTGATGCTGCACATTCGCAGGAGTCTGGTAAGCTGGCCCTAAAATGTTGTGCTGTCGTGTACCGTTTTGGCTGTATTTCGGGAACATACAAGATGAGAGTTTTAGTAATACATAGATTTATATCATGTTGTTTATTGCGTTTTAATTATTACCCATGGAAATATTTATATTTTCATGAAATCCCACGTTTATTTTAAGTTGCTGTGTCGATGTATTTGTCGTGGGGTTCAAATGTAAACCCCTTGTGCATCCATCTGTGCCTCCATCGCCCCGCCAGTGCCGCGTCCCACCCCTCCCACATGCGTTATAATCTCTGAGGATCAACGTGTCCGCCTCCTCAGGAAAAGCGCTTGGTGCATTAAAAATAAAGCCTATGCCTCAATTTGTTTCAAGAGCTGTGCATGAGAATGGGGGTTCGAATCTGGGTATTGGAAATTAAGCGTTTTGGCAATAAGGTTCGAATACGGAGTTGGAAAATGAATGTTTGGGAATGAGATTTGAAGGAAAATGAACGTTTAGGAATGAGATTTGAAGGCCAATGAAGTCTACTGACGATCATTGAACCTGGTAATGGTGACCCGTACAGATGCCGCATTTTCTCCTCGAATCAAACGATGAAACAACTCGATATTTTCGCCCAAAATCATTACCTTTCTCCATCTTTTGGTACAACGAACTTTGCCCATCACTTTATATTTGAGCTCATTAAAAACCGTGCACGAAAAACACTATAACGCTTGTAATGGAAGGCAGTCATTCACGCATGGGACACAAAGGATGACTGCTGAGAGGATGAAAATCACTGCTGAGAGCACCCCCTCCCCACCACCCCCACCCCCACCACTCCCTCTCCCTTTGGCCACTTTGTTCATTCCCACACAGTTTACCCACTGCCATACTGTCAATGTGTTGCCCTTTTAATGTCATCTTGTTCTTCAATGAGCCTTGATCTTATGCATCCTGCCAAGAAGAAGAAATTGAAAAAAGAAAATAAAATTTGAATGGCCATTACATTTTTTTTTTTTTCACCAAACCCTTTCCCAAAAATAAAAACACGATTTTCTCTGAGCAATTAATCTTGAATTGTTTGACATATTTAATGGAAAATTGTTTTTATCCACCGCCGCTTGGTGGAAGGGGGATATTGTTCCTTATTGTTGCGGTTCTCGGAACCGCATGCATCCGACAGATAGTGGTCCCAAGACAGTTATTCCATTATTATACGTGTAGATAGTCCCTTCCCTTTTGTCGAGCGGGACAACAGGCACGTGTATTGCAATGATCTCCTAGCGAGGTTTGCTTACATCATTTCTTCTTCATTTCGTCCCAACTCTTCTTTTCTGATTATTTCTGAGGTAAATCTGAGCCACGTGCGCCTTCGCTGTGAGATGGGCCCTCGAGGAGGCCAGGCGTGTGGCGCTGCTGCGAGGAAACGATGACGCGCGAGCATTAACAGCGCAGAGCCCCCGTTCCCAAGCGGGCCCTCAACCCAACGTGTGCGGCGAGTCATACAGTGCACTTGGCAGTTCAGGATTATCGACTCGAGCTTCCGATGATCTGGGGAAGATTGTCGGTTGCATTAAAAAGGCTTACGAATGAATATCGAAGCTGCACGAATGGGGTTTTTCACAACACAGGAAACACAGCCAGCACGACGCCCACGCTGCACAAAACGCGTACGGAGGCCAATAAAGGCGACTCCACGCCACGTTTGGCGGGATGCGAGTGTTGTAGAATTTTGTAGTTTACATTTTAACCGACTCAATGTAAATCCTGTTCCTCAAATGAAAGCCACAATTAATTCACTGTCCACACGGAAAGTACATTACATCAGATAATTTATTTTTTACTTGATACCAAGGAGTACAAGCCACCGAGATGGTAAACATCTCTTATGATTTGCACTAAAACAAGATTACATTTCTTGGTATTTATAAGCTTTCATGGGAGATTGGAGGGGGCTGACAAGCCTTAGGCAAAGAACGCTAAAATGCAATACGTGTCTTCTCGGTGAAAAGCGAATGACTCGATTACGGCAAAAGTTGCTGTTATCAACCAGGTCACTTTGCTCCATAGCAAGACATTCCTTGAATAAACATTTCGGTCAAAAGACTCTTGGCGAAAGGGAGCATAACTGACATTACAGCATAAAAATTAAATTTATAAAACACCAGCAACAATTATAATTGAGAGTACATGAATATAATTATTTTCTCCCACACGAGTGTGCGAAGTAAAAGCGGCGCGTTCCTTTTTAACCAAATATCTGATACATATTGGTGTTTACCCCGCGCGCACACTTGCAGAATCGGGTGAACGTGAGCACTGACCACGTGGGTTTACTGTGCGAAACATGCATGGATTTATCCATAACAATGTACGTTCGGCCTTCGCTGTCAGCAGCGGATTCCCCACGGATGGTGAATATCTTCCCGTCTCTACAGCCAGCGAAGCTGCGATCGAGCAGGGGAATGTTGTACAGTGCGGGCCACGTTGGCGCACGCGTAGCGAGCGCATTGATTAGCGCTGGTCTGACGCCCGAGCGGGCATGCGGGACCCTCAGCCGGTCGTCAGGGCATGGCCTGGGGGTTTTTGCGGGACGATTCACGCGGCAAGTTGGGTGTGGGCGATTCGTGTTATATCGTGGGGTCGCAGCGGAATATTTTCGCTGTCTGGGTTGACCTTGCCGGAAATGGAGTGTTGCGGTTTCCGGCCAAAGTTAGCAGGCCGCGTGAGGGGCCGGGGCCAATTAGAGTGCCTGACTCAGGTGATGACGCTTCGCTTCGGGGTGGCCCCCCACCCTGCGCTGCGAGTCCTATAAATGTCGGAGCGGTCCCTCCGCCTCTCGTCTCTCGTCTCTCGTCTCTCTGCCCGACATCGCCACGACCCGCCTCCTGCTACCTGGACTTCGCCCAAACGACGTTGACCCCATCCGCCAACACTCCATCCACACACTCTGGACTCCGCCCCTTCTCCACTCAAGCCCCTCCTTCATGCCCACGCTCTCCACACGTATTGCTGAAGTCAGAGACGACGCACCAGCTGTTGGGTACCACACCAAGGAGCACCCCCCACCCCCCCCCCCCAATACGTATTGGTGGCGTGCTCATGCAATCAAGTACAAAGGTACCGAGATCGGAGCTTCAACTCCTCTCCCTTCTTGTTTCAACACTTTCTCTTGATCGGGTTTTCTGTGTCTGTGTGTGTGCATGTCCCGGCGGCTGTCCACTTAAGTAAGACTGCAGAAGATCGTTATTGTTGCCATTATTATTGTTATTATTTTCACGTTAAGTCTGCTCTGTGTCCCCTTTTGTAAGTTGCCTGTAAATAAATCATTATTAGGAATGTTCCCAGCTCGTTTTGTAGTTTCTTTCATTGACCCAGCATGGTCCGAATCCTAGCTTAGCCAGGACTTTCTTCCCAACGATCCGTTCCTTTTAGCCATTACATCCTTGGCAGTGTCGCTCGGCTGCATCTGATCCGGTAAAGTGATCCGATTCGGACAAGGCATACCGAGGGCATATTCCCCGATAATTTAATCACGTGATTAATTAGGTAACTCGATAAACCAATGGACGGGAGTACCCTCGGTCACGCTGTGGAGGTATTGGCGTCCACGGTCGGTTAAGCGACTCGCCGCATCACGGACTTATCCGTGTGCGATGGCCTACAATTCCGGGGAGTCCGGTGGGACCCGAGATAGCTTTCCCCCCTCGTGATCTTCTCACCCGACACCCAGCCCGCAACAATATTTACACAAAGAACATGCAACAAACGGTTAACAATTTCCCATTCCATACCTCATGGAATTTGGGTACCCACTGAGCTGTGCATGGTGAAGGATGAAGAAGTCTGCAGCATCCATGTCATTTTTGTTTGTGGATAATATGCAATTGTTGAAGCCATATTTTTGGCAATCATGTCTCTTGATTGTTTGCTTCATTCCCCACGGTATCCACCAAAGAAGTAACAAAATAGGATCATCTGTGGAGCAAAACATCACTTTCACAACAATGTTATAAAAACTACATATTTTATTCTCGAACATTCTGCTTTTAAGTACAATTCCAAAAGCATGGTGAACTTTAACAGGGGAGGCTGGCAAAGGTAAACTCTGCAAGCAAGCCAGCAAGCAAATTTTATCTACCCACATAATGTACATCATAATTGTGATGCTTATACAGTAAATCTTGAAGTGGTAAGTTCTGCAATGTAAGAAGCGTGTGTAAAACCTGTTGCAGGAATTTGAATTTCACTTATTTTATAAACCATTGACGAAATTTGGATAATTTTTACGTGACATTTTTACCTTTGTGGATGAGTGACATCCTAAATGTCATCAAATTTCACAAATTTATCAACATGTTGTAGTTTGTTTTTTTTCAACAAATGTACGTCAATGTTCAAAAATGAAGGGACTACATCTGCCCAGCAACAAAGTGCAGGTCCAAAGTTTCAACCACAAAGTAATCATCTCGGGCTGTCATACATATTTGTGCCCGGTGTGAAGTATCCTTCCAAGGGAGGGAGTGGGGAAAGGTATCACGTGACTGCAGCATGCAGTTGGTGAGACCAAAAAAAAAATTTCCCCTGTTTTTAATGTAAATTAAGAAGTCAGAATAAACTATAACCACATTTGGTAGAACTCACACCTGTGCCAGGTGGTGAATAGTGTTACGTCTGGTGGGGGGGGGGGGTGTATGCATTCAAAGGGTAATTAGGATGTTTAATTGGGTTTTCCATGCTGTTTGAGTTATACCAGGATGTCGATGTGATGAAGTAGGGATTTAGTGGTGATAGATTGTCTCGTAAATGTCCATTTCTTTAAGGGGGAAATGATAATTGTCACGTAATTAGATAGGGAGACGGGTTAGGCTAAGTGTTGATGCGTATTCCATTTTAGTATTTCCTGTAGGCTTGCCTGACGTGACAGAACTGTGCTGCGGATGGCTCCGCCCCCTTGATGACCATTGGCGGAGGGCCGCAGACGGAGGACCAATGAGGCGCTTCGTTGGAAGTTACAAAGACCCTGGAGCACGGGGCGGCCCGATTGGAGGATTGAGAGAAAGGGAGGAGATATACATGCGGATGGCTCCGCCCCTTGATGACCATTGGCGGCAGGCGGAGGACGAATGAGGGGCTCCGTTGGAAGCCACAAGGACTCATGAGCATGAAGCGATCTGATTGGAAAAGAGAAAGAGAGAGAGAGAGAGAGAGAGAGAGAGAGAGAGAGAGAGAGAGAGAGAGAGAGAGAGAGAGAGAGAGAGAGAGAGAGAGAGAGAGAGAGAGAGAGAGAGAGAGAGAGAGAGAGAGAGAGAGAGAGAGAGAGAGAGAGAGAGAGAGAGAGAGAGAGAGAGAGAGAGAGAGAGAGAGAGAGAGAGATAAAAATAAAAATAGCTGACTGAGTTTGACCAGCCCCTCTCGTCTCAGCTCTCTCTCTCTCTCGTGCGCTTGCTCATCCTCATTCCTCGTGCCCTTGCTGTTCCTCGTGCCTCACCTCGTTTGGCTCTCGTGTTCCGCTGTCTCTGGGTACGGGACCGGACGGTGGGCAGACCTGCCTCCCTCTCATGCTCGCTCTGGGCGCATGAACTTTGTTCCCTGGCAGCTGTGAGCGGTTTTGGGCCCACACCACAGGAGGTCGACACCACCAAGAACAACACCACAGTGGCTGGTTGGAGCTCACAGGCCAATAACTACAATTCGGCGCGGAAGGTTTCACGGGACATCTGCAACACCCTGTCTCCTGCCCCTGACAGCTGTAACGCCAACTCGTCCGGCACCCACATCCAATGACGTTTGCATCGACACCACGGGCAAGCCTGACGAACTAGCTACGGGGTGTGTGTGTGTGTGTGTGTGTGTGTGTGTGTGTGTGTGTGTGTGTGTGTGTGTGTGTGTGTGTGTGTGTGTGTGTGTGTGTGTAACTGGCGCCTTCGAGGGTTTGAGATTCGTGTACCGATTTATTTGATTCTTTACATTTTGCTGTATATCGATTGAAACTGTTTGTGTTTTCCCCCACGCCCGAATCCACACCACCCTTCGTCGAATCGCCCACGGATCCCTCCTCTTGCCGAGCCTTCTTATCGCTCTTGTGTATAAATAAACGTTATTAACTCAGTAAAAAGTGACTCGTGCCACCTTCCTCGTCCCGTTTGCTATAGATCGATAAAAACCGCCACCCTTGGATTGTAAAAAATAAATAAACCGCCTCCATCTTTTCGGCTCATCTTACGTTGGTGGGACTGTTCAAGTCCCGTGAACATCACAGTAGTTTACGTTTTGTACCCCACTTATAGGCTGGATATGGTTCCGGTCCTGAATCCAAATAATCAGCTTGATCTTGTCACCTCACTCACTCATCCACAGAGGTTTGTCATAACTCGTCCACAACTTTTGATATATTGTGCTATATATCGTTTTTGTCCCCATCTCTCAATGGTGAAGAATAAATTCAGAATTAAATTCTCCTATCAGGATTTGCATTTGGATCTTTACCAAAATCAAATCACTTTGTCCTTGTCACACACCAAACCTGTCCAACATGTTTCATCTGAATCCATCCCTAACAATTTGAGATATGAAAAACTAAAGAAAAATGAAAAATCCCCAATCGCAACTCAAAGTGCTGTGGCGCTCAGATTTTAACACATCCTCAGGGTAGCATTTGCAGTTAAGCAGACCAAATTTCGAGGTTATATCTCAAATAATAAGGAACATATGGAAGGCATCATCTTAGCCAATCAAGAATAAGATATAATTGCTTATTTTTAATTGTTTGTTTTTTCAAAACACGGAAATGAACACCTAACTTGTTGATATGAATGTCCAAACAATCGTCCTTTTTTGGTGTTTACAAGTACAATGACGCAAATTATGTAACTATGTTTATTAAACATATTTTTAGCCCCCATTAGACTGAGTACGAAAGGGGGGCTTATGGATTTGGTTGTGATTTTCGTGTCTGTGCATGTGTGTGTGTGTGCACGTGTGTCCGCAACCATATCTCGGACATGTATGGACTGATTTTATTCATTCTTGGCACAAAGACAACACACGACAGTATACAAATGGATGCCATTTTTTCGACATCAGATTCAAGATGGTCGACTGGTGGCCATTTTAGTTGGAAAAAAAAAAACCTGTGTCGAACACGTCCTCAACCATTTCTCGGAGATGCATTTACCGATGTTGTTAAATTTGGCACCCAGATAATTAATTGCATCTTCCCAGGACAATGTACTCCAGGACATCTGCGCAGGATTGAAAGTCCAATGGCTGACATGTGCACATCTGTTTCGTTGAAATCAGATCCAAGATGGCGGACTGGTGGCCATTTTGTTACTTAAATGTGTCCCCAAGCATTTCTCAGACGAGCATGGTCCGATTTTGGTCAAACTTGGCACAAGCACTGTACATGATGGCATACCTGTGCCTCTCTCTTCGTTTTGCAATCTGATTAAAGATGGCCGCCTACTAGACTGGTGATCGTTTTCATTGTACATAAATATGGGCTGGTCCTTTCACTCCAAACAGCAAAGTTACTAACACAATGGGGGCTATGACGCTCTGTCTTTTTTTACTTGTTTCAAAATAGTTTACCTCAAGAAAGATCACTTAAGGCAGTGTATAAATCAGACACGTTCCCAGTTTCTTTTTACACTCCAAACCCCCATTCTCATTACGATACGGACAATGTTTCTTATTTTTATGGAACATCTGGAAAATCGGGTTAGAGTTATTTTCATTTCCTCGGTGCAGGATTGTTTACTTCTGTCCATCAATCCTTTACGATTACCTTCCTCACGGTTGCACGACGGTACGAGCATTTTTGTGGGAAAACAATTAGGCCAGTTTACTATAATATGTGCGGATTCTTGCTGTTGTGTACTAAAGGTTTTACTGGATACTTTTTATTTCTAATGCACCTTAAAAGTTTTACTGTGCACTAAATTTTGCTGGACTCTAACCAGAATCGGGCCGAGTCCGAGTTCTTGGCATTTAGAATAAATTCTTAGCATAATAAAATAAACAAGAGCGCAAGTGAGCACAATATACGCCCGGAAAAGTCTCTGTGACACACACACACACACGCATGCACACACAATTATATATTCAAACACGTCAATTTATGAAGAACAAGAAGATACATACAGAATTGTGCTACAACATGGAAAACAGCATCCTGGTTGCCATGGCAACCACTTTAGATGACGAACGTATGTCACAACACACCGTCTCCACAGTCTGTACCTATGTACCAAATATGAAACGTGAAAGTTGAAAACTTTGGGAGTAAGAGTATGGACGGACGGACGACCGGTATCACATAATATGCCCCGATATATATATATATATATATATATATATATATATATATATATGTATATATATATATATATATATATATATATATATATATATATATATATATATATATATATATATATATATATTGTTACGGATTCGCGCCCGCCGGCGTGCTGACGGCCACGTAACTCGAATCGCGGCACGTCGCCCACCGGACGGACAATCCAGTCGTGACCCTCTCGGACTAACGCCGGGAACCAGTCACGGGTGGACCTTTCGGTCTCACCGCGATCGAGCCAATCGGCCCCCGCGTGGGATAGGGTTGCTCGCCAAATTCGACCTACCGAAGTACCCACACGGAGGGTAGACTGGGCGATCGCACCTCGCCGCAGGTCGACTTCGGACACGGGCCACTTAAGCGACCCGTTCCGTACTATCGGGATAACCGAGCGGTGTTATCGTCGGCCTCGACGGTTCGATTAATTATCGGGCGTATTCAGCCCACTACCAACCCTTTACGTGAAGCAAGATGAGGATTCAATGAGAGAAATGACGAAGCGAAGCGGGAAAGCAGTTCAACATAAAGCACATTTATTCGCGATGAACGGAAAGCACACATATACAATTCCACCAAAAGCACATAGAAAAGAAGAGAAACACAATGCAATTTTACACAAAAAGCAAATGTAAAAGCGAAGACACAATGCAGAGCTAATACCGACTACCGAGCACACGGCAACACTTATACAATTCTACTTCACAGACGGCGCCGACAACACATACCCAAAACCAAGAAAAAGAACACCCTCAAGGATGAGGCGGGCCTGAGGCCGAGACCGGGTCGGGCCTACCCGTCTGGTGATGAGACGCGGAGCGGCGATGGTGCCTCAACTCCGCGGGCCTCGCGGGCAGTGTCTGGTAGGGGGTGGGAAAGGGGCCCCCTTGGTCGCACTATCTCAGCGCGGGGGGAAACAGGAGGGGGTTGCTGATGCTCGGGGGAAAGGAGGATTTTTACTCTGCCTCGAGTCCCGCGACGAGCGTCTCCACCTCGACCAGGTCGCGCCGTCGGCCTCCCTGGTGTGCAGCTCCCGGCACGACGCGAGCACCCCCTCGTCTGCCCTCGCCGCCTCTCCACAGCTCCGTCCTCTTCGCTCCGACTCCAACGCACACGACGACGACGACGACCAACTCCTTCTTGCTTCTTCTTCCCAACTCCACCGACTGCGAAGTCTTAACTCTCTCGACTGACGAACGCGGTCGCTTCTATAAGCCCCGTGGCTTCGCTCTCTCATCTTTGACCCCCTGCCTTCGACCTTTCACCTCGCTCCCCATTGGCCCGAGAAAAAGTGGGCGTGAATGCATTTTGATCCATAAATTTGCATATAGCGACCGCCCTCCAACGCCCTGGAGGCGGGGCCAAATCGCCCCTCGCTCACCGATTGGACGGCACAAAAGTGGGCGTGTGTCGTTTTTGATCCGTTTTTGGAGCGGAAAATCCGTGATTTTGTACACGCTGTTCGGCGCGCGCCCTGCACGAGTCCAACACCGGTACCCACAAGCGGCGCAAGAACGGTGGCGATGCGACGGTTGCGAGGTGTGACGTGAAGCGGCGCCGCGGTGGGTGGTTGATGTTGTGGTTGGTGGTGGTAATCATGGCGGTTGGTCCAAAATAAAGATAGTAAAAGAAAAACGGCTATCCTGAAGAGTCGCAGCACGCATGAATGACATGTATTCCCACTAGACAACGGGTTTGGGCCTAACTACACATATACTTACCGAGATATCTCACCTCAGGGACCTGAATGGTGGTTTGCGAATTTGGTAACCACAACAATATATATATATATATATATATATATATATATATATATATATATATATATATATATATATATATATATATATATATATATATATATATATACCGGGCGTTTAAAAATGACCACCTGACGCTTGACTTTGGATGGCAGCAAAACATTGGGAGAGTCCGGTGCCTCTATCGGCCAGCCTCAGGCCAAAAAACAAAGCATGAGGAGGCGATGCCAGGCCAACAGGGCTTGATCCTTAAGGATGTCACGGAAGAGTTTGCTGAGGGTATCGGCAACAGGGATACGAACACCTTTAAGTACTTTTCGGCGTATGCTGAAATTGTCACGATACCTCGACAAGTTGGTGGAAATGTCCGTGGGTTGGGCAGGTGTGGCCGGGTGGGGGGAGGGGGGTCGGTATGATCCCGTGGCAAGCAGGGCATGACCAATTGGTTGAAAACACCACCACCTAATGTGCAGAAAATTTAACACAAGAGTGGTGGTTGGGAGAGTTGCGTAACCGATACTGGATGGAATGCTTCCTCAGATTGACCAGCTTGGAGACCCAGAGGTCATGGGCATCGTTGTGTGTGTGTGTGCGCGTGTGCGTGTGCGCGCGCACACGTTGTTCTGTCTGGCTTCTTTCTTGGGACTATGGTGCAGTAATTGGTCTTTATTTTGATTGCATTTGGGACTTTGGGTGCATTCTCCAAAGTGACTATGCTGGGAACTAAGGGTTTAGTTGCAGCATCATTTCCAAAGGTGCTGCCAAAGGAAATAGCAATGCCACTCACCCTCCAACGGATCTAAAGCCACTCAAAACTATCACCAGACGCTCTGCGGTGAGTACGATTCAAGTTAGTACGATTTCCTGTTGATACAAGCGAGTGGCAGCAATAAATCACACACACACACACACACACACACACACACACACACACACACACACACACACACACACACACACACACACACACACACACACTGGCTTGGTGAATTTTGCAAGTGTTATGCGAAGCACGACATGCATCCTGTTTGTTTGCCTGTTAACCACCTGCAGGTCACAATTTTAAACCGATCTTCAAAAAACTTCAACAACTGGTAGAGTTCGTCAAAAGCAAGAAGTCCATTGCTTTTGTGGTCAAGAGGTCAACGTAGAACAAAGGTCAACACCTTTCTCAAATTTCTAAATTCTTCAAATTTCATGTGATTGACTTGAAATTTGAAGAGGATTTGCATATCATGTAACTGAATTTAATCACCAATTATTTTTGAGGTCCAAAGGTCTCAAGGTCTAAAATGTCTAACAAAACTTCTAAAAGAAGCCAGAAATACTTGGAAAAGGGGTGTGCCTGTGCACGACGACAGAATTGGAGAATTTTCTCAGCTCGCCGACAGGGCTGAAATCGAAAAGCTGCCGACACTGACAATGCGAAAACTCCCGACAATGTGAGCCGATGCAAAGCCTGAACTGTGGATGGGCACATTCGATGCAAACCTCCAACTATCGCTGCCAGTGAATGAACTTTGAACCTTGCGGTCGTGCCTCTTTTGACCGTGGTAGGCTTAATCTATTAAATGGACGTCTGCAATCATTACCAACAAAGTCATGGCTCCTAACTCTTCGACAAAAGAAATCTTCACGATGTACTAACTCGACACCTCACATCCACTGATATTACTCGTACTTCCCATATTTCCGTGAGTCCGATTTGCATTCAGGAACACAACAATTATGGTTAACCACTTTGAAATTGCCGCTCTCATTTAAAGGCTGAAAATTATGTTTAAGAGACTACTTGATTCACAGATTTTGCCCTAGCAACGGCATGTTAAAAGTGCTCCAGCTAACAGAAGCAAGTAACTGAAAACGCGCACACAACGCATGCGTGAAAGGCCTCATTAGCATTCATACATCAATTTTGAAGTCCCATATTTGTGACCTGTCTATGAACCAATCCTGGACAGGTCACGAGAGCAGTGGTGTCCCATCCAGGATTGGTTCATAACCACAGAAATGTTTACAACTTGTGTGCACCTGAGTGATCTGTCAAGAGTATGGTCCTCCACCATCACCACCAACAGTCAATCATTCCTAATATGTTCGTTGGTGTGCTGTGTCTCACCTAAAAGTTATCTCATCAGTAACACAAAAAATTGCTCAATATGGGGAAAAGTACAGCCTCGTTCGTGATCATTGAATCAATGGTACACTAAATAGCCCCAAAGTGTGCAATGCACCAGTGAACACAAGTGGTGCCTTTTGCTTATTCAATTGTTCCTTTATAAATACATATAAGAGGATATTGGCAATGATCTTAGCTTTTTTTATTTGCTTGTGCAGGAAGCTCTTTCCATGTTGCCAGCAGCTCTTTTGATGTAGGAAACTCTCTTAGATGAGGCAGAAAAAGGATGATAAAAGTGGAGATCATCATCACCGCAACAAAAATCTTCAGGAGTTTCAAGGTACAGTTTATATCATCTAGGAGTTTTATTCCTGTGAAAGAAGAGAAATATCAATAATCTTAAGCGAATTACAGGAAAATGATGCTCAACTGATTATTATTACACTGATTGTCTCAATAAATGCAATAAAATGCTTTTATACTTTGATTTGCATTTCAGGAAATACTCAAATCTTGCCGAAGGAGTTTACGAAATATTTAATGTTTTCCTCCTGCTCAATGTTAATATCACAAAACCCAAAGATTGTTAATCAATCAATATCACCGCGCCAAACATTGCAGAGCTACAATATCAGTGTTGGAAAGTCTTCACAGCTATGCCTTGATTCTGGAACATTATTAATGTCTTGTTTATAAATGGCTTTAATGCAGTCCGTTGATCCAATGGTGGCAGTGTGATTCTGTAATGACCCTCACCAGAGGAGAGAGTATTGCATTTGGGTTTGTTACATTGGTTGTTTACAACTCAACTTACAACTACATTGGTTGTTTACAACTGTTCCGTGGTTCTTTCTGTCTGTATGTCAATCGCCTGCAAGTCACAATTTTAAACCGATCTTCATGAAATAGTATAGTTCGTCAAAAGCATGAAGTCTATCGATTTTGAGGTTAAAAAGATAAAGGTCAACAGAGGCCATATTGCTAAAGTTGTGGATTTTCATCCGATTGACTTGAAATTTGAAGATGATCTATATTTCAGGTCATTGAATTCAACCACCAATTATTTTTGAAGTCAACATCGACCAACAGGTCAACACAGGCTAATATTCAATAGCGTGTGTGTGTGTGTGTGTGTGTGTGTGTGTGTGTGTGTGTGTGTGTGTGTGTGTGTGTGTGTGTGTGTGTGTGTGTGTGTGTGTGTGTGTGTGTGTGTGTGTGTGTGTGTATATAATGTATATCAGTATCTTCTTCTTCTTTCGGCTGCTCCCATTAGGGGTTACCACAGCGGATCATCCGTTATGATCCGCATACTGATTTGGCACAGGTTTTATGCCAGATGCCCTTCCTGTCGCAACCCTGGTCACCTCTTACGACACAGGGATAAGGATTGGGTTTCGCCATGATTCCGGGCTGCCCTACACCCTCTCATAGCGAGGCCCAGCGCAGGTCTCCCGTCCTCAAGCGATCCTCCAACCCAAGCCTCCGAGTAGCCGGATTACCGGCACACGCCACTATGCCCGATTTTATATGTACATGTAGTTACGGCTGTGGAAATTCGCAGAGCACCATATAGGTCCTTAGATCAGTTATGTCCATAAGTCTGTGTTCAGATAGATTTCCCCACCGAAGTCGAACGGGCAATTATTCGTGTGCATGGCTGTTATCTTTGAGTTAGCCGTTTTTCTTTTACTATCGTTATTTTGGACCAACCGCCATTACTACCACCACAAAGCCCCACCAACCATGATCACAACCACCTTCTCGTCAACCGCCAACATCCCCACAGACAACGAACAGCCGACTTCACAACAACCACCTTAACCATCACCGTCTAACCACACCACCCTCACGACCACCACAAATGCCAGCAACACCACCCTCATGACCACCACCATCAAGACCACCACAAAACGCCAGCCACGCCACCATGACAACGACCACTGTAACCACCACCCCGTTGCCACCTCAGCACGGTTGCGGGAAGCCTGGCATTCAATGGGGGAGAACGGACGACGGCCTCACCCCTCCCCCCCAAACGACAACCACGTGCGGAAAAGAAAGCAACGATTGGTAAAAGGAGAAGTTAAATGAAAAACCCCGATTCGGCGAGGAAAATGACCTGCTTCTGGAAGCTTCGCGCGCGTACTGAAAGGGAGGGGGGGCGGCGTGCCGTGGATATAAAAGGGCGCGCTGAACGCGCGGTCTGAGTCGTCGGCACTGGAGGTTATGGAGGTGTGTGGAAAGGAGAGAAGGGTGTCGTATCGGAGTGGTGGGCATGGAGTGGAGCCGCGGTAGGGGTCTGGAGAGAGCGGAGCCAAGGCGCGCGGCCTGTCGAGCCGTGCCTTACCGTGGGTCGTGGAGACGGGACGTCGCGGGTCGCCCCAGCGAGGTGAAGGTAGCCAGCTCGGTCTTGCGGAGCCTTTGCGGTCTACACTGCTCCGTGTTGTAAAGACCCCAAGGGATCCAGTCTACCCCTCGTCTGTCCTGGGGGTTTTCCTTGCTTTTGAATGAACGTTGTGGCGCCATGTCCGTAAGTAGAACTGTCGATAAGTGACTGTACATAATAAGTAGACGGTGGTAGCTCTTTGTCTTGCTCGTGTTTTGTCCCTTACCCGCATTTGCTTTACATAACTACATAACTGCATGCGTGTTTTGCATTGAGTGCATACATGATTGCATACGTGCATTGATTGATACATGACTGCATATGTGTTGTGTGTGAAATGAATGTGCTTTGTTAAATGTTAACCCATTCGTTGCGTCCTCTTTCCCGAATTGAACTGCCATATTGCACTCAGAATATAGTTGGTTTTTAATAGCCGGTAAAGTGATCGGGTCCAACGGGGCTCGCGATAACACCCCGCTCGGTTATCCCAAAACGAAGCGAGCTGCAAAAGCGGCTCGTTTCCCAGCGGCCCCGTTGAGGTCCAGTCTCTCGGTAGTCTGCCCGCGCAATTAATTAGCTATATCGACAATTCGGCGATTGACCCTGTCGTGCACGGGTAGAATATTGACGAGGTTGTGGTGTGCTTAAAAACACACCCGTGGCTGGTTTCCGGCGTTGATCCGGAAAGCCGCGACTGGATTGTCCGTTCGGTGGGCGAAGCGGCCGCTATTAGTTAAATGCGGTCGTTCGCACGCCGGCGGGTGGACATCCACAACAATATATATATATATATATATATATATATATATATATATATATATATATATATATATATATATATATATATATATATATATATATATATATATATATATATATATACACATATGTGTGTGTTAGTGCTTAAGCCTAGTGTTGGCATAGTGGTTAGGGTAGCAGCTTGGGATCCAAAAACCTCCTGAGTTCAAGCCCCGTTGTCCGCTTGAATTAATACACACCAGGGGGTTGACTCAGCCTGTCATCCTTCCAAGGTCGGCGAAATGAGTACCAGTGTACTGGTCCCGGTGTATGCCCCGGTTAGTATAGGTGTACCATATCCCTGTGTCGTAAGAGGTGACCAGGGTTGCGTCAGGAAGGGCATCCGGCGTAAAAACTCAGCCAAATCACTATGCAGATCGTACGGATGATCCGCTGTGGCGACCCATAACGGAACAGCCGAAAGAAGAAGAAGAAGATATATATTAGTGCTTGGCCAATATCATCATTTTTTCGGTAATCAACTGATTGGAGTCAGTGTCATTACTGACTATTGTGTGTACTACAGTACATACAACCCAAAACTCTTGAGTAGCTTTCACTCTTGTTTTGGGGATATTTCAATGAACAAATTAAAAAAAAACAATGTTGCATTATAGATTTTTCAATCATTATGTGACAGGTGGGAAAAATTTGGCTCTGTAATTTAGAAAACACGTTCAGACGGCAAACAACTTGGAAATCAGGTGTTATTAAATATATTTTGCTTTGAAACTCACAAAGAGAAACCATATAACCTTTGTAAAGCATACCCGGTTCAAAAAAGTAAACAAACGCTTTACAAATAGTCACGAGGACAAAGGAAAACATGATCGCTTGTACGCTGCTGAGGTGAAGGGTTAAAACCTCCAAGATACGGGATGAAACTTTGCCACCATGGTGCCCGTAACCACGCATGTAGACAGCCACACACACCCACAGAGAAACCCCTTTACAGATCAAAATTTACCCACATATATCTCTACCTTGTAGCAACTGCCTACTGTACCACTGTTAACTGTATGGCACTCAGCAAGTGGCTTAAGCACTCAAGCAAGCACTCCAATTAAATGGTTGATAGCGAACGCAGTGTGCTTCATACTTAACGTGTGCACGTGAGAGAATAGGAAACAAGAACGACACAATACCCCTGGCTATTTGGAATCCGTGTCGTTAGCCATGACCTTTTGCTTTCGCTTGTTTTTAAACGCTGTGCGGTGTATAAACACGATTGAGTTTTATTTCTATCTTGTGAATATTACTTAACGTGTACACATGAGAGAATAGGAAACAACAAAAGCAACACAATACCTGCCAATTGTGAATCCGTGTCATTGGCTATGACCCTTTTGCTTCCCGTTTTTGTTTTGTTTCTGGTTTTTTTTTTTTTGTTTGTTTCCGGTTTTTGTTATGGGGAATGATGCATGCCGGGAGATAAAGGCATCGTCGGAGACATGAAAGACCCAAATAATATTAGACATGGTGTATATTTCCTCCACTGATTTTTAATAAAGATATTTCCCACATCATCAAAAAATAATTTTTAATCGTGATTTACGTTATTTGATCGCTAATTCCGAAGTAACCGGAAATTGCTTATACAGTTGTGAACTAGAGGGGGAGCACTCGGGAGAGTGCAAAACCTCCGCCGCCAATACTGCTGGGTCACTCAAGTGAACCTTATATCTTATTCATTAAATATGATGTCAACAGCGCTGACAGTTATAGTTCTTTTCTCCAACATTTTTTTTTTGGGGGCGGGGTTGGAAATCACTTTAAACATGTCAAAATGCAAAAAAAAAAATTTCTCTATTTTATTTTTGGGAGGGTGTAACAATTTTTTTGGGAGGGGGGTTGGAAATCACTTAAAACATGTAGAAATGCAAAAAAAAAAAATCTCAATTTTTTTTTGGGGGGGGATTGGAAATCACTTAAAACATGTAGAAATGCAAAAAAAAAATCCTTTTTTTTTTGGGCGGGGGTAAAAAGAAAATTTTGGGGGGGGTTGGAAATCACTTAAAACATGTAGAAATGCAAAAAAAAAATTCCTTTTTTTTTGGGTGGGGGTAAAAAGAAAATTTTGGGGGGGGGGGTTGGAAATCACTTAAAACATGTAGAAATGCAAAAAAATTTTTTTTTGGGCGGGGGGGGGCAAGTCCAAAATTTAATTGCATGATCCTTGGACCAGACCTCACTCCCCCCCCCCACCAAGTTTCGTCGAAATCCGTCGAGGAGTTTTTCCGTAATACTGTTCACAAAGAAACAAACAGAAAGGGGTGAAAACAGTAACCTCCGATCTTCGATGGCGGAGGTTAACAAGTTGTAGGTAAAGTCAGAAGCGAATGTAAGAAGAATTCTACGTTCGCTTCTCGGCTTTGCCTAATTCCATATTAAGGAACAACTGACTTGGCAAGCCAGAGCAAGGTGATTGGGAATGGCAAAAAAACTAAACATCACCGATTTCTTCACATTTTCAGATTTCACTCCAGATTTCGAGTTATTTAGTTCATATGATCTGATCCTCAAACTCAAATTATATTTCCAATATATATATATATATATATATATATATAAATATATATATATATATATATATATATATATATATTATATATATATGTGCCCGATGGAGGATATAATTAAATAAGGCCGTTAATTATCTTCAAAGGGGGTATTTTAATTAATGCAAACACCCAATTTTCACTCGTGCACTCCGTTGGAGTTCCCTTAGGATGCATGTAAAGTTTCAGGCTGCTAAGTTTCATGGTTTTGGAGTTATGGCAGAGATACAAACATACACACACTGACACTTATATAATTATCGATGCGGATGATACCACCATTGTTGGCTGTCTTTCTGATCAATCGTCCTTTGTATCGTACTTCAATGACATTGACATATCGAATACGTGGTTTGGGGACATCTTTCTCACTCTGAATATGTGCAAAACTGGAGATAATTTTGGATTTTAGGAAAGGTCACAATCATGAGCCTGCAACCATCCATCTATCCATCCATGCATCAGGACCAGACTCTGTGCAGAATGTTGGTGCTGCCTAAGCAGTCTCCTTGGCTATTGGGCACAATACTGGACAGGTCGCCAATCCGACACAGGATACCACCCAACCTCGGAAGGATGACAGGCAAGGTCAGCCCCACCTGGTATTAATTCAACAGTTAAATGGGATTTGAAACCAGGATCATGGGATCCTAAGCCCACCACCCTAACCATTACGCCAACACCTGCAGCTATATTAATGGTGATAAGATGGAAATTGTGAAGAAATTCAAATACCGTGTACAACTATTGATAACAACTATCTTTTGATTTAGGGTGGTGGGCTTAGGATCCGAGGATCCTGAGTTCAAATCCCACTCGGCTGTTGAATTAATACCAGGTGGGGTTGACTTTGCCTGTCATCCTTCCGAGGTCGTCAAAATGAGTGCCAGCATGCTGGTATCCTGTGTCGGAGTGGCGACCCGTCCAGAATTGTACCCAATAGCCAAGGAGACTGCTTAGGCAGCACCAACGCTCTGCACAGCGTATGGTCCCAGTGGATGGATGGATCTTTTGATGAAAATATTACTGCTGTCTACAAGAAATCGATGCAAAGATTTATCTTCTCAGGAAGTTTAATCCATTTGGTGTTCGCTCATGAGTGATGCAGATGTTGACTAATTCCTTGCTGATCAGTATTTTGTAATTTAATTTGGTTTCCTAATATCGTTGTCTAAATGTGCGGAATTAGTCAAGATTGAGAAAGGTCATTACACTGCCATTAAAAGTGGGTGAGCCTTAAACCAGCACGGAGTCTCTATGCTTGTGAGTATTGAAAAGGAAGACTATGCACGTATGTACCGATGAAAATCACTTCTTGAACAGAATTTTTGTAAAACTGCCATCAGAAAGACGCTTTCATGTGAGGTCGATGAAGAACATTTTCAAAAAGTCATTTGTACCATGTACATTTAAAGTGTTAAGTTCACATTCTTCACCATTTTTCAGTTTAATTAATCTTCCAAATTTTTTTACCCTGTTTTCTTATTCCTTTTGATGTTTTTGTGATGTTTGAACTTCGAGTGTCACCAAAGAGGAATTTGCCTGGATAATAAAGATTATTATGATATCATGTCATCATTGTTGAGGTGAACATCGGCCAAAAGGTCAACAACTTATGTGAAATTTATAAAATCCTCAATTTTCATCCAATTGAGTTGAAATTTAATGAGGATTTCCATATCATGTCACTGAATTCAACCACTAATTAATTTTAAGGTCGAATTTGTTTTAGGGATCTCGCAAGTATCACCAATCACCGTGTGTTTTTGGGTACCAAGTGCTGCGGTGAAGCTCAACTGCTGGACGATGGTCTCGTGATCTCATATTGTAACACATAGTCAAACTCCTGATAGGCGATACACAATTTATGTGGGGCTCGTCCGTGAGTACGCATTAAAGCAGGAGTCCCATGTTCTTGATGTGATGTGGTGTCTGGTGTTTGATGGGCTGGGTTGTCGCCGATGGGTGCGTTATGGGCAGGATGTCATAAAGTACTTTCTGAAAAGGGCATGTGGGCATGGATAGAAGACACGTGATATTCAGTGATGAAATTGTCGATGCTCGACCGAAAGAAGTAATCTGTGTTGAGGCATTCAATAGACGGTGATATTTGACATCTACAAGGATATTGAAATGATATTAAAAAAAAAAAATCCGCACTTCAGATAGAGTACCTGGTGTTGGCAATAGTGAACATCCACGGAAATGCGCGACATTAACGCAAATAAAACTGAAGGAGACTTTCTCCAAAAGTAGCCATTGCACTGCTGTTAGCAGCATGTACTGAGTAGATGAGTCAGTTAGCAGCATGTACATTCAGTTGTAGATGTTGGAACAATGCTCACCTTTGCCTCTGTATCCACAAGAAAACAAAGTGCAACGTGCACAAAGTGCCACAAGGAAGAGAAGGCAACTGACGTATGGCAGAGGTGAACATGTCACCATTAGTTGTGGGCCTCATCGCTTCCCTGAAGCTGGTACGAGCTCGGTGCTTTGCACTGAAGGTCACATGGTACCAACACCAATCTGGAGTATTCACGGTATGTGGAGTATTCACGTGAAGGCAAATGGTGTGTCATCTGTGGCATTTCTCTGTCCCTGGAAGGGGCACGTGAAGATTGTCCCATCTGGTGTTGTGCAATGTGGAGCTCAGTGATGAGCTACTTCAGGTCCACCATTTCAGATTGCAGTAGTGTGATGTGCTGTAGTGGAGGTGTCACATCAGCCATAGTCAGTATATGGGTGTCCATGAAATGATCAGTGAGATTCTCAGCGAGATGGTTTGTGCCATATCTGCGTTTGACATCTGTGAAAGCAACTTCGAGCATGCATTATCACTCACCTCTCTCACTCATCTCTCTCACTTATCACGCTCACTCACCTCTCTCTCTCTCACTCACTCACTCACTCACTCACTCGCCTCTCTCTCACTCGCCTCTCTCTCACTCGCCTCTCTCTCACTCGCCTCTCTCTCACTCGCCTCTCTCACTCGCCTCTCTCTCACTCGCCTCTCTCTCACTCGCCTCTCTCTCACTCGCCTCTCTCTCACTCGCCTCTCTCTCACTCGCCTCTCTCTCACTCGCCTCTCTCTCACTCGCCTCTCTCTCACTCGCCTCTCTCTCTCTCACACTCGCCTCTCTCTCTCACACTCACTCACTCGCCTCTCTCACTCACTCGCCTCTCTCTCACTCGCCTCTCTCTCACTCGCCTCTCTCTCACTCGCCTCTCTCTCACTCGCCTCTCTCTCACTCGCCTCTCTCTCTCACTCGCCTCTCTCTCACTCGCCTCTCTCTCTCTCACACTCACACTCACACTCACTCACTCGCCTCTCTCTCACTCGCCTCTCTCTCACTCGCCTCTCTCTCACTCGCCTCTCTCTCACTCGCCTCTCTCTCACTCGCCTCTCTCTCACTCGCCTCTCTCTCACTCGCCTCTCTCTCACTCGCCTCTCTCTCACTCGCCTCTCTCTCTCTCTCTCTCTCTCTCTCACTCTCCCCTCTCACTCTCCCCTCTCACTCTCATCTCTCTCTCTCTCTCTCTCTCACCTCTCTCTCTCTCTCTCACTCACCTCTCTCTCTCTCTCTCTCACTCGCCTCTCACTCGCCTCTCACTCGCCTCTCACTCGCCTCTCACTCTCTCTCTCTCACTCGCCTCTCTCTCTCTCTCTCTCTCTCTCTCTCTCTCTCTCTCTCTCTCTCTCTCTCTCTCTCTCTCTCTCTCTCTCTCTCTCTCTCACTCGCCTCTCGCACTCGATCAGCTCTCTCTCACTCACTCACTCATCACTTTCCCTCACCTCTCTCACTCATCACTCTCTCTCGCCTCTCTCTCACTCGCCTCTCTCTCACTCGCCTCTCTCTCACTCTCCTCTCTCTCTCTCTCTCTCTCTCTCTCTCTCTCTCTCTCTCTCTCTCTCGCCTCTCTCGCCTCTCTCTCTCTCTCTCTCTCTCTCTCTCTCTCTCTCTCTCTCTCTCTCTCTCTCTCTCATTCGCTCTCTACCTCCACCTATGCCCCCCTTTCTGTTCCACTTCTCCATCTTCCTTCTTTTCCCTCCCTCTCAGTTTTTCTTAATATTAACCAAATGCTGTTTTAACGAACCACCTCCACACCATCCATCACTCCTTCCTTTCAATGTTTTTGATTTCTCCTTTTCAATCATACCTTATTAACCATTACAACTTTAGGGAAGGGATATGAAAGCAGCCGTATATTCAGCCCGCATTTCCCTCGATATTTTATCTCCACGATCCTTCAAAAGTTTTGTTGCCCATTTTGCGCTGGTGCTTTCACAATTTTCGAAATTCCTGCCATGGTCTACCTCCGGAAAGCAATGGCAAACGACTCTTCAGAAAGAGAGGTTTTGGCATCATCCTCCTTGAAAATGATTGTCCTTTAAATCCCTCATTGTCCTTTAAATGTTTATGTATGATTATCCTTAAAAAAGTATGATTTATAAAACACGAGGATAGTTTGGACAGAATGCAAATAGTAGGTCTGAGAAGAACCGTTTGTATATAAAATGGCGAAAGTGAATAAAAATGTACGAAGGCGTGCTGAAAGGTATCGTATCTTATTAGTTTCCTCCAAAACAGGTAAAGGTATTCGATTAAAACGAAGTGGCCCACACATTATTCCTCGTATTGTTGGTGAAACACAGCACAGACAGCATCGGCTTCATCTCTCTGACAACAACTACCTACTTTTCATCAACGTTGCGTATTTTATCACCATTCAAACTTTACATTAAAAACACCTTGACAGATTGTTTTTTTTTTTTTTTTAAACCTTGATTAAGATTAAACCTTTAGTGTGAACAGGAGGGTCACAAAGCGTTATTTACCTGTTTTCTTCCATGATGGAATCTGTTTCGTATCGATGGCTTCATCCATTATTGCTCAAATCGAGGATTATTTTGACTCGATCTTGCGATATTATCGCAACCTCACATGAGTCGAGGGTTAAGTCATAAATACGGAAATTACTGACATTTATGACGTGAGGATATAGTACAGTTTGGAGGTGGAGGGAATATGATACCACACACCATCAAATGGGGCGGATACTTGAATTTTTTTTTTGAGGAGTCAACCTCTCCTGGTATTAATTTATCAACCAGCCAGGATTTGAACTCAGGACCTTGGGGTCCAAAGCCTACCACCCTAACTATTAAGCCAACACCAGGCACAGGTGAAATTACAGGTGTTTAGGTTAAACCTCAGAGAGGACTGCACAAAGATTATGTGCTAACACTGACAAGTGTTTGTCCCCATAATGAATAAGGGCGTTGGAAAAGGCAAGGAGGGGGGAGACGAGGGGTCATATTCCTCCTCATCTGAAACAAAACTTAGAGGGGAATGTAAGTTCAGAGAGCAACTTATTGAGTTCGGGTTGTCGTACACACGCGTGAACTTGTTGATTACTTTATTTTAAAACACACATTGTGACGCTCCACGGCTATGTCCCTCATGGTCAACTTTTGAACAGATGGAATGGAAGGGACATGAAAGAAAATGAACGTCACAAAATGGTGAATTCCACAGATAATAGGAATAAACAATACAATAGCAAATGTCAATATAAACCCGCTTGCCGCTTCAGCAAACAGAGGTATTGTGCACATGACTGAGCCGCATCTGCCGAAAACCAGGATAGTGATCGATGATTTAAGTCAAACTTCTTGACACGTCAGACTTACCGCTGTTATCCCTTCACCCTCTGAGTATTCATTTTTGTGCGCCTGCCAAGGGCCAAAAGAGGCCAAAAATAGTTTTTATGGCATTTTTGTTAATGGCCAATACCCGTGTTCAAAATGTTCCTTGAGGTATGAGGTATGACAATCATCACCTGGAGGGATGCCGTGCCAGATTTTTGCGTTTCAGGTAATTTATTTCCGAGTCGAAGGTCATTGGGTACATTTATACATAGAACTTGCAAGTCATTCATTTTCTGCATACCAAGAAGCCTGTGTGAGATCTTTCTCTCTTTTTTTGTATACCTTGTTGAGGCTCGTATGAGAGCGAACAGAACGTACAGCGAGGGGTGCATGAGGACAAGAGGGGCAGGAGAGGGAAGGACGAAGCAGTGGGGGAACACAGACAGACCTGTGGAAGGGAGAGGGATGGGGCGGGGAACACGGGGTATACAAGATGGACATTACAGGGACTTTCAGGAAGGAAAGCAGGGAATTTGAAGGAGGTGGGTTTGGGGTGGATTCATGGGGGTAGAAAAGATCGAGGATTTGGATGGGGGACGGCAAAAGGTGGTGTTAACAGCTGTTTTGAAGGCCTGGAGGGAAGGATGGGATTGAACAGAGTGAGGGAATTGATTCCAAAGGCAGGAAAATAAGAGGAATGAAAAAGTGAAGGTGAGCAGTGATTCGTGATTTTGGTAGTTTTACCAGAAGGGGGTTGTTGGCAGACTTTGAACGCCCTGCGGAAATATGGTGGGGACAAATCACAGACACAGCAATGGGGGGGGGGGGCGGGCGGAGAGGAGACGAGAAGACAGAAAGACCACCGACCAGCCTGCGGTGAGAGGCCCAAAGACTCAGCCTCATTGCGGGAGATGCCAATGATCCAAAATGCCTTGGTTTCTACAGCGTGAAGCCGAGAAAGGTGGGAGGCAGGAGCACCAGCCCAGAGGGGAGAGCAGTACTCCATCAGGCTGCGGACGAAAGCTTTGTAAGTGGTCCAGAGCTCAGGTGGACCGAGGAAGGACTTTGCATGACAGAGAATTCCCAGTCGGTGACTGGCTCTGGAGGCCAGGTTGGAAATGTGGCTTTCCTCGGAAAGATCATGGCAGATAGTGAGACCCAGAAGCTTGAAAGAAAGAACTTCTTCCAGAGGATTGCTGAGAAAGTGGATGGCGGCAGGGGCTGGGGGGAGGGGTTCTAAACGGTCCTTTCGGAGAGACATAGTGAGAGAGTGAGATTTGTCTGGACTGAAAGACATGTTCCACATGTTGGACCAGTTTGCGAATTTACACAGACCTGCAGTGAGCGAAGAAGCTGCTGCTTGCCGGTCTGAGGGATGACAGATGGTATGGCAGAGGGTGGAGTCATCAGCGAAGAGATAAAGAGGATTTTCCAGGGTCGGAGAGATCATTGATGAAAACCTTAAAAAGAACAGGGCCCAGAATGCTACCTTGAGGAAACCAACCTGGACAGATAGAGGGGATGAAAGAACTCAATTGAGGGCCACACATTGACTGCGAGAGGAGAGGAAGTCTGCGAGCCATGAGTGCAGATGGCCTTAGATACCATAGGAAGAGAGCTTGGTGAGCAGAGCAGGGTGCCAGACCATGTCAAAAGCACGCGATATGTCGAGGGATATGGCTCTGATTTCATGTCCGCATTGAGGACCTCGATCCATTGTTGGGAGAGCAGAGGCAGCATATCCAGGGTGGAGTGAGCTGGTCTGAAACCAAATTGATGATCGGAAATCAAGTCATTGGAGAAGAGGATGAATTTAATGTCTGAAGCGATGATGGATTCCAGAACCTTGCTGATGATTGGGAGAAGGCTGATTGGTCTGTAGTTGCAGGGATCGGTTTTTGCACCTTTTTGTGCAGGGCAGTGATCTTTGCTGATTTCCAAGCAGATGGCAGATGGCCTTGAGCAAATGAGAGGGTGAATAGAACAGAGAGAGGGTGAGCAAAAGCAGAGGAGCAGGTTTTTAGGACACGTGGGCTGATGCCATCTGGACCGGTTGCAGAATCCGAGTCGAGGTTTGACAGCAAGCTCTCCACCTTGTCAGAAGAAAAGTACACAGAGTCCAGAGACAGTTGGGTGTGACTGTGTAAGGTGGGTCGAGGAAGTGATGGGTTTTGGACACAATATTTCGATGCAAACACGAGTTTAGGCATTCAGCCTTTTCACGTGCGGTATCAGCTGTGCGGCCATTTGAGGTAATGGAGGGGGAACATACACCAGAAACAGATTTGATTAGACACCACCAGGATTTGGAGGAGGGAGAGAGGTTTGTGAGTTCAGACTTGAACTTTGAAAGATGGTGTTTTCTGGCTCTCCATATCTGCACTATTTTAACCTCATACAATCTTATTTCCTCTGCCACCAAAGGTGAAGGAGGTTGTGTTCACCCCTCTGTCTGTTTGTTCATTGCCGGAATCCTTCGGATTGCAGCAATTATGTTGGTCGGTTGGGTGTGTTATTCTGTCTGTCTGTCTGTTTGTTTGTGTTTGTTTACCTTGCAGCAGCCACACCGTTTCAGCGATCATGACCAAACTGAGTACAGACGTCGGCCATGGTCCAACTTAGACACTTGTCGTTTTTGGTGAATCTAGGTTAAAGGTCAAGGTCAAGGTCACCGAAAACCCGAAATTCTTATTTTCGCAATAACGTCCGCTAAAATGGTCGTATCGACTTCAAACCAAATCCAAAATGTGCATCTTCCAATTCTGCATCCAACCATATGTCTCATTGGGGTGTCACGCCAACACCCTTCTTAGCAGTCGCGGGTCGAATGTCGGGGGGGGGGGGGCGGGTGTTGGGTCAAAACTTTCAAATTGCGATTAAAAATGCCATTTCAAGTCCGATTGACTTCCAAATTATGATTATGACCAAACTAAGTGCTAAAACTCATTAAACAGTATAGTAGCACTATCGACTTATAAGAACCAAATTGATTTCCAGGTTTTTGTTTTTTCAGAGATCATAGAGATATGACAAAGTTATTCAGGCAATTGCTTGCTCAATGAGCAATTTCATTTGTTTGTTTGTGTGCAGGATATCTCAAAAAGTTCTGGATGGATCCGGATGAAATTTTGTGAACAGGTTGCGTGTGTGACTCGGACGAAGTGATTAAATTTTGATTAAGATCCGGGTCCGGATCTGACTTCTAGAATTTTAAAATTGATTCTTCACCATTGAGAGACAGGGTTAAAAACGATATTTAGCACGATATCTCAAAAAGATGTGGACGGATTTGGATTGTGGGAGGAGTGAAGCAGGTGGATAGAAGGAGAATGGTTGAACTGAGGGAGGAGATTGATGTGCAGATGAGCTTGACAAGGAGATTGATGAAATGCCGGCTGAGATGGCCAGGACACTTGGTGCAGATTGGGGAAGAGAGAATGGCAAAGAGAGTGGATATATTGAGGGAGCAAGGTGGAAGGAAAGAGGAAGACCACAGTTGAGATGGGAGGACACTTGGTACAGATTGGGGAAGAGAGAATGGCAAAGAGAGCGGATATATTGAGGGAGCAAGGTGGAAGGAAAGAGGAAGACCACAGTTGAGATGGGAGGACACTTGGTACAGAATGGGGAAGAGAGAATGGCAAAGAGAGCAGATATATTGAGGGAGCAAGGTGGAAAGAAAGAGGAAGACCACAGTTGAGATGGAAGGATTGTGTGAGGATGGATATCCATAAAGTGGGGTGGTTGGAGGGTAGAGGTAGTTGGTTGAGGACAGAGGGAGGTGAAGTATCGTGGTCAAGGCAGAGCAGAAACTTGATGCTATCAGACCTCACCTCTTCCAAAGGAAGAGGAGGAGGAGAACAGAACAAAGTCGTTAGATGGGTCCCAAGTTAAAACAGCTGAATTTCGAACCAATGAAAAATGCTGTCACTTTCAAGGTTGTTTGGGGAGCCACTGGATCTGCTGAATCAGACAATAACCTCACTTTGGTGTTCCGAAGGATATCCAAGAAGACCAGACCACTTGCTCCCTGCACTTCATGCAGGGATTTGTAATTTGTTCAAGGAGTCGGCGATAACTTCCCTATACTACTCTTCACGAAAGATACAGTGGGACCTTTAACGGAGACTGATCTGTATCTGTAACATCAATCAGATGGCTGGCGAATGCATTGGTACCTCGCCCTGCCTGCTAAACACCAGGATGGCAGTTCATACTTGGATGGGTATTCAAACTCAGGCTGGACAGCTCAGAGGCGACTGTGCACAGTTCTAGGTCTAGGCTACACAGCCATCGCTTTACGTACACAGAAATTACTTTCACAGGGCTGAAAGTGGGGCAGATACTTGATAAAAGGGGAAATTGATTTTGATTCTGGACTGCAAATAATTAATTTCACTGTCAAAATATGTCTTTGAAGCACATATCTGAATATCAGTTTGGAAAACTGAGCGACCATTATTAGTTTGAGGATTAAAAAAAAAAAAAAATTGCATACATTGTCGAGGCTCGTATGAGAGCTAACACACAACACACAGCAAGGGGGGCATGAGATAAGAGGAGCAGGAGAGGGAAGGACAAAGCAGTGGGGTACAGAGACTACAGGATCTCTGTGGAAGGGAGAGGGATTGGGTGGAGAACACGGGGTATACAAGATCGACATTACAGGGACTTGTGAATAATTTTTCTTTTTTCTTTCTTCTCCTTTAAGCAACTATAATAACAGATTCCAGATACCAGAGCTCACAATTTGGGTTCTTTTTTTACTGAATTTGTTCTGAGCACGCAGGGCGTCATCCCTACCAGGGTGTCACCTTGAACCTGCCCGATTACAGAATGTTCTAAGTCTGGTGTTGGCTTTGCGGCTAGGGTGGCGGCTTGGAATCCTAGGGTCCTGTGTTCAAACCCCGTTGGCCGCTGAATTAAAAAATACACCAAGAGGTTGACTCAGCCTGTCATCCTTCTGAGGTCGGCAAAATGAGCACCAGTGTACTGGTAAGGGGGACACTGCATCAGCGGCATAGCTGTGTCCCAACCATTAATGCAACAAGCAGCCACAAGCTGCACTCGAGAGAGACCGAATGTTCTCATTGCCTGCAGCACCTGGACCCCAATTAAGAAATATTCTCAGTCCTTCAAGCAGGTTTCGGTTGACAGCTGTGCTTCGTGATAGGTTGGTAAGAAACAAGAAGGAGTCGAAGTTGATCTTTGTCTGTGTGTGGTTTATTGGCACTGAAAAGGAACCATATCGTCAGGGGGCAGATGTCATGTACTTCAGAGTCTACATCAACTCCGTTTTTTCACTGTTTCACCTTTATTAATATATCAATGAATGAAATAAAACTTGTCAAGTTTGCATAGGTCTGCTACTCAATATTATTAAGCACACCCCTGTCGTATTGGGGAGGTTTATTGCTTTTGCAGGGTTTGTTTCAACAATTTGCACCCCCCAATTTTTAACGGTACCACAGCATTTCTTAGACCTCAAAGAGTACTAAACCATTTTAAAATGTTTTCTTCCGACACTCTCAACTCTCCAAATTTCCAAACTGTATCTCAGAGCCACCTGGGACTTTCGGAATGAAATTTTGCATCAATAGTGTAGACAAAAAGTACGTGGGGTTGACATGTTTTTTGACCTTGACCTTGAGCTAATTTTAAGGTCATGACCCAATTATAGGCATTTTTACATTTTTCACCAAAACTCGACGAAGGTTTGTCAGATCAGAATGAAATTGCTCCCTTTAGAAAGACGACAGCAAGGCATGTTCAGTTACGAACAATTAACAACACACCCCTCATTGTTAAATGTTAAGGTCAAACGTCAATCTGAAAAGAAAAGATTATTTTTGTCATCGCTCAATTATACTCGTGCGGAATCTCAATGCAGAATAAACACAAGGAACACAGGCTTACTCATGTTGGTGACAGGTTAAATGCATGAGGTTATGTTTTCACCCCTGTTTGAATTACTTTTTGTGTTTGTGTTTGAATTACTTGCGATGAAGATTCGAAAGTGTGTTTGTTAGTCTGGTTTTTCTCATAATTTTCACTTAGTCGATCACAAACATTTATATGGACGGCACTCACTTTGTTTTCAGTGAAGAATACCATATTGATATCAAACAACAGCACTATGATGGCTCCACTAATAAGACTAGGGCTGGCAGGATAACCATGAACCGAGAGGTACGCACACTCCAAGAGCTAAGCTGCCCAACCTGGGTTTGAATCTCGACTCAGCTATAAACTGTCATCCGGGCAGGGTCATTCGTCAATGTGTGTGCGGTTCCTCATATGGACATTAAATAGTTGTCAGATAGGCATTAAAAGGAAAGGATTTTATCTCAGAAGTTCTTTGGGTCTCTGATCGTGTAGATAATAATAATAATAATTATAATAAGTAGCAGAAACCTACAGAACTTCTGTGATAAAATCCCTTGTTGGAGAGAATTCCACATATAGTTCGCCGTGGGTGAAGACAGGCTGAAGAAGGTAAAGGCCAACCATATCCAATTTCTGGCCTTGCGCCGTGTTGAATGTCATCGAGTCGCCCAGTACACAAAGCGTATTGGAACCTGGATTCTCTAGTAAACCATTCCTTCACCAATTCTAGCAGATTCCACAAACGGATTTGATTCTGAATTCTAGGAACAACCATTATTCCCAGAAAGATGTGGGGATGGTTTCACATGATCATTTCTGGTGAGGGACCATCAATACCTTGTTTATATACTTTTTGCAGGAAGAATCCTTCATCCTTTTGCATTAAAAAATGTTTTTATCCCTTGTTTCTTAACTTTTTTTTAGAAATACAGTATATATATATATATGTATATGTATATGTTCTGCTACTGATTTACAAATATTGTAGTGCAAACTTTATAAACGTGCTCATATTGTAATGGTACTCTATGTCCTGGCAATGTTCCACCATTAACCACATCCACTGACAGTGAGTCTGATCAGCCCGAGGGCTCGTGGTCCCACCCCAATCAGGCTGATTGACAGTCGTAGTCCTATGCATCCCTCTGATCCCTTCCGATTCCTTCACAAAGATATGCAGCTTTGCGTCAGTTTTAATACAATACCATACAATGGTACACCAAGTAAAACTCTCTCAGATGGTACCAGAGTATTTACCATTGAGAGAGTGACAGCTCCTGGAAATATACCGTCTGAAGATGACAATGATTATGATGATGAATGAAAAATATTGCCAGTTTGCCAAATATCGGTTTTAAAAAAACATTTTTGCGGCTTTTGCCATATTCTGGAGGACTGAAAAGTGATCCCTGCCTCAACAATCAGCTTAACAGACCAAGGAGGTTCTCGTATGTAGCCTCAGCGACGTTTTAGAGAAGATATTCCAACTTTAGTTTTCCTTGTAGCGGGTGGGACCGGCATTTTTTTTCTGTGCAATCCCAACGTCGGGAATGCTACCGCACTCTCTGATGGCAGGGAATACATTCTCGTTCGATCATTCTCTTTCTCTCTCTCTCTCTCTCTCTCTCTCTCTCTCTCTCTCTCACTGCCTCACTCACTCTCACTCCCTCACTCTCTCTCACTCCCTCACTCTCTCTCACTCCCTCACTCTCTCTCACTTCCTCACTCTCTCTCACTTCCTCACTCTCTCTCACTCCCTCACTCTCTCTCACTTCCTCACTCTCTCTCTCTCACTCTCTCTTTCTCTCTCTTTCTCTCTCTTTCTCTCACGCTCTTACTCTCTACTCTCTACTTTCTTTCTCTCTCTCTTTCTTTCTCTCTCTGTCAAAACGTTCCCGCTACGCGGCCTATGAGGCGTTGACGAGGAAAAATGGCATCGTGTGCGTTCCTCCTAACGAGGTCAGTGTTGATGACATTGTTTCTGCCATTGGTAATATGGTTGGGTTTGAAAAAGTCCACGCAGCTTCTCGCATGAATAAACGAGTAGTTGTTTTTATATCGGATGATCATTTAGTACATGACATCGTCTCGACCGGAATAACAACTGAAAATGGTTATTTCATCTTACCCTCCCCTCTCGCCACAACTTGTACCAAAATTGTACTTAGTAATGTCCCACCTTTCATCCTGAATGAAGCAATGGGAAAAGAGTTATTTCGATTCGGGACCGTAGTCTCTCAGATTACAATGTTACCTTTGCGATGCCGGAACGAGCAGGCTCGACACGTGATGTCTTTCAGGCGACAGGCGTACATTATGCTTCCCTCGTCTAACGTCGATAAAGTGCTTAATGTGTTCTTTAAATTTCGCATAGATGGACACGAGTACCAGGTGTACGCGTCGACGGAAACACTGACGTTTTTAACTGCAATGGTTTCGGCCATTTAAAACGTTTCAGCCCGAAAATTGCATCCCCAACAGCCAAGGATACTCTCGCTCCGTCTAATACGGCTCCACCTGTTAGCACCGATGACCCTGTTACAGTCTCAGAGAACGAAACATCAGACCCGAAGGACACAGAGGACAGTACCTCAAGTGTGTGGGATGGGTTTACAACTATTCCCTTATTAAGGAAAAGAAAGACGGATCAGAACGTACTTAACCCACATAAAGGAAAAAAAGTGGTTTTGGCTGTGAGTGAAACAACTCTGGGCTTATGTGACACAGTGTCAATGAAAAATCGGTATGCGTCACTCTCAAACGATGAAATGGACCCCCCTGTTGGTACATCAAGGTGAAAGGGATTTACTCCCAGAGAAAATTAAGGAAAGTACAGCCAAGAACCCCACTTCTGATAAGGAAATTGAACCATGTAATGATCTTACCGAAAAAGAACTAAAAACTGTCTCCAGAGCCCCCAATTGTGTCACGAGTTAACCACCAACGACTCCTCCATGGTGGAAATTACTCCATCGAATACCCCTGAAGTCATACCTGAGTGTTGTGACAAAGCTCTGAAAAAATCGCATCCTCAAAAACCTGAGGCAGATACTGATACTACTACCCTCTCCCCCTCCCCTCACTCCATCTCCCCCTCCCCCCTTCTACATGACTCAAGGTGGAATCAGAGCCTCCCTCACCCCTCCCCTCCACGTCGAAAACAGAACTACCTGATACCTGTATACTACAGAGTATAAACACGGTTTGTGAATTAGAAATTGACAATTTCCCAGATAGTGCTTCTGACATGTCAGAAGGAGAACCAGATAACATGGAAGAATTCCCTACAAACAGTACTCCTAATGTCTCACCATCGCAAATTCCTAAATCATACTTTTAGGAAAAGACATATAGATATAAAGGAATACTTTTCTGACTTCATGGTTTTATTGAAACAGCAAAAAGTATCATTCGTCGTCCTAATGATTACCATTTCACCGAACCACAGTGCAGTAGGCTTAAAAAGCACATTGTTAAAGCTAAAATGGAAATGAAATGATGACCTGCGTGCACTTCTTTGCTTGCCACCTCTTCATCACTATGGCGATCCTTGGCAGCCTAAACCTAGATGGTGGAGCAAGCCAGTCCAGGATGTTCCGAGTAATCAACCTCATTAAACAACGGAAATTAGATGTAGCTTTTTTACAAGAAACCTACTCTACTCCAGCATCGCACAGTGTTTGGAATGGAATGATGAAAAAGACCGGCTATTTTAGTGATTCCAACTCTTGCACAGCACGAGTTGCTTTTCTGCTTAGTTCGCACTTTTGCCCTCGACAACTTTCATTTCAGGAAATAATCCCAGGTTACCTTACTTCCCTGGATTTTGTTGACAACAACATCGAATTTACTTTAATAAATGTCTATGCTCCTTCAAAGGGCACAGACCGCCGAAGCTTTTTTAAAAGGCTACGACTCTACATGAGGCAATGAGATTTGCAAAATGTATCGTTATGGGAGGTGATTTCAATTGCACCCTTCAGCCCGCACGTGATCGGAATGGTGCAGAGCCTCACCCCGGATCAGCCAGACTGCTTTCTGACATAATAAGGGATTTTAGTCTTCAAGACATATGGCGGATACAAAATCCAAACACCCATCAGTTTAATTGGAGTAAAGTTGCCAACAATCAGGTAGCCCTTGCCCAGCTGGATAGATTTTACATAAACTCACCCCTTATTAAACTTTCACCTACCACGAGAATTTTTCCATCTGGTTTCTCGGACCATCACCTTATCACCATGTGCTACCGAATAGGGTCGTCTCCAAATCGCCACTCTTTTTGGAAACTTCACATCTCCATATTAGACAACCCCTCTTTTAATAGTGCCTTTCAAAGTGTATGGTCCAATTTAGTAGGTGCTAAGCCACAATTTAAAGACCAGCGGCTATGGTGGGACAACGTAAAGGTCCAAATTCGAAATTTCTGTCAACATTTCTGTTCTTTAAATACACAAGTAGAATGCAGAATAAAGGCAGAACTGGAGAAAGAAATTCTACAAATTCAAAGCAACCTAAAAACTCACCCTGCCCCCCAACTAAAACTAAGATTGCAGGAGAAAAAGTCTCTTCTCAATTATATAATAACCAACCATACCCAAGGAGCGTTAGCAAGATTACGCTTTCAACACCTTCATCTCTTAGATAACCCAACCCGGTTTTTTTTTGACTTTGAATCAAAATCGCCTCATTCCTTAATCACTGCTTTAAAACGTCCTGATAACTCAGTCACTACTAACCCGGTAGAAATTAAG
The DNA here is from genome assembly GCF_056783735.1 of Eptatretus burgeri. Taxonomy (NCBI): domain Eukaryota; kingdom Metazoa; phylum Chordata; class Myxini; order Myxiniformes; family Myxinidae; genus Eptatretus; species Eptatretus burgeri. The sequence goes on from NC_140961.1 coordinate 140,311,103, forward strand.
AATGACACAAAACTTTTCTTTTCTAAACTTTACCAGGCAAAAGATGTTGATTTGGAACTGGTTTCTCAATTGGCAGATGGTATCAGTGTTCTATCCCCCAAGAAAAGTTGGATTTAGAATCACCACTCACACTTGAGGAACTTTCTGCTGCCCTTAATAGGCTGAATGGAGGGAAATCACCTGGACTGGATGGTCTACCAGCGGAGTTCTTCAAAAATTCTGGGACCTGATTGGACCTGAATTGCTTCTGGTCTTCCAAGAGAGCATGGATAAGAATGAACTCACACTTAGTTGCAGAAGAGCTGTACTTACTTTGATTCTTAACAAGCTCAAATGAGCTAAGATCCTCGTCCTCTTCATTATGACATCATAAAAACGAATATGACGTCAATGTGATGTATCAGGTTTGCGATAAATCATCTGTGCTCATGCCCGACTTCAAACAAAAGTTCCCCAAGCCTTGGGGATACCAGGGTATTCACGAATAATTATGTCACATGGTCTGGCAGCCATATTAGATTAAGCAAAAATATTTTAAAAATTATTTATCTTCAACCGCTCCATCGATGAACGTGAATCTTCACAGTTATGATCCAGTTGTAATAGGGAATATATGTTTTAAATTTCAATCTGATCGGATGCATGGTCTGGCAGCCAGAATTCTTTAAATTTTTAAATCTGGCTTCCTTTTGATTATCTTTTTTGAATAAGGCTCACTTGGCTGCATCTGGATGGGTTTGAGGGTCGAGGAGTTGCATCTGATACCCGAATCCTATTTGTGTTCCTCCTGATGACTTCATCTTTGCTCTTTGCTTGTTTGGGTTCTTTCTGATGACTCCAATGCAGGACTGTATCAATTTGATCTTCCATTTCATTTGAGTTTAAATTATTTTAATCCAATTCTGAATTTCATTTGAATAATAATAAATGTCATGGGTCAGGGTAAAGTGTCCTTTCAAAGCGGGACGTCTTCATACCCGGTCATCACTGCAAGCAATTTTAAAGGGACAGTTGTAGTTATGTCTATTATTAATTACGTAACACACCTGTATAAAAGCACCACACAAAAGAAGTCCTATCAAGGATCTGCAATCTCTGTTGCTCTTTTTCTTGTTTTATCATGTGACATGTTCATGAATATTAAAACAAAGTATAAAAACATATTAATTCAGAAATAGAAGTTACATCACTACAACGACACAGATGCATGTCCATACTTACTTTCACACCAAAGCGATAATGAATATATATGTCACCGTCTGCATATTGCAGTCAAATGAATATTGCAGTATTTTGGCCTTTCGAAAAGTAGTCTGTTGACACAAAATTGTGAACTATCACCTGGTAATTAAAGCAGAAAATATGTATTTGATACATGTATGTTTCAACATGTAGAGAGATGTTTATGTAGTGTAGCTGAGTCTGATGTTGGGGCAGGAGAATGGACAGGAATGACAACAGGCAAAAATCAAGCACTTCAAATTCCTCAACATTGATAAGGGGATGTGCCTATACTATCTTGAATCTTTCTCATCGAGTCACAGAACATTGTAGGATAGAGTATGCAGACTGTCTGCAACTATGAGGGTGGTACCAAAATTTCTCTTATCCCAGTTACATAATGGACAAAAATGTCATTACTGACAAAATCCATTTATGTCGCAGCATCTACATCCCATAAATTGCTGTGTATAAGCCACCCCCTAAGTTTGCCTTTCTTCCTGTGGAGGGGGGAAAAAAATCACACTTTGCAACCCAATTTGCACCTCACATCCATGGATATTTCTCGTACTTTTCTCATACTTCCTATATTTCTGTGTCCAATTTGCATCCAGGAACACAATTATGGTAAACCATTTTGAAATTGCCATGCTTTCATTTAAGTGCTGAAAATTACGTTTGGAAGACTACTTGACTTACAAATTTTGCCCAAGCAACGGCAGGTTAAAAGTGCTCCGGCAAGCAGAAGCAAGTCACTAAAAATGCACACAGTGCATGTGTGAAAGGCCTCACTCGCAACCATACATAATTTTGAAAGTCCCATATTTGTGGCCTGTCCTGGACAGGTCACTAGAGCAGTGGTGTCCTGTCCAGGAATGGTTTATAACCACAGAAATGTTTACAACTTGTTGTGGGCACCTTAGTGCTCTGTCAAGAGTATGGTCCTCCACCATCACCACCAACAGTCAATGATTCATAAAATGTTAGTTGCTGTGCTGTGTCTCACCTATTCAATTCAAAAAGTTAAATGGGTATAAAAACAAATATAACTTATTTAATCAATTCATCAGCAACACAAAAAACTGCTACATCTAGGCAAAAATACAACCTCGTGGTCATTGACTCAATGGTACACCAAATGGCCCCAAAGTGTACAATGCACCAGTGAACATAAGTGGTGCCTTTTGCTTATTCAAATGTTCTTTTCAAAATTTCTAAGAATATATTGGCAACGATCTTAGCTTTTTATATTTGCTTGTGCAGGAAGCTCTTTCCATGTCGTCAGCAGCTCTTTTGATGGAGGAAACTCTCTTAGATGAGGCAGAAAAAGGATGATAAAACTGGAGATCATCATCACCGCAACAAAAATCTTCAGGAGTTTAAAGGTGCAGTTTGTATCATCAAGGAGTTTTATTCCTGTGAAAGAAGAGAAATATCAATAATCTTAAACAAATTATAGTAAAATGATGCCCAACTGATTATTATTACACTTATTGTCTCAATAAATGCAATAAAATGTTTTCATACTTTTATTTCAGTTGCATTTCAGGAAATACTCAAATCTTGCTGAAGGAGTTTACGAAATATTTAATGTTTTCCTCCTGCTCAATGTCAATATCACAAAACCCAAAGATTGTTAATCGATCAATATCGCCTCGCCAAACATTACAGAGCTACAATATCAGTGTTGGAAAAATCTTCACAGCTATGCCGAGATGCTGGAGCATTATAATTAAAGAATTACTCTGGGTTTTTTTTTTTTACACAAACCACCATATTGAAAAGCATCGTGATTTATTAGTCCCTTGCCGGTTTCACCAGATGGGACTATCGGTTTGCTCTCTGTCTGTCCTTTCTTTCCTTGTCCCACTTTTGGTTTTTCAGACTTTTTTTACCATACCCTTCAACATATTCAACTGAAACTTGGTGCACGGCTTTACTATTATAGGTGACAGAAAAATTTCGAGTTTCAGGGCGTTTCTTCAATTTTTAACAGAGTTAAGCCCTTTTTAGACTGAGAAAATATGACTTGTTATTCAGTACACGGTTCAGTGTTCAGGTGCCCCTACTCCACCCCACTGCTTTGCACCCATTGGCGAGACAGTTGGCCTGACTCCACCCCAATCAAATCTCCGTGCTGTCATTCCATGAAGCAGCACAGATCGGCAGGCCTCAGGCCTTAAGCTTGGGTGTTAATCCATGGTCTCGTGCAACTGGAATGATTCCAAAAATATAAAAACGATGCACAGTATTATCTTTGCACATCAGCCATGTGCATGTTTTTGCTTCATGCATGTACATCTGGTTATGAAACAAAACAGGTCAGCAGGCCTCAGGCCTTCAGCTTGGGTGTTAATCCATGGCCCAGTGCCAGGGCCGGATTAAGGTCTTCGTAGGCCAAGGCCCTTGAGATTTCGTAGGCCAAATTCAAGAGTGACCAAAACGACAATTTTGAACATGAAATTTAATCGGAACAGACTGCGATAAATGGCGATTTGTCCGACTTTCAAATATACAAGTGCCTGTGAAATCCAATTCGGCTTCGAAATTGAGAAACAAACGATACAGAAAACAAATTCGGAGGAATGTATGTATATTCAATTTCCACCCTGCTGAAACACCTTCTTTTGTGCCTTTTGGTTGGCAAACGACGCGATCACTTCGGAGAAATCGATTTGCTTCATCAGCTCAGATTCAACACAAAGCAGAGCGAGCGTGGACACACGCACCTGTCCCACGGTCGACCGAAGACAATTTTTTATGCACTTTAGTGTGCTGAAGGAGCGTTCACCCTCGCAGCTCGTAGCAAACATCGAACAATATATTCGGAGGGCAACAAAAATATTGGGGAATGTCTGTGTCAAATTGTTGTGAATAATGGACCAGAGCATGTCCGATGCATCGATGAACTTGGAGTATTTCGAGAAAAGTTCTATTTCCTGAACTATGTCCATTTCAACATCAGCAGGGTCCGCTGAAACCAGTTTCTCCGCTCTGCGAGAGAGTGTATCATGGTCGAGGCTGTTGGCCGTGGGGATGAATCCAAAGAGATCCGTGATTTTCTGATAGCTCTCTCTTCTCCTATGGATTTCTGTCAGAAGGCGATCAAGTATGGAGAAGTACGTCTCAACTCTGAACTTCTCCCTGCCAGATTTTAGGGTTTCTTCTTCCTCGTCATTTTCATCGAAGGCCTTCTTTCGCCTCTTGACCCGACGATTATCATCAGCGTAAATGATGGACTCGACCATCTTTTTGGCGCGGTCCTGAAATGCATCAAATCTTTCATCATTTTGAAGCGACTCTATGTATTCATAGAGGGCATCATAATGCTGCTTAACCGCTCCGACATCTATTCCAGGTTGTTGGAGACATCTGTTTACTCGATCAATGTTTCCAAGTAGATCAGACCAGACAGTGCACATGATTACTGTTTCGATCAGTTCCATCTTCTCAGCCAATGCTTTGGCTTCCAGTCTCGCTGACTGAGTGTCTTTTGGGGGCTCGGCTATCTTCATTAGCGCCTTCTTTATGTCCTTGTAGCTTGCGGAAAACACTTTACAAGCGTCCGTGCGAGCTGACCACCTCGTATCAGACTCGGACAAACATTTGAGTTTGATGGCACATTCATCGAGTGACTTATTTGAAATGACCCATCTTTGGGGAGATGCTGACATAAAGTTATACACGGCTTGAATAAGTCCAAAGTATTTGACGGCTTCCAAGCAACTCTCTGTGGCAGCGACTCCGACCAGATTCAAACTGTGCACAGCACATGGTACCCACTGAGCCAATGGATTAATTTTACAGACTCTTGCTTGTACGCCTGAATAGACACCGGGCATGTTGCTTGCATTGTCATATGACTGCCCTCGCCAATCCATGAGATCAATCCCATTGGCTTCCAGTACCTCTTGCAATTTTCCAAACAGATATTCACCATCGTGATGCTCAATGACGACGTACTGTAGAAACCTTTTGACGGCGCTACCATCTTGCATCACATATCGAAATATTACCGTCAACTGATCGATATGCGAAACGTCTGGCGTCGAATCGATGGAAACACCATAATATTTAGCATCTTTTATTTCTCGCACGATGGTAGATTCCACTTTTTCGGCCAGTGGTAGGATAAACTCGTCGCATATTGTTGATGACAGGTACGATACACTTCCCTTTCCATTGTTCCCATACACTTCAAGATGCTGGGCGAGAAATGGATCGAATTTTGAGACTAGTTCAAGACAACCAAGATAGTTTCCCCGTTCGTGAGTTTCCGCTGAAAGTGTTCGCGCCGAAAATACCGTGTTTTATCTGGATACACTCGGGTCGTATACGAAAAATCTGCGTTCCTATCTTGGCAGGGAGGATTCTGGATGAAATTATCCACGAGTTCTGCGGAAAGAGTCCATTCAGCAGGATCAGGATTGAAACTTCGAGCCGCAGCACTGGCTGCAGTTGTTTCAATGCTTCTCTCGTTGCTCGATGCGACGGTATTGGTATCATCAGCTTTCGAAATGTGATGCAGTGCGAGATTACTTGATCCCTCGACATTGACGTCAGAAGACTCTGCATGCACACATTCCGTTTGGTCATCTCGACTCTGGTGAGGTGAAAAAAATTTCAACATGGATCCAGACAGTCTTTTTGTTTCTGTTTCACGCCTCTTCTTTTTGTCGCGTTTGCAAGAACCACTTTCGTGGTGCCAAATATATCCGTCGGCGATAATCAAGAATAAAAAACGACAAATAAGAGCAAAACGAAGAACTGCAAGCATCAGGATGCTCGATAACTCACAGGAAAGTAAGAGGGTGCCAGTGTGTTCATACTCAGCGCGAACGTTACCTCAGCCAGACGAGAGTGGCGACGCCTGTGATTGGCTGATTGTGATGTGATCACGTGGTTCCACGATCACTGTCTGGCAGCGTGCCAGCAGCCTTCCCTCACGGTGTGTACAGCCTTCCCACACATGTCCAGTCACATAATTAAGACTGAAAAAAAAAAAATAAGAAAAAACCTCGTCGGAAATTTTCGCACGCCAAATAGTTTTCGCAGGCCAAGGCCCGGGCCTCACGGGCCTTGTGGTTAATCCGCCCCTGCCCAGTGCAACTGGAATGATTCCAGGTATATATCAGCGATGTACAGTATTATAGATGCACATCAGCCATGTGCATGTTTTTGCTTCATGTATATACATCTGGTTGTGAAGCAGTGAAAATCGGCAGGCCTCAGGCCTTCGGCCTGGATGATAGTCCATGGCCCAGTGCAATTGGAATGATCCCAGGTATTTCGCCACGACATATTATATATGCACATAAGCTGTACGTATGTTTTTGCATCATGAATGTGCATCGGGTTATTTTTAATATGAAATTTTGGCAAAGTCTCGAAACGAATCAAACACACTGGGTTGAAGGGTTTCTTCTTTATTTTGTGTCTGGTGTCGGCTCGAGTGGATACTAAACGCAAATAAATTTGTATCTCCCGAACATTCATTTGGATCGGTAGGGGACAGAGACACAGCACAGACAAACAATCATGGCGCAGACTTGATGCACCAAAGGACCTCCTCCTGCGTTGAAGTTCCTTGAAAGGAAACTCATTATATTGCGTGTTTTTTTTTTTTTTATAAGTGTTGTATCTTCCACCTGTTGTTCCGATGAACTCATAAGAAATTGGATTGTAAGAAAAACTGTCATTGTGTTGGAGTTCCAGAAGGAGTGAATGCTGTATTGCAGAGAAACTCCTGATTTGTTCTTGTTTGACATATTTCCTCTCCAATGGATTTACGTCTGAACAACCAGAGTGTTGGAAGGAAGGAAACGATGGTTCGTTTGTCAATCATCTTGTGATGCTGCTGCTGCTTCTTCTTCTTCTTCCTCTTCTTCTTCCTCTTCTTCTTCCTCTTCTTCTTCCTCTTCTTCTTCCTCTTCTTCTTCCTCTTCTTCTTCCTCTTCTTCTTCCTCTTCTTCTTCTTCGTTTCCTTTGAATATGTATTTTGCATTTTGACGGCGTCTGTGAAGGAGCTGAAAAACCAAAATGATTTCCCTCCTTGTGTTTACTTTGCTATTTTTCAACCTCATGAAGCTTGAATGACGAGTTGTTATTGCCTACGATCATACCACCCTGAATACGCCCGATCTCGTCCGATCTCGGAAGCTAAGCAGGTTCGGGCCCGGTTAGTACCTGGATGGGAGACCGCCTGGCAACACCGGGTGTTGTAGGCTTTTTGTCCTGCAGGGGGAGTCACCCTTTGTTTTCCCTCATCCACGAATGACAATTAATCGTTTTATTTTAATCGCAACAAAACACTCTCTTCATTCCCCTTCACGTTTATATAACTGGGTAAAGACGTGAGTTTGTGATTCTCCTGAATCTGGTTTAATTGTGAAAACACAAACTTTCCTCCTGTGTTTGGTGATTTTTTTCAAGGAAAGTTTCTTCCCAAGGACTTCAAAACACATTGAAATAATATCTTTCATCATCGTCGTTAAAATCCCCAACAACTGTGTTTGTGAATTAATGGAGCAGAAAACGCAGAGAAACGTCTCCACACCCTCATCGTACTGATATCTCCACACCCTCACCACACTGATGTTTGCACACCCTCACCGTACTGATGTTTCCACACCCTCATCGTACTGATGTTACTGTTTGTTTGTTACTACTGTTTGTTACTTACGAAATCGAAAGATTTCGTAAGTATATTGATGACTTCCGTTTCTGTTTGTTTGTTTGTTTGTTTGTTTGTAGGCACGATAACTCGAGAACGGAAGAAGCTACCAATGTCAAATTACACCACGTGATTCAGGAGGCTGATGGCTAGTGCTGATTAGATTTTGGTCAAAATCGGTCAAAGGTCAAGGTCACAGTGAGGTCAAACATCCAAAAAATGATAACTCGAGAACGGAAGAAGCTTCCAATGTCAAATTACACCACGTGATTCAGGAGGGTGGTGGCTAGCGCTGATTAGATTTTGGTCAAAATCGGTCAAAGGTCAAGGTCACAGTGAGGTCAAACATCCAAAACATTCGATTTTTGATGGTTTGGTACAGAATCATCATAGAAACTTCTGGTTTGTGTCGCTACCCTCTCTCGAGACAGCTTTTATTAGACAAGGTCAGAGGTCAAGTTGACGATTTCGTAAGTACCAGTCTATGACTGCTTGTTTGTTTGTTTGTGAACAGTATTACGGAAAAACTCCTTGACGGATTTCGACGAAACTTGGTGGGGGGGGGGGATTAGGTATGGTCCAAGGATCATGCCATTAAATTTTGGACTTGGTCCCCCCCCCCAAAAAAATTGTTCGAGAATTATTATTATTATTTTTTTTGCATTTCTGCATTTTTTAAGTGATTTCCAACCCCCCCAAAAATTGTTACCCTCCCCCCCAAAAAATAGAGATTTTTTTTTGCATTTCTACATGTTTTAAGTGATTTCCAACCCCCCCCTCCCCCCAAAAAAAAATTGTGAGAGAAAAAAAATTGTTCGAGAAAAAAAAAACTTTTTTGCATTTCTACATGTTTTAAGTGATTTCCAACCCCCTCCCCCAAAAAAATTGTGAGAGAAAAAAATTGTTCGAGAAAAAAAAACTTTTTGCATTTCTACATGTTTTAAGTGATTTCCAACCCCCCCAAAAAAATTGTGAGAGAAAAAAATTGTTCGAGAAAAAAAAACTTTTTTTTGCATTTCTACATGTTGTCAGTGATTTCCAACCCCCTCCCCCAAAAAATTGTTAGAGAAAAAAAAATTTTTTTTTGCATTTCCACATGTTTTAAGTGATTTCCACCCCCCCCCAAAAAAAAAAAATTGTTAGAGATAAAAAAAAATTTGCAACTTTTTTTTCAACAAAATTTCGATTTCTTTTTTTGCATTTCTACATGTTTTAAGTGATTTCCAACCCCCCCGCCCCACTCCCCCAAAAAAAATGTTGGAGAAAAGAACTATAACTGTCAGCACTGTTGACATCATATTTAATGAATAAGATATAAGGTTCACTTGAGTGACCCAGCAGGAGATTCACAAAAAGCGCTTCATTCACTGGTAAAGAACACGAGTGATTTCTTCATCCAAGGGGACAACATAGCTCAGAGATTTTAAACGAGTTAATATTGAATTCTTATGAATAATCAAGTCGAACAAACGAATGTCTGGTCCAGTGACGGGAGGGGGTACCACAACATGGAGCATGCTCTCCTTGGAAGGTGACAATTAGTGACGGGTCACACTTGTCATGGAAACATCAAATATATTATTCGGTTTTTCATCAGAATCATCCCTTGGGTCATCATTGTCCTGCATACGTCCTCTGTGGCATGTTTATATGTAAAAAATAATATAAATGTTTATTTAGTTTTTATTCTCTGCGTTTATTATTATTGTGAAATCTGCAACCACTCACCAGAATGGTTGAGTATTTCAAAGGAGATCAGATTCGGTTTACTTCTTCTTCCATGATTTTAAGTCTTCACTAAGGCATCTCCTTGTTTTTGTTCTTCGGTATAAGCATTTGCCCTGATTGTCGGAACCAAGACCCAGATCATGGTTTATGGTAAAGAAAATATTGAAAGTGGCGAGTTTCCACTTTCTTCCACTTAAGCAAGTGGAAACTCATCCACCTAGTTTCGTCAAAATCCGTCCAAATCTTTTTGAGATATCCTGCCCAGGTCAAAAAACCAGTAAAGACCAGTAGGTTACTGGTCAACTGGTACCAGTTGAAAACCAGTAGCCAACTGGTACCAGTAAAGCCAGTTTGTTTCTTACTGGTTTTAATATGGAAATTGGAATAGAGTGATATATTACCAGTTGAAATACAATTGTATTTAACTAACTGGTATCAACTGGGACCAGTACATTGTAACTGGTATCAACTAGGAGACCAGTACATTGCAACTGGTATCAACTGGGACCAGTACATTGCAACTGGTATCAACTGGAACCAGTAAGACTTTAACTGGTACAAATATGAGCTACTGGTTTTTTCAACTGGGAAATTGGAATTCTGACTGAATTTAACTGGTACCAGTTGAAACCAATAGAGACCAGTTAAAGACCAATTAGAACCAATAGAGACCAGTTGAAAATGTGTACTGGTTTTAACTGGTTTTTCGACCTGGGTGCTCACAGACAAACAGACAGAATGTTTACCTCCGCCACTGCCAGAAGTAAATGTTTACCTCTGAAAACCGAAGGTGTACGGCGGTTATGTTTTCACTCCTATCTGTTTGTCTGTGTCTGTTTGTCTTTGTGTAATACATCTCAAGTTGTGGACATATTTTGACAAAACATGGTGGATAGTTTGGGTGTGTCACCTGGCCGAATTATTATCTTGCCAAAACTTCGTTTTTGCAAGATCTGTTACTTGGTCAGCTTTTTTGTTATCTTGCCAAAACTTCGTTTTTGCAAGATCTGTTACTTGGTAAGTTTTTTTGTTTGTTTGTCTGTAATCATTGGATTTTTCACCTTTATATCACTCTGTAGAGCACAATTCTCATCAGAAACTATTGTGGGTACACATATCGTAGTATTATTACAATACCCTTCAGCACACATAAAGGTCAAGGTCAAAGGTCAAGGTCAATTTGTGGTAAATCATGGAAGTCGCCGAAACCCTTATTTTTTGAGTAATTTTAATCGAATCATCTCCAAACTTTATGGGAATGTAGTATATGGTCTGGCGCTCAGCTGATTAGTTTTTGGTGGCGATTGGCCTTGACCTTCATGGTTAGCGCTTAAGGTCGAAATATTTTGACCCCAAGGTCAAATTTTGAAATCTTAGGTACCATATCGTGTAATACCTCATATGAAAACCCTTGATGAGTGCTTTCCAGATCTCTAACAAGTTTGACACTATGACGTCATTTGATAACGTCATGATGAAAAAATGGATTTTTTTTTCATGGTTACTCTGTAGAACGATTCTCATCGGAATCTCTCGTAGGCAGATATTCCTCAAGGAGTCGCTCCTGGTGGGTAGCAGCTCTGTTCACCTCAGTGTGACCTTAAAGAAGTCACACGTGGTCACCTTTTGGCAAGATTGGTTTTTATTTTGATTTTGGTGGAGTACATCTGGATACGAGAACATTAAAAATTTTCAACTAACTTCATGATTGAGGGATGGGGCCAAAAACTATATATAGCATGATATTTCAAAAAGTTGTGGACGACTTGTGACAAAATGTAGTGGATGAGTGGATTAGGTGACAAGAACATGCCATTTAGATTTTGGTTCAGGTCTGGATCCAGATCCGGCCTATTCCTGGTATACAAAACATAAACTGTTCAGCCTGGTGGAAGTATGCACTCTGCCAAGTGCTGGTCTAGTTAGCCCATAGCCTGCACAGCGGAAGACGGGGTTTTGCAATCACTTCTGTGTGTATGTGTCTGTCGTCTGTGTGTCTGTCTGGGCCATACCTTTTTATACCATTTCAACTTTTGTCATCAAATTT